>NC_086291.1:52071997-52381059 GCF_963924245.1 Chroicocephalus ridibundus | reverse complement strand
TTACCTTTACTGATTCCATCTGCCTCGGGTTTCTTTCCTAGCTGCTATAAAAGTCAAAACCAAATCACTTTAAGCAGTCCAGTGAAAAAGCACATGGAAGCAGCGGAATGGGGCTTTATGTGGACTGGTGATTCCTGTGTGCCTGTTCTGTGTTCTTTCAAGTGCTGTTAACTGGTTCCTAAAGTCCCTGTTGTAATTTCTGACATAGACCTGAGTCGCTTCTAGTTCCTGGATGTTGAGCAAGTTGTTTGCAAAGTAATGTCACTGAACTGCCTCACCTGCTGTCTCTCTGTCTTGCAGTGCCATCGAATTCACAGATCATTAGCCAGCCAGTTCAAATATGCCTTGGTGTGGGTAAGTGTTTAACAGCAAACGAAATCCTTGTCCTCTGGTGTCTGTGACTGGTCTCCTAACCCTTCTCCCCCTTTTTGCTTTAAAGGGGACAAGCACAAAATACAGCCCTCAAAGGGTGGGTTTAACCCATATGATGGAGCATGAAGATGTCATTCAGATCGTAAAGAAGTAACCTTCTTTGGTGGTGCCTGGCCTTGTCTTTAATTGCTAGAATTGGAACTGACCACATAAAAGCAAAACAAAACAAAAAAAAAAAAGAAAGAAAAAAAAAAAGAAAAAGAAAAAGGGAGACATGTTCTACAGCCAAGAAAGCAAGAAAGCTTCTGTGAAGCTCCTTCTCTTGGAGAAAGGCAGAAAATGAGGCTACTGTACTTGCAGGTGGGGATGGGGAAGATGGGTTTCCATCTTGCAGTGTTTCAGGTGAAGTAATATTTCTTAAAAATAAAAAAGGAGCCAGTTCTTCTAGGACACAGTTCCCACAGACAGCAATGTCCTGCCCCTAGTACAGTTTCCACGTGGATCCGTGTGTTAAGCAGCCAGTGGCTTGCTTAACCGGTGGAAAGTTTATGGGTCTACGTGAACAAGTCTGGCCCCGTGCTTTGGGACAGGGAAGCTAGGGCTGAGAGAACATTGCTGATGCTTTGCTGCTTATCCATTCACTTAATTTCATCATTGATCTGAAACAGAAACAAAGTTCTTCCCCCCCCTGCTTATTGGGACACTTTGTCTCTGCAGCTTTCACCATTGGAGACTTCAGTCTCTGCATCGGAGACGACCCCTGGTGAATTTATAATGGTCCCGCCTCAATTAACATTAAAGCGTGGCAGTCTGTGCCTCTCCTTAGCTCTGCAGTAGGGTTTGTGGGACATCCTGATCCAACAGGTACTGAGAGAGATGAGAAATGAAACCTTGTTAACGAGTTATTAACCTGGCTCAACTGCAGCAGGGTACGATCAAAGAGCCATAGTCTGTAGTCTGCAGTGAGGATTCACTTCTGGCGCATCGCTCATCCGAGGAGCTGTCTTAGGAGTTTCCTCCTTTGCTCTTGTCCTGCCCGTTAGTCCCTGAGAGTATTGCTGGGGATCTGCTTCTTTCTCAGTCGTGCCCCTAAATTCCAGTGTCAGCTCTTTGAGCTGAAGGTACCATCCCATGCCGTGGGTTTTACCCCAGCCCTGTTAAACATTGTTGCTTGTCTGGATATTTTTCATCAGAAATCGGATTTTTTCTAATCATGCTTTTTCATTGAATACCGATGCTAAACAATTCAGAGTGCCTGATAGAGAACAGCTCTTTCCTTCCGGGGTCAAGAGTTGCCAATAGCTTTTATTTTCTTTCATTGAAAAAGGGTTCGGTCTGATGGGGATTCTTAACTGTGAGGACAGGTCTGATCGCAGACTTGTCTGAGCAGGGCTCCTTCCCTCTCCTTTGTGCTCCTCCCCACCCCTCGCAAACTGATCGAGCAGAAATGGAAGGATTATTTTATTTGAGAAAATAAATGTTGCTATTTCACGTGAACTGTCGGTGTCTGCCTGCAGTGCGTAGGCAGTTTGGTGTGTTTTCTAACTCTCTTTTTTTTTTACCTTCGGCCACCTGAGGAATCCTAGATGCTGTGGCAGGAGGTCTTAGAGGGGAATAGATTGTGAAGCAGCTGCGAGAGGGCTCTAGGGCTGGAGGGGACTTGCTGAGGTGTGATGGGAGATAAATAGATATTATACACAATACCCAAGCGAAGAAGGTGACTTTGAACTCTGTAAGTTCCCTTCCCTGTCCCTGGCTTTGTTCACAGCTGGAGTGCAGAGCAAATCCCGACCGCGGTGACAGCTAGCAGAGAATGAGCTCCAAATTAGCCGCATTATGCCTGAGCTGGCTGGAGAAAGCAGGCACTTCTCTGTGTGAATTGGGTGGGATGCTGTTCCAGCACATTAACTTGCCCTTTAAATTTCTTGTGAAGGTTGTGCAGGCAGAGCTGCCCGCACAAAGAGTTCTTTTGGTTTCATTTTGTCCCCGAGCTTCTGACTTTTCACTCCAAACCCAGGAGCCTGCCAAGCCCTGGCGCGCGAACGGGCAGCCAGAACTGCTGACGGGGCTTCGTCCTTAGGCCAGGTAGTGCGTGGAGTTGGGGAAATGGCTGACACTTGCATGAGGCTGAAAGGCACAGTATTACCTGCTAAAACACGTCCTTGGTTAGTTAGTGCCTACCTCTTCGTGTCTGCGGGTTTCAAATTCACTAGTCTAGCGTGCCGTCATTAAAAAACCCTCTCTCTAATTAGCCTTACTCTTCATGGAGGAAATCGGGCATTTTATCCTGTTCAAAATGAACTGATACATGATTAAATTCGGAATGGGGATGAAGTAAAAATAGTTAAGCCAGAAGAAGCTAACTTCTTTTTTTTTTTAGTGGGAGTAGCTTCTTTTTTTGCAAGCAAGTTTATAGCTATATTTGAAAATGCATGCGTTTAATTGCAGTGTTCATTCTTCCAGACGGCTTCCCTAATTGTTCTGCACTAACGTTAAAAGCTGCAAACGTTGCAGTTCGGTGCAGGAGCAGGTTTGCCTGAAGATCTCTCTGAATCCCGAGAAAGCAAGGTCCTAAGGTCAGGGAGAAACCTACTGCAGCATTAGTATTGTACCGGAGCTTCCTGAGGTTTATGGAATCGGCCAGACCCCTCGTTGGCTCCGTGAGGTTGCTGCCGAAGGGAGATGTGCTCGGAGTCTCCTTGCTGAGTGTTTTTGGAGAAAGGCTTCCTTCTGTCTGGGAGGATGGGGGGCGGTTGCAGGCAGGAGCTGAGGGTTCGGCC
Source organism: Chroicocephalus ridibundus (assembly GCF_963924245.1). Lineage (NCBI taxonomy): Eukaryota > Metazoa > Chordata > Aves > Charadriiformes > Laridae > Chroicocephalus > Chroicocephalus ridibundus. The sequence goes on along the minus strand of NC_086291.1, from coordinate 52,377,907 downwards.
CCCCAAAGAGCAGCGCGCTGCGTTGCGTCTGCTGTACGAGGGAGAAAGCCGCCCTCAGCGAGGCTGGGTGACGGTCTGCTCTTCTGCGCTGCAGCCCCCTGCCATTCCTCTGCTGTTTCAGCCGGCCCTGCTTTCATCCGCGCCGTATCCCGCTCCCAGAGGGCTGCACTCATCCTGCCCTGTCCCCAGGCCTTGCGGAGCGCGGCTGTGCGTCGCTGCTGAGCCGCGCTCCAGGTGTGAAGCCGGGTGGATCGGCTTCGATACAGTCCATCAGCCACCCTCCATCTAGTCCTGGAAACAGCCATGGCCCGAGGCGTGCTCTGTTTAAAATGCCTGTTCCAGGCAATCAAGCAGGTTTGATTGGCTGAACACTCCTTTTATAATTTAATTTAGTCAGGAATCGTTTGCAAAGTAATAAAAAGAGACTCTGACTCCAAATACATTCATTTAATTCAATGAGAGACAGTTACTGCGGCGGGCTCGCCTCAGCCAGCTTCCCTCAGCCCATCACGCTGACATCTTAAAGCGCTGCTCGGGGCTGTATATAAGAGTCACGATCCGCAGTGACAGCTTAATTGTTTCAAATGCTGACAAGGGTCACCCCAGCCAGGCATCGCGCATTGTGCGGGGCTGGCTCGGGAGGCTGCGGCGAGGAGGATTTATGGCTGGCAAATAGTTTTGAATTCCTCTGGTTGCGCCTGCTAAATGATGAACCTGCCCCTTGGGGATTGGGGCTATTGATTGTAATTTGCAGTTAAGCCCTCGCTTTCTGAGGAATCAGCATAATAAATACCCACCGCATTACGGCAGGGACGTGTCTGCATGGAGGAGAAGGGAGTGGAGGTTTTCCCGGCTCAGGCGGTGCGGTGCCAGCAGCAGGATGCTCTCGCTGCCCCGGGGTTTGGGAGATGGATCCTGCAGGGTCCATCCCTGCAGGAAAACGGTCCCTGGTTTGGTGTGATGGAGGAAGCCCGTGCTGGAGGAGGGGAGGGTGAAGCTTTGGGACTCTTTGCCCTGGTGATCTCGGATGCTTTGTGAAGGGAGGTGGAAATGCCCCGCTCGTCCCGAGGAGGAGAGGGCAGTCTGGTGGTGTTGGGGTGATGGGCGCCTGGGTCCCTTCTCAGTGCCCGGCCTGGGGAGCTGGTTGGTCCCAGCTCTGCTTTGGAGAGGGGTTTGAGGGGGTGGGTGGGTGTCCACCACTCGTGTGTCCCTGTCATTTTCTCCTGCTAAACTTGCCTTGGGAGCAGGAGCAGGTCAGGACCGTTTACCAGCTGTTCACATCTGGGGTTCATGACGCTGAGAGGTGGCGCGGATCTATGTCCCAGGAGGGAAGGGGCTGCAGGGCTGTCCAGCCATGTCACTGGGGGAGGGAGGGACGGGGACGGGGATGAGAGCTGGCTGCCCCTCACCCCTCTGGCTGCTCCCTCCCTGCCGCTCCCCGGCTCCGCAGAGGGAAGATTAGCTCCCATCCCTCCGCTCATGAGTAGAGATGAGAATAATAGCGGTCATCAAATATGCATTGGGTAGCAGCAGCCTGCAGCTGCCGTGCAGCAAATATGGTCCTGCGGCTGCCGGGGGAGTGACGGTCCCCGGTGCAGAGCAAGGCCAAGAGCACAACGCCAGCAGAGCCGGGGGCTTCAGGCGGCGCCGAGCCGGCCCAGCGCCATGTGGGCCAGCTAGGCTACCCCAGGTGAGTGGCTGGGAGTCCCCCAGCTGGGTGGCACATCCCTTGGGGTTGTGGAGGCCACGATGGGAAGGACCAGGGAGGGACCTTCGCGTGCAGTGTTGGTCTTTGTGCAAGTGCTGTCTTGTAGGGATCAGCTCCTCTGGGTCAGGGCATATGGTGTCCTCTAATCTCTGGTTGTCCCTGCCTGTCTGCTGCCTTTAGCCCCCCCTTATCCCACCTTCTGCCTCTCACCTTCTCCGCGGTCCCAGCGTTCCCCCTGCGCTCCAGAGCTGAATGTCCTCCCCTGAACACCCCTTCCTTCCCCAGGAGCCTCTGCCCCATGTCTCCTACCACCCCTTTCCAAAATTCCTTTCACCGTGGGGCTGTTTTACCCCAGGAGAGCTGCCTGGGCTCAGCTCCGGGGCCGTGGCGATGACACTGGGCTGTGACCTGGCTCCGAGGCCACCAGCCGGCGTTCCTGGGTGCACGCCAGCGCTAAGCCCAGGACACCTCGCGCCCAGCTGGTCCCCGCTTCCAGCATCTGCTCCGTCCTCTCTCCTCCCGATAACACCTCCCTCACGGGCAGCTCTTGGTGTCAGGCAGCAGCTGGCAGGCAGGGACACGGTGCTCATCCCCTGGGAGATGTTCCTCCATCTTCAGTTTGGGGGAGGGAACTGGAGGGGGTGGAAATCAGCAGCTGGCTCAGGGGTGTGATGGGTGCCCGGGAAGGCAAAGAGAGATCCCCCCGGTGCCTCAGGGGCTTGGAGAACCGTGCTGGTCTCACATTGCCCGTTGCTGGAAGGGTCCAGCCCGTCCTGGTGCTCCCGGCATCCCCGGGGCTCGTGGCTGGAGCAGCGAGAGCTGTGGCAGGGCTGCTTCACCCACACGCGGGTGTTTATATCTTTGTGCATCCACTTTTAAAGAACTGATGACGGGGAAGGAGTTGTGGTAAGAGATGCCGCAGCCAGGAGGTGCCTGGCCAGCTGGGCTGGCTCCGTGGGGCCGAGGTGCGGCAGCGGTGGGGCCGGTGTGGCACGGTGTGGTGGCACAGGGCCCTGCTCCGGCTGTAACTGGAAACAGGCTGTAAGGGGACCCGGGGACAGCTGGTGACCGCAGACCTGCCTGGAGACGGCGGAGCTGCCACCCCAGGATCTCTGCCCTGCCGATGCCGGTGCTCCAAAGGTACAGTCCCGGGCAGCCGCGTGTGGTGCCGGGCTGGGGCGGGTGAAGCAGAACCCTGGTGGCCAAAGCCTCCCTCCCTTTTCCGTAGCCAGCCCTGGCAGAGCCCCACGCTGCGGTGGTGGGACAGGGACCGTGTGCCTAGGGCGAGGTGGCTTTACCTGCCTCAGCCATGTGGTTGGAGCCGTTCAGGGGTGATGGGGTCAGAGGATGCTCTGGGCATCTTCTCCCAGAGCCCCGGTCCCCATCGCCACCCCAGGGAACACCTCACCACCAGGTTTTGCACCCAGGGTCCTTCCCCTGTCCTGCTGCTGGATGCGTCCATGCCCAGACACCCTGGAAACGTCTGCCAAGTGTGGGTTTGGGCATGAAGGCCATGGGTTCCCCCTCTGACCCCCAACATCTGACACCATCCCGCTGTGCCTGGGCACAAATGCCCCTTCCCCAGCTCTGCCATGCCAAAGGCAGGCGGTGAACGCCATGCCCATGGATGAAGAAGCCAGGGAGTTGTGGTGGGTTTGGTATGGGGGCTGGGACCGTGGAAGGCAGCCCCTGCGTGGCGTGAAGCCTGCTGGGCTGAGGCCAGGCTGCCCACTCTCTCTTGCTCTCCCTTCCTCCGTATCTCCTCTCGGAGAACCCTTATCGCGGCCAGGCACCACGGGCACAGCCATGGCAGCGCAGGGAGCCCTGCCAGCACCGCCGGTCCCTCCTCTGCCCTGCCCGGCTTGGCCCAGGGTGGCGGGGACAGAGGTAGGGGCCGCTGAGGGCAGTGGGATGGAGGTGGGGATTGCACGGGTGGTGGGACAGAGGTGGGGACCGCAGAGGGTGGCAGGATGGAGGTGGGAACCTGTAGCAGCTTGTTGCCAGACAGGTATCCCCTTGCTCGCTGCCGGCAGCCAAGGGAGGGGCCATGTCTGTGGTGGTTGCCCACCACATCGTGGTGCCCAGGTGTCATTCCGTGCACCCGTGCCAGGAGGAGGGACAGCGTGGTGGTGTGGGCCAGGCTGCTGTCCTGCGGGCAGGGCAGGCTGCGTCGGCCCCATACGGCACGGTGGCAATGGCAGACCTGTGTGTGGACCGTGCCAGCACCATGGCGGGGGGTCTTGCAAGGTGATGCTCCCCGCGTAGCTCGGGCTCTGCTGATGCTTTTTCCTACTGACCCCATGTTTGTGTCACTCCATAGACCCTCTCCTGATACGTACCAGGTGTCTCCTCTCCTGATACCTGCAAGGTGCCTCCCCTCCTGCTCCCTCCCTCTGCTCTCCCTGCAGCTCCGGGGTGACCTCCCTTTGTGCAGACCCCACCGTGGTGTCTCCGGCCCAGAAATCAGTGCAGGGAGGATGCCAAAGCCATCAGGTCACAGCTGATGTCCCCTCTGACACAGGCAGGGACCGGGCTGGGGAGAAGACAGCGCTGTGGGATGCCAGCCACAGGGCTCTCCTGGTCCTGGGGGAGGCCAACGGGTTCGGTCCAGTGACCGCTGATGGTTCTTGGGTTCCCCCAGCTGCTGCACAGCTGGATGCTGACGCTGCTCCTCCTCTGATCTCCCCAAATACACCCTGCGAAGGGGTGATGCGGGTGCTGCCCCTGCCCGCACAGCTCCTGCAGGTGATCCGCGCAGGGCAGCAAATTTCCCAGCGCCGCTGCTTAAACTTTTATGAACCTGCGGCCGCAGGAATCCAGTCCTGGCATTAACATTTGATGTGGTCACCCTGCGTCTGGGCACGTGTGTGTGCAAACGCGTCGCCGGCACCGCCACGGGGAACACGTGTGGCACATGGAAGCCCCATTGCCAGCTGCGTGTGGGCACACGTGGCACCCTGCATGCACCCGCAACGTGCCTGGCACAGCATGGGGGGTCCCTCCATGGGCTCCTGGCTCCTCTCTGCTTCCCAATAGGGCTGCAGGATCTGGTCTGGTGTCGGGTCCCTCCTCCGCGGTGCTTCCCTTGGCCGTGCTCCCGGTGCCGGGGTGGCAAGTGCCTTGGGCTGTGCAGAATTGTCACCTCTCAGTGCCACAGTTTGGCTTTGCGGGGTCAAACGGATCCCTGTGCTTCATCCTCCTGATTCCTCCGGGAGCTCCGAGGTGTGGGGAGGTGGCAAGGTCCAGTTTTGGGGTGGTGACGGTGCTCTGTGCCGCTCCCTGCAGCGTCCCACCAGGGGATGCTCCCATGGGGTCCAGGCACTCCCCTGCACCCGCCGCGGGGGCCATTTCTTGCTCCTTCGGAAAAGTCTCGGGGCTGGAGTGGCGCATCCCTTACATTATTCATGCCGCCGCGAGCCCCGGCGGTTGGGTTACAGCCGGAGCCCAGCCGGCAGCACCGCGCTGCCCAGCTCGCGGGGTGCCGCGGGAGGCAGGAGGCAGCTCCCGCCGGGCTGCGCCTGGGCTGCCGTACCCCCGCCCCAGCGCCATGCCAAGCAGGGGGCCACCGGCGGCCAAGGGAGCCACGCACGGGCACGTGCCTCGGCGAAACTGGGCACAGGTAAATACCCCCCCGGGGCAGGCTGTGGGGTCGGGAGCCAGACGGTGTGCCGGGAGCCGCCTTGTGCCGGTGCAGGGCATCATCTCCCAGGGCTCCACTGGGGCCAGAGCATGAGCGCCCGCCACCGTCGGGATGGTTGGCAAGAAGGGGGAGCCCAAAAAGGATGCGGAGGCCAAAGGGAAGGGGGGCAAAGGGAAAGGGAAGGATGGCAAGAAGGGCAAGAAGGATGCGCCCAGCGAGTCGGAGGAGACCTCGGATACGGAGCTGCTGAAGGTGGAGGAGAGCGAGGAGACGGAGGTGGTGGAGGAGGAGAAGGATGAGAAGGTGGAGGAGGAGAAGGAGAAGGATGAGGAGGAGGCAGCTGTGGAGGAGCCCAAGAAGGGGAAGGGGAAGGAGAAGAAGGGGATGCTCAAGGGGGTGGGGATGAAGAAGCCGGGCCGGGGGAAGAAGGTGCAGCTGGAGACAGAGGAGGAGGAAGGCGAGAGCGATGCCGCGCAGACCAAGAAGAACCTTAAGGGCACCTCCAAGTTGGTGATGGGGCTGGCAACCGACAACGCCAAGAAGAAGAAAGGGGCCAAGGGCGTGGAGGCCAAGGGCCAGCCCAAAGCATCCGTGGAGCCCGGCCTGGCCGAGGAGGAGGAGGCAGCGGCAGCGGCACCGAAGGCCCGGGCGAAGCGGAGCCTCCGCAGCACCTCCAAGCTCTTCCTGGGCTTCAAGAAGCTGGGGCTGCAGCGACCCAAGAAGGGGCAGTTCAAGAACACATCCCGCTTCTTCTGGGGGCTGCAGAAGCACAGCACCAAGAAGAGGAAGAAGAAGAAGAACAAGGCGGTGCTCAAGTCCACCTCCAACCTGATGGTCCGCTTCAAGCGCGTGGGCAAGAAGAGGAAGGAGGCAGCCAGCAGCTCCCCGCCGGCCAAGCCGTCCTTCCTGCTGCTGCAGCGGGGCAGGCAGGTGCCCGAAGACAGCGAGTCCCTCTTCCGCCGGCGCCCGGAAAGGAAATTCAAGCCACGGGCACAGGTGTTGAGCAAGGCGGCCGCCGCCACAGGCTGGCTGGCCAGGAGGGTGCTCTCCCGGCGCGGGCGGCTGGTGGGGGGCGGCCGGGCACCCGACGCGGCCTGGCTCACCCGTATTGGTGCCAGGAAGCTGCCGTTCCCTGCGGAAGACGAGATCCTCAGGCACCGGGCCAACATGAAGCGGATCCCCGGTGGCGACGGACTGTCGGCCCCCGGCGCCGCACGGCACAGCCAGGAGAGGCACAGCAGCATGGCGCGGCGCCCATCCCGGCGGCGCTCCCAGCGCGCATCCACGGAGATGCCGGTGCCACGCTATGGGTGGGCCGAGGAGGAGGATGGAGCCTACAGCCGCCGGCGTGGCTACACCAAGGAGGAGGATGGAGCCTTTGGCTCCCGCCGTGGCTATGCCAAGAAGGAAGATAGACCCTATGGCACCCGGCATGGCTACACCAAGGAGCAGGATGGAGCCTACGGCCCCCAGCGTGGCTATGCTGAGGAGGATGGAGCCTATGGCCCCTGGCATGGCTACACCGAGGAGGAGGATGGAGCCTATGGCCACCGGCAGGGCTATGCTGAGGAAGAGGAAGGCTACATCCAAACCCCAGCCTACCCAGCAGGGTACGGCTTCGAGGACGTGGTGCCAACCCCCTACACCGACTACCCCGGCTATGAGGCAGAGGAGGACTATGGCTTCTACGGCGGTTTTTGGGAGGAGGGTGACCCACCGGGGCACCCCTATGGCTACGCGGAGCTAGAGGACGAGGGGCCATTTGGCCGCAGATCTCCCCTCGCCCTCTATGACCCTTACAGCAGCGACCCGGAGTACGGCGAGGAGGCAGCCGGGCCCTTTGGCTATGGCGGGGACCCCTACGAGGACTTTGGGGAGCCCCTTGCCGGAGGGTACCCGGGGGGCGAATACCCCGAGCATCGCATCCAGTACAGCGAGGGCGGGTGGGCGCCGCATGCCCAGTCCTCCTGCAACCCCTACGCCCTGGCCCTGGAGGAGATCGCCGAGGCCGAGGAGCCCGAAGAATGGGAGGAAGAGGAGGAAGAGGATGGAGAGTATCCCTTCTCCATCCTCAGTGCCTCCTCACTCCGGGGTATGCGGGAGACTCTCTCCTCCAAGCTCTCCCTCAATAGGAAATTCAGGCTCTTCCCCCGGCCCCAGGTCAAGCTTTTTGGCAGGGACCGCCTGGACGTCCCCCTCCCGCCGTCCCCCCACCTGCCCGCCGCCCGTGACGAGGACGACTACGATGAGTACGAGCCACCTCCACCACCGGCAGCCCCCGGCCCCGTGGCACCCCCGGGACGCCGTGTTTCAGCAGCGCGGGCGTGCGGGAGCCCCCTGGGGCAGTTCCTCCAGCGCTCCCTCTCACAGCCCCCCAGCCGCCCGCCTCGGGGTGCGGGGGGATTTCGGGACCCCAACACCCCCCAGTCCTCTTACAGACGCTCCAGCCGCAGGCTGGCGGGGATGGAGAGCGCCGGTTCGGGGGGCCGGGACCCCCCAGTGAGAGCATTGTCAGCCAGGGACCCTTCCCCAGCGGCGGGGCCCTGGGGGCAGCCCCCTCCCCGAGAGCCGGGGGCCGCGCGGCGGCTGTCACTCCATAACCCCTTCGCCAACCCTGGGCGCTCCCCATCACCGCCGCCAGCCCGGCAGCCCCCCGGCAGCGTACGGGGCGAGGGGCCACGGCGATCCCCCTCCCTCAGGGCCAGCCTCCGGCGTTTCGGCCCCGAGCCCCCTGCCCCACCGCCGGCCGCCCCCCGCTCACCGGGGCCGGTGCGGGGGAGGCGTTTGGGGGTGCCCGTGGCAGGGTCGGGGAGACCCCTGTCCCCGCGACCGTCACGGAGGAGCAGCCCCCCCGGGCTGCCGCTCCCCCAGGCCTGGCCTCGACTTCCCGAGCCCCCCACCAAGGCGGTGAAGCCGCTGCAGAGGACCCCATTCCTGGCATCGACCCCCCGCGCCAGCAGCCGCCGCCTCAGCCCCCCCGGCCCCTCCTGGGATGCGGATCTGCCCCCCTGGCAGGGTCCCACACGGGGTCTCGCCGAGGTGCCCCCACCCCCCAGTTCTGCTCCCAGCACCCCCAAAACCTTCATCCAGCGCATTGGACAGCCCCTTGCCGGGATGGCCCCCCGCTCCCCCCCGGCAAGGCCAACTCCAGCTGAAGTGGGGGCACGCACCCCCTCCCCGGGGCGCTCTGTGGGGCAATCCCTGGCGTCACTGCTGGTGGAGAGCATGGCCCCCACCGAAGCCCCTCCATCCTCACCATCCACCCGCCCTCCCTCCTCCCGCTTGCCCTCCTTGCCCCGGCGCCCATCCCGGCGGGACGGGAGCACACGCAGATCCTCGAGCCCACCGGTGGGTCACCGGGCTTGGGCCGACACCGGGCACCCCGTCCCCGCCTCCTCCCCGCGCGGTGACCGCAGCCCCTCGCCGCAGTGTCGCGCCGCTTTCCCGGCACCCCGCGGCCGAGCCCCCGGCTCGCCAGCCACCCCCCACCGCGCTGCCCGTACCCCGGGGCCGGCGGAGGCCATCGAGGGCGAGGGGGTGGCCGGGGAGGAGGGCGCGGGACGCTACGCGGTGGTGACGCCGCAGGTGCAGAGGTTGGGTTCTTTCCGACGGGCTTCCCGCATGTACAAGCAGCACTGGTCCACGCAGCACGTCGTGCGGGTGCGGGAGATGCCCGACGCCTGGACGGCCGAGCAGGGTCTCCCCCGGCAGCCCACCCAGCGCGGCCGGCGGTGGGCGAGCCAACGGGGGGCCGACATCGCCCGATACCTGAGCCAGCGCTCGCCGGCGGGCGGCTGGCAGGACAGGCACCCTTGGGCGGCCGGCTACCTGGGCACCAAGCAGCCCTGGCGCAGCAAGGTAACGCCGGCGGGGAGCCCGCCATGGTGGGATGGAGCCGGGGGGCGACCCGGCAGATGGAGGGACCCGGGATGGGGTGGCGTGTTGAGGTGGCTGCCAGCTCACCAGGGCACAAAGCCACCAGAGATGAGGGGGTTGCAGTGCCTGGCGTGGGGGGTAAGTGGCTATGGGGGGACACTGGGTTCTGGCAGGGTCCTGCTGTGGGGAGCAGGCTGGAGGGGGGTGGTCATCGCCCATTGCGTGTCCCCCCCTGCCCCGTGCACGGGCCCCTCGGGGACACTTGACTCTCGCGTATGGAAATGCTGAGACCTGATCTCCGGCTGGGACGGGCGCAGGTGACACGCTGACCCGGCGGGTGTCTGCTTTCTGCCCGTCACCTGGCTGGCCGCCAGCGTGGCCTCCTGCGTGCCACCCGCCCTGCATCGCCTCTGCGCCCCTAGCCCCACGGCTCAGCCACCACCGCAGCCCCCTTCCATCATCTCCCCTGGAGGTGCCACCCTGCCCCGGGGGTCTCCATTGACCACCCCTTGCAGCCCCTGCAGGGGTTTAGGTGAACCGCAGGGTGTTGCAGTGCGGGTGGCACAGCCGCCTCCGCCTGTTCCCACCTGCCCATGTCGAGTGGGACTGGGGTTCACCAAGAACAGCCTTTCCTGGGACGGTCCCCAGGGATGCCTTGGTGTCCCCATGTCCCCATTTCCAACACTGCTGCTCTGCCCCGGTATGCGAGGCTCTTTCCAGGGGACCTGTTTCGGGGCTGTGGGATGCTTGCCCACATCACGTCCCTGCTGTCACTGGCTGTGGGCTGTATGGTTTGGGGTCACAGATGGTGATTTTGGGGTGGTGGCGGTGACTGGGTGGGATGCCGGCGGGGGTTGGCACAGCCCTGCCGTGATGGAGCTGGGCTGGGTTGCTCCATGCAGATGCAGTCGCTGTGCAGCCTGCCCATCGTGCGGTACCAGGAGCCGCAGGAGGAGGACGGGCTGGAGGACATGACCCAGCTGGAGTGAGTGTCCCCGTGTCCCCTTCACCAGCCACTGTGACCCAGCACTGCAGGGGACAACAGGGCTGTAAATGCCCCCCTCCATGCACTCCACAGCCCCCGCTGCTCCCCACCCCATCCCAACACGGGGTCCCCTCCGGCCTCCCGGGCCTGGGGATGCTGGGGGCATGCTGGGGGATGGCAGACACCTCCTGTCCCCCACCCCCCGCCCCAATGCAGCCTCTGCTCCACGCCAGGGACCTCCAGGAGGCTGCGGTGCTGAGCAACATCCGGACACGGTTCGAGCGTCAGCTCATCTACGTAAGCTTAGGGGCGCACGGCGTCCCCCGAAGACTCCCAGTGTGGGGTCTTCAGGGAGGTCATCTTTCTCTGAGCGCTCGCAGCCCCAAACCTCACTCTCCTGCAGACCTACATCGGCAGCATCCTGGTGTCGGTGAACCCGTATCGGCTCTACAACATCTACGGGACAGAGCAGGTGCTGCAGTACGAAGGCAGAGCGCTGGGCGAGAACCCACCGTGAGTACTGGGGTGTCCCTGAAGGCCCTGCGGGGACAGGAGCACCCCTACCCATCCTCACCCACCCTTTAATAGCAGCCCCCAGGCTGGGTGGTCCCAGGGCTCCAAGGACCCTCGGTCGCGGGGTGCTGGAGCGGCTGCATCCACGTGCGGGGATGCTCAGGGTTCATTCATGGGGATGCTCAGGGTGCAGCGAGGGTCCCCGTGCCGGGGCGATGTGGCACTGCACCCCCCACCTCCGCTTTCTTTCCCCTCAGGCACCTCTTTGCCATCGCGAACGTCGCCTACTCCAAAGTGATGGATGCCAAACACAACCAGTGTATCGTCATCAGGTGGGACACAGCTGTTCCCCAGCACGGCGTCCCCATCATGGCCCCTTATCAGTGCTGCCGTAATTACTGGTTGCAGGATGATGCCGCCTGCCCGGCCCAGCCCCCGGTGGAGGGGTGCCACTGGGGATGGGGTGCTGGGTGGGTTTGGGGTGGGCACACTCGTCCACCTCCTGCTGGGCTGCTGATGGCCCCGGCCATGCCCCTCCTCTGCGTTTCAGTGGGGAGAGCGGCTCGGGGAAGACCGAAGCCACCAAGCTGATCCTGCGCTACCTGGCAGCCGTCAGCCAGAAACGCAGCAGTACCCCGCAGGTAGGGTGCTGCCCTGGGGACATCCCTGTCCCCATCCCCTTGTCCCGCTTCCCCGTGTTCTCCTCCACCCTCTGCTCACGACTCTGCTTGTCCCCATGCTTCCACCTGGACCACGGCAGATAGAGGTACCGGGGGACACACATGGGCTGGGACGGTTCAAAGGGACTGAGCATCGTGGTGGCATCTCTGCCATGTCACCCCAGCGGTGGGGGGAGAGCCGGGATGGACAGCAGGAGCTCGGTGCATGCGTGCGCATGGGGTCCTTGTGTTCTCCTGCGCCCTTGTGCAGCCCGGCTGCGGTGCATACCTTGAATTTTGGCACCCATGTGTGTCTGCACGGGGCGGGAGGTGGCAGGGAGGGTGGCACAGGTGGCAGGGTGACAAGGGGGGGCTCCCCTAGCCATGGGGACAGCCTGTGGTGTGTCGGAGTGCCCAGGCTGACCCTATGGCTCTCCCCATGGCCGTGGCAGATCCTGGAGGCGACCCCCTTGCTGGAATCCTTCGGCAACGCCAAAACCGTGAGGAATGACAATTCCAGCAGGTTTGGGAAGTTTGTGGAAATCTTTCTGGAGGAGTAAGTAATGCCGAGCAACACCCGCGCGCGGCTGGCCCCCACCCCCTGTGTCCCCCCCCTACCCCGGGGGTGCCCAACCCGGCCCCCAGCCCCGCTGCCAGGCTGCCCCTGCCCCTCGGCGCTGGGGGCGAGGCACACGGGGATGCTTTTGGGGACAAAACTTGGTGGGGGAAGGGAGATGGCGTCTGAAGACAGGCAGCGTTTGCTGTCCCTGGGTTGCTGTGCCCTGGGCTGGCTCCCTGTGCCCTCCCGGTCCCTGTCCCTGTCCCCACGGCCAGTCCCACCCGCGCTCAGCCCCACTGATCTCAACAGGAGGGGGTGCCTGGTTTCACCCCAGGGTGCAGCAGCTCCAGCCCTCACTCAGGACCCGGGTGTGGGCAACTCTCCCTGCCCACAGATCCCAGTGGGAGGCACCTGGGGGCTGGTACTGACCCCCCCGTGTGCTGGGAGAGCACTGGGGCAGTGGTGGGCACTGGTGGCGGGGGACGCAGCCCCTCCGCGCCAAGGTTGCCAACCGGGTGCCTGCGCTTGCCCCCGCAGCGGCTTGATCTGCGGTGCCATAACCTCGCAGTACCTGCTGGAGAAGTCCCGTGTGGTCTTCCAGGTGGGTGGGGGTCCCGCGCTCTGCTTCCCCATGCTGTCCCCCCCTGGTCCCCCCACCCCAGCTTGGTCCTCTGCTTCCCAGGCCAAGAGCGAGCGCAACTACCACATCTTCTACGAGATGCTGGCCGGGCTGCCCACCCAGCAGCGGCAGCGGTACTGCCTGCAGGGCGCCGAGACCTACTACTACCTGAACCAGGTAGTGTGTCCCCTGCCCGACGCCCCCCGCCACTGCCCGCTTTTCGGGGGCCTGGCCAAGCTCGGGGTGCCGGTGGGTTCCTGAGTCCTCCTGGATTCAGCGTGTGGAAGGGGAGGGTGCTCAGGGCAGGGTGTCACCCCCCACACCCTCCCTGGGATCCCCTGATGGCACTGAGGGGGCCATGCCAGGGTGGGAACTGCGAGATCCCCGGCAAGGACGACGCGGAGGATTTCCGTCGGCTGCTCAACACCATGGAGGTGCTGAGCTTCAGCGTGGAGGAGCAGAACAGCATCTTCCGCATCCTCTCCTCCGTCCTCCACCTGGGCAACGTCTACTTCGAAAAATACGAGGTACCCCAAGGGGAGCCGAGCTGCGCTCCTTGGGCCTGATCCGGGATGCGGCGAAGAGGCTGGGGGGGGGTCACCGCATCCCACCACCTCGCCGTGTCCCGCAGACTGACTGCCAGGAGGTTGCCACGGTGGTGAGTGCCACGGAGATCCGGACGGTGGCTGAGCTGCTGCAGGTGTCCCCCGAGGGCCTGCAGAAAGCCATCACCTTCAAGGTGACGGTGAGTGCAAAGTGAGGGCACAGGCAGGGAGGGGGGGTCCCTGGTCCCTGGGGACCACAGCTGGTGTTGCTAAAGCTCCATCCCATGGTTGGTTTTGTGCACCCTAACCAGGAAACGCAGCGGGAGAAGATTTTTACCCCTCTGACCGTTGAAAGTGCCGTGGATGCCAGGTAGGGGGAAGGGGGAACCTTGCTGTGTGGGGACGCAGGGGGTGTCTGGCCCCTGGGGACGGGGCGGGAGGTGAGATGCCAGGCTGGGAAAGGGGACAGTCGTGTCCCCCAGAGCAGCTTAGGCTCTCTGGTGATTAAAACCGCAGCCTCGAGGGCTGCTCCATGCACGATGTGAGGTTGTGATGGGTGCTGGCGACAGTGGTGGGGGTGTGTGCCATGCCGTGCCACGCCATGACGGAGCTCCAGCGCTCTGCTCATCTGCCCCCTCCCCAGGGATGCCATTGCCAAGACTCTCTACTCCCTGCTCTTCGGCTGGCTCACGGACCGCATCAACAAGCGGGTGTACCCGCGGCAGGAGGCCCTCTCCATCGCCATCCTGGACATCTATGGCTTCGAGGTGGGCAGGATCCATCCTGGCTCCATTTCTCCGGCCGCCAGCCCCGGGGTGCAGGGTTTCAGGTGCCACGGACCTTCCTTTTCGCAGGACCTCAACTTCAACAGCTTCGAGCAATTGTGCATCAACTACGCCAACGAGTACCTGCAGTTCTTCTTCAACAAGATCGTCTTCCAGGAGGAGCAGGTGGGCCGGCGAGCAGTGCCAGGTTCTGCCCCATGCCAAGCATCACCGTGGGGCTGGAGGCATTGGGGGCTGACCAAGTGCTGGCCCTGCAGGAGGAGTACCTCCGGGAGCAGATCGAGTGGAAGGAGATTCCCTTCAGCGACAACCAGCCCTGCATTGACCTCATCTCCCAGAAGCCCTACGGCATTCTCCGGATCCTCGATGACCAGAGCTGCTTCCCCCAGGTAAGGCGCTGCGGAGTCAGCAAAGACGGCAGCACCGGGTGGTCACCGTGCCCGGGGTGACACCATGGCCCAGGGGTGCTTTACTCCTGGGCTGTCCTGGACAACCTGGGAGACCTCACAGATTTCTCCAGGCTGGACAAGCCCCAAGAGGTTCCAGATCGGTGCCACTGGAGCAACTTCTTCCTGAGGACTTGCTTTTGCAGGAATTACTGAAAAACCCCTCCCAGCTGCCCCAGAAAAGAGAGAAGGGTGGTTGCACCCTCTCTGCTGATGGGGAAACTGAGGCATAGAGCAGCAGATGCCCATGGCCGTGCAGCTACTTGGTGGCAGAGCTGAGAGCGGGGTCTGGCCGGTTGTCCAGGCATCCCCATCCCAATGACTACATCTTTGGGACTACTGAACAGCCCAAGCCATGTCTCACCCCTGCATCTGTCCCCAGGCCACCGACCACACGTTCCTCCAGAAGTGTCACTACCACCACGGGATGAACCCACTGTACACCAAACCGAAGATGCCGCTGCCCGAGTTCACCATCAAGCACTACGCGGGGAAGGTGACCTACCAGGTGTGCGACAGTGGGATGCCCAGCTGGGGTTTTAAGGAGGGTTAAAGAGGAGGTTTATGGGCTTGATCCCACACCAGGGTGTGAGGGGCAGCACAGGGGGTCCAGCTGGGGGTCCCCCATCCCAGCCTGGAGCTCACCCCTGTCCCGCCGTGCCACCAGGATCCTCACCATGAGGTTTTGCTCTTTGTCAGGTTCACAAGTTTTTGGATAAAAACTACGACCAGGTCCGTCAGGACGTGCTGGACCTGTTCATCAGCAGTAGGACCAAGGTAGAGCCCTGCCTGGCCCTGGCTCTGTGGTGCTGGGGGGACACCGGGCATGGATAGCCCCTTCCATACACACCACTTTTCATGTCCCCAAGCCTGTGACCCCGTGGCAGGTGAAGCCCGGGGGGAACAGGAACAGAGGATTCCTCCAGCTCTGCCCTGTGCCCTCTTCCCACTGGGTTCTCTGCACTTTCACCCCTCAGGCATTGGCACAACTGGCCATGTGGGCTGCTCTTGCACTTCTCCATCCCCACCTGGGGAACCCAGATGCACGTAGGGGATGCGACTCGCTGAGGGCTGGGCAAAAAGGCAGTGGCCGGGCTGGGAAGAGGAGCCAGGAGAGCTGCATCATCCCAGCCATCTTCCTCCTCCCTAACCCTTCCCATCTCCTCAAGGTGGTGGCCAACCTCTTCTTCGGCCATGCCCAGGTGATGGCCCGGCAGAGGAGCCTAATCAGGAGGAGCAGCACCAGGACACGGCGGTACAAGGCCCCTACCGTGGCTGCCCGGTTCCAGCAGTCGCTCCTGGAGCTGGTGGAGAAGATGGAGAGGTCAGGGCAGGCAGGGTGGGCAGAGCAGGCAGGGCAGCCAGCCAGGCCGTGCTCTGGGCTGGTGGGAGAAGGGTGACAGCCAGACCGGAGCCCGTGGTGGCCAAGCTGGCTTTGTCCCCTGTCCCCCATGGCCAACAGGATCTTTCCAATGCAGGTGCAACCCCTTCTTCGTGCGCTGCCTCAAACCCAACAACAAGAAGGTGAGAGCCAGCCTGGGGCTTTCCTGCCCATGGTGATGCCGATGCTGCCTGACCTCGCCAGCACGGGGAGCGTGGTGGGAGCATGGTGGGCGGGGGTCTGCCTGCACGGCCACCGAGGCGTCTCCCCATCTCACCTCCAGGAGCCGGGACTCTTCGAGGCTGACGTGGTCAGCAGCCAGCTGCGGTACTCGGGGATCCTGGAGACCATCCGCATCCGCAAGGAGGGCTTCCCCATCCGCATCCCCTTCCTTGTCTTCATCGACAGGTGCCTGGGGGCTGCGGGTTGGGTACCACCATCCCAGTGAGGGGAGACCACAAGGCTTGTGGGTGTTTTGGGGGGGCAGCGTTTGGCCTGGGGGTCCCCAGCAGTGGGACCTGGGAGCCCCCCGCTGTGGTGCACAGCACCGGGAGAAGCTGCTTTCCCAGGCATGGTGCTCATCACCATGGGGATGGTCTGTGCCAGCGTCCCGATGCAGTCCCACATGGTGATGGTGTCGTGGACTTGCTCAGGTACCGCTGCCTCGTCGACATGTGGTCCAATGTCATTCCCAACGGGGCCAACTGCGTGGAGATGCTGAGGAACCTCTGCCCCGTCAGCCCCAGCATGTACTACGTTGGTGTCAGCAAGGTACCACCTCGAGCAAGGGGCTTGGCTCCAGTGATGCCCTGGGGGAGGACGGCCGAGGCGGGGGGGCTCACAGCATCATCCCCCCTCCCAGCTCTTCCTGAAGGAGCAGCTGTACCAGGCGCTGGAGAGCAAGCGAACCCGTGCCCATCACCTGGCCGCGCTCACGCTCCAGCGCTATGCTCGCACCTTCTTCATCAAGAGGCGCTTCCGTTCCCTCCGCCGAAAGATTGTGCTTCTGCAGAGCCGGGCGCGGGGATACCTGGCCAGGTGGGGGTCCCGGGGGGGGTGGTGGTGGGTGAGTGCTGGTGCAGAGGGTGACGGGTGCCCTCCCGCAGGCAGCGGTACCGGCGCATGCGGCACACGCTCATCAAGTTCAGGTCGCTGGTGCACATCTACGTGAACCGCCGGCGGTATCTCAAGGTGAGGTGGGGGCTGGCACATCCCAGGGGGGGTCCCAGGCACCAGCTCCCACCCTGCCGCATGCTCGGTGGTGGGTCTGAAGAGGGGACAGTTGCGCCCCTAGACCCGGGGAATCCTGACCCCCCCCAGATCCCGTCCCCACCACCTCCTCTATGCCCTGTGGAGTGTGGGCAGTGCCTCTTTGGGGTGAAAGCCTGGTGATGCTGGGGGGGCAATGGCACCCCAGTGGGGTCTTGCTGCCTCTGGGTATCCCTCCATGCTGGCGGGGGCTCAGCACGGCTGCTCTGCTTGCAGAGGAAGGAGGATGCCCGCCGGCGGGCGGAGGAGGAGAGGGAGAGGATGAAGAAGGTAATGGGGTGCGGGCATGCAGCGCTGGGGGGAACGTGCATGTGTGACGCCCGTGTAACCCATGTTGCTGTGCCCTTGTCCCTGCCATGTGCTCGCCCGTCCCCATGCTGCTGGCCAGGGCACCCATGGGTGCTGGGGCAGGGAGCAGTGTGGCGAGTGGGTGCACCCCTGTGCTGCCCCAGCAGGAGCTGACGAGGAGGGAGGTGGTGGACGTCACCCACCTGGAGATCCCGGCCGAGCTGATGGGACTGCTGGAAGCTGCCGCAGGTGAGCGGGTCCCACACCACCACTGGCAGCGTTCCCAGCCCCTTATCCCCATCCCTGTGGCCATGCTTGTAGCTTCCCACTGTGCCCTAGCCTCCCGGGAGGTGAACGCTGGCTGTGTGGTCCTGGTGCCACCGCCGGCGCTGCAGCCTGACTCCAAGCTCACCCTCCCACTCGACATCAACGACTACCCCATGGCCAAGTACGTGCGGGGCCACTTCCAGGTAAGGTGGGCGCCGCGGCCCGGTGGCGGGGAGCCTGCCCCAGCAGGCGGCCAGCTTTCGGGGAGTCCTCGGTGCCCCGGTCGTGGCTGAGCAGTTAGGTTCAGGGTCCCCACAGCGGCTCTGCCCGGCGGCTCCCCGCACCGTCCCACCGGGCTTTGCCCCGGCTTCGGCCCCAGGGATGCCGCAGGGTGTGAGAGGGGCCGGATCCGGGGCGGCTGCGGTGCTGTGGAGAGCTGGCTGCCGCCTCCTTCCCTCCCCGTGGGTTCCTGTCGTCTCCAGAGGCCGGGGGGACCCCGCTGAGGTTATCGGAGAGAGACCCACCGAGCCCTCCTGGATGCCCGGCGCAGGGCGGATTCGGAAACGCTGGGGCGGGAGACCAGGTCGCTTTGCTCCCGGGACCCTGGCCTCATCCCCCGTCGCTTTGCCCCCCTTCCTCCTCCTCGACCCCTATTTTTGCACTGTGTTTCCCAGTCCCCGGCATCCCAAACAACAGCGCTGGGGCCAGATCCTGCTCTCAGCCTCTCCAAGGTGCCGGCATCTCTGGTGCTACCAGCACAGCCTGAGCCCATCCCTGTCCGGCTGCCGGGAGGCTGCTGGCCCCATCCTGTATCCCAGCCCCTTCGCAACCCCATGCCCCCCATCCAGCATCAACGCCATGCTCAGCGCCATGGGGCTGGACCCCCGTGGCCTGGGGCTGTCCCCAGGGCCCGGGTAGCCACAGGTGCGGGTGTCACCGCAGGAGCCAGCGTTCGGGATGCTGACAGCCCCGCTGGCCGCCCCCCTCACCCGGCTGGATGAGGAGCTGTGCCATGAGGCTCTCAGCCTCTTCCAGCTGGTAGGTGGGAAGACATGAAATCCATCATCGCCGTCCCCTGCCCACTCCCTGCCCAGGGACAGAGGGAGGACCTCACTGTCCCCATGGCAGATCCTGCGGTTCATGGGGGACCCGGGGCTGGGCGGCCCACAGGAGACCCTCTTCGGCAACTACATTGTGCAGAAGGGGCTGTCGGCACCGGGGCTGCGGGACGAGCTCCTGGCACAAGCCGCCAACCAGGTCTGGCGCAACACCAACGTCAACAACGAGGAGCGGGGCTGGCTGCTGCTGGCCACCTGCCTCAGTGCCTTCACCCCCTCCGCCGCCTTCGACAAGTACCTTCTCAAGTGAGCCGGGGCCGGGGCCGGGGCCCAGGGCTGGTTGGGACCCGCGGGGATAGCCTGGCACTCATGCCTGGGGACAATGCTGGGTCTCTCCAGAGGCTCTCCAGGCCAGCCTGGCACACGTGCCTCAGGATGCTGCCCAAGTCCCACCAGGTCCCTCCAGGATCCCTTGGGCCAGCCTGGCACATGTGCCCAGGGATGCTACCGAGGTCCCTCTGAGGATGCTCTGAGATCCCTCCATGGTCCTCGGAGCCAGCCTGGCACACATGGCCAGGGACTGTGCTCAGGTTCCTCTTGGATCCCTTGGACCAGCCTGGCACACATGCCATGGGGCACTGCCCAGATCCCTCTAGGGATACTCTGAAGTCCTTTCATGGTCCCCGGGGCCAGCCTGGCACAGGTGCCCAGGAATTACGCTGAGGTCTCTCCAGGACGCCTCTGGCCAGCCTGGCACACATGCCTGGGGATGCTGCCCAGGTCCCTCCTGCAGCATCCTCCCTTCCCCACAGGTTCGTCTCTGACTACGCCTTTGCCGGCTACAAGCCAGTGTGCCAGCGCAAGCTGATGCACGCCATGGCGCGGTCGCAGCTGGGTGCCGCGGCCGCCCGCGCCTTCCCACCCTCGCTGCTGGAGTGGACGGCGAACCGGCAGCAAGCCAGCATGGCGCTCGACCTCCACTGCTTCAACGGTGCGGGGCGACGCGGGGCTGGGGGCACGGCAGTGGGGAGGGCTGGTCCCAGTTTGACCACCCTGCTACCGTCACGGGCAGGAGGTGACCGGCAGGACCTCCTCACCGCCCGTCCCTTCCCAGGCGACCAGTTCTCCTGCCCCATCCACTCCTGGAGCACGGGCGAGGACCTGGCAGGGGATGTCCTGAAGCACAGGTACCCACCAGTTTGGCACCCCCCCCACCCAGAGGGGCAAGCACGGGGCACAGCATCACCCTGGGGCCATTTTGGGTGACCCCAGGATCTGAGACCCAGGATGCCCAGCTCCTGGGTGTTCCCACAGAGCCGGGGCACCACTGGCAGCCCGTCCTCGTCCCCAGCATCCTGCTGTTGGCAGGGGCCTGGCGGAGGGCTGGCGTGGCTGGTCCGTGGCCATGAAGGCAGGTGCCCAGTGGGCCGAGCTGGCCGGCCATGACTATGTCCTGGACCTCGTCTCCGACCTTGAGCTGCTCCAGGGCTTCCCCAAGCAGAAGTCCTGCTTCCTCGTCGCATGGGAGGGGGCTGAGAGCCGCGGCGGGGACAGCCGGGCGTAGGTACCCGGGCAGGGATGGGTCCCCCAGTGTGGGGCTGGTGGGGAAACAGCGCTGGCCTGAACGGGTGCTGGCAGAGGCGTGGGTTGGGGTGGGGGTCTGGCATCCAGCGGGTGCAGGATGAGCACTCCCTCCCTCCCTCCCTACAGGGTGCTGGGACACGGCTTGGATTTGGATGAAGTGCCTCCTCCTCCAGCCGTGAAAGCCCCCACGCTGCCGTCCATGGAGGCGTATCCCTCACACGGTAGGGCATCATCTCCCCCAGCCCCCAGGGCTGTTGGTGGGGCCGTGCTGGTGAAGACCTGCCGTGCTGGTGCATCCCTGCTGCCGGCAGCTCATCCCTCCTCGTTCCCCAGCAGACGGGGAATCTGGGGAGCCCCGGAGCCAGAAGGGTCTGGACCGGTACCTGGACAGCCTCTTCGACCCCGTGCTCTCCTACGGCAATGGGGTGAGAGGGGCGTCCCCCTGCTCCAGGCAGAGGGAGTCCAGCATTTTGGGAGTGCGGGTGGCTTGGTCACCATCCCCTCATGCTTGTCCCCCCAGGAGCTGGAGAAGCCGGCTGCTGTCTCGCAGAGGATGAAGGGAGGAGGTGGCACGGGAGGTGGGGACAGCGGCGGTGCCGAGCGGAGCGGACGCCCGGTGCCCGCGGAGATGCGTCAGCCGAGGGGTGAGCGCCCCGAGCACTCCTGCACCCCGACCCAGCTCCTTGCCTCAGTTTCCCCACCTGCTCCCTGGTCCCTGGTGTGGGGGACATCCCTGCACCTGGCGCCCCCCAGTACAGGGCCGCAGGATGCTGAACTCTCCTCCTTTGCCGTCACAGGCCCGGATCCAGCCCCGTCCCAACAGCGCCAGGCTGATGCCAACCAGCCGCCTGGGCCCCCGGTCAGTGGGGCAGGACCCGGGGGGGACCGGGGCTGGGGGTCAAACCCTGCCCAGCCTCTGTTGTGGGGCAGCTCTCCCAAGTGGCTCCCCAGGGATGGGGACAGCTGGGGGGTTGCCATATCCTCACTGCACGGTGTCCCTTGCAGGGCAGAGCCGTGGAGGGGACACCAGCCCGCGCCCCCCAGCCCCGGCCCTACTTGCAGAAATCAGGTGAGAGGTCCCTGTGCAATGGGGGGGTGATGGGGACTCGTGGTCCCAGGTGTGAGGGTGATGCCTGCCTCCCCCCTGAGACGCCTGTTTGGCCCCCCAGCACCCGTGGGCCAGCGGTGGCCGGGTGAGCTGGTGCGGCATTCCCGGCTCAACTCGGAGCACTTCCCACGGCCTACGCACGACATCCGCAACATCATCCGGCAGTGCCAGCCCGCCCCGCGTGGCTCCCAGCCCCCCAGGTACCCACCCAGGCTTCTCCTGCCGGGGTGCAGGCAATGTCGGCATGCAGGCGATGCTGGGGGTGCAGGTCATGCTGGGGTGCAGTTGGTGCCAGGTCCAGGTGGGATGCTGGGATGCAAGCAATGCTGGGGGTGCAGGTGATCCTGGGATGGGGGTGATGCTGGGGGTGCAGCTCGTATTGGGGTGCAGGTGATGCTGGAGGTGCAGGTGATGCTGGGGTGCAGGTGACGCCAGGTCCAGGTGATGCTGGGGTGCAGGTGATGCTGGGATGTGGATGATGCTGGGGGTGCAGGTGATGCTGGGGTGCAGTTGATGCCAGGTCTAGGTGATGCCGGGGTGCAGGTGATGCTGGGATGTGGGTGATGCTGGGGGTGCGGGTGATGCTGGGGTGCAGGTGATGCTGGGGTGCAGTTGATGCCAGGTCCAGGTGATGCTGGGGTGCAGGTGATGCTGGGATGTGGGTGATGCTGGGGGTGCAGGTGATGCTGGGGTGCAGTTGATGCCAGATCCAGGTGATGCTGGGGGTGCAGGTGATGCTGGGGTGCAGTTGATTCCAGGTCCAGGTGATGCTGGGGTGCAGTTGATGCCGGGTGCAGGTGATACTGGGGGTGCAGGTGATGCTGGGGTGCAGGCGGCACTGGGATGCAGGCGATGCGAGGTGCTGTCTCCGCAGCAAGCTCTTCGGGAAGAAGATGGACCCCCACGAGGAAGCCATGCAGATCCTGAAGGAGCAGCTCTCGGCAGCCCGGGTGCCAGCGGCCGTGGTAGGGATGCGGCTGCCCCCGTGTCCCCCATACTGGACTGGGGGAACCGCCGGCCCCAGCTGCAGCCTGCTCTCTGCCTCGCAGGGGCCCAAGGAGGTGGTGGCCACGGTGAAGCCAGTCGCCAGTGGCAGATACCCGCTGCGAGCGCCGACGGGGCGTCCGGCGGCCACCCGGCACCCAGGTATCACAGGGCAGAGCTGTGGCATTGGGCAGGGGGGGGCAGGGTGGAGTAGGGCACCTCATCCTCCCTGGTGGCACCAGGTGATGCCTGATGAGGCTGGGTCCTCATAGGATAACTCCTGTGCCTGGCTAAACCCTCCTCGCCCCACAGCTGGCCCCTGTGCCTCAGTTTCCCTGGGTGGAGAGGGGCTGTTGGTTGTCCCCCCCCCCGCCCCAGGGATGTGCAGGGCTTTCCATCCCTTTGCAGTCTGCGTCTCGCGGGAGCTCCCGTCCGAGGGGCAGCAGGTCCAGACCCAGCTGCACCGGAGCTGCAGCGAGGACTTCTACACCTACCACAACGTGCCCTGGAAAATATACATCCGCAAGGAGGTGCGGGGGCAGGGGGGGACGGGACAGGGACAGGCTGGTGTCAAGGTGCTGCGGGGATAAAGGGGGCTTTTCATCGAGCCCGAGGCCCTGCGGGGTGGGCGATGCCAGCGACGCTGTGCTGCTCTCCTTCCTGGCAGGTTTTCTACCCCAAGGACAGTATCAACAACCCGCTGCTGCTCGACCTCATCTTCCGGCAGGTGAGGCACCCAACTGGCCCTGAAGCCCCCCCAGGGGTCCCCTGGGAGCTGGGGTATCCCTTCACCTCGGCTGTCCCAAGCTGGGGGGGAGGGTGTACAGGGCAGAGGGGGTGGGGGGCACACCGCTCCCCCTGCATGGCCCCGCTGCTCCTCACCCCCTTCCCCAGATCTTCAGTGACACGCTCTCCGACACCTGCATCCGGATCAGCCAGGAGGAGCGGCTCCGCTTGAAATCCCTCTTCGGTAACCCTCGCCCGCACCCCCACGTCCCGCTGCTTCTGGGCTGGGGGGCCCCAGACCTGGGGGGGCCCCAACATGGGGGTCTCACACACAGCCATTCTGGTGCCCATCCTCGTCTCCTGGGCGTTTCCAAGCCACAGCTGTCTCTGCTTAAAGCTGGGGTAGTTTTGCCTCCAAACGCGACGAGTTCCCTGTGATTCAGTGCTCCACAAAGTGATGAGTTGTGTCCGGTCTCAGCCAGGATTGCTGCAGTAGGGAGTGCCCGGTGGGGGACACCTGTCTCTCCATCACAGCCCTGCCAGGCTGGGGAAGGGGATGAGAATCCCTTCTCTCCCCATGAATGCTGTGTCCGGATCTTCCCCGGGGAGGGGGGACACTCACCAGCAGGTATTTCCCCCTGCAGCGGAAAACAAGCTGGACTCCTTCAGCCCCGTGGCCACCGAGAGTGTCAAGAGGGAGATCATCACCGCAGCCCGCGATGGCTGCGAAGTGTACTTCTCACGCCTCTTCCCAGCCACGGTGAGGGTCTGTCCGTGGGGTGGGTTGGTGTGGGGGGCACCGCAGCCCCCGGCTGAGGCAGCATCCCGGGCCCCGCAGGGCAGCGTGGGGACAGGCGTGCAGATCCTGGCCGTGTCCCACACCGGCATCAAGCTGCTGCGGCTGGTGAAGGGCACCAACGTCCCCGGGGAACAGCTGCGGGTGCTGCGGACGTACAGGTAGGGGCGAAGAGCCGGGGTGGTCGGGGTGGGACGGGTGCTGTGGGTGCCGGGTGTTTCAGCCTCCCCTCGCCCTGCCCCAGCTACGCCGACGTGCTGTTCGTCACCACCCCGTCCAGGAACATGTTGGAGTTCAACCTGCGCAGCGAGAAGCTCATCCTTTTCTCCCCCAAAGCCCCTCAGGTCAAGGCCATGGTCGATGACTTCATCACGGAGCTCAGGAAGGTGGGGGGGGGGGGGTGCCTGGGGCCAAGGGGACAGCTGAGGGCATGTCCTGGGGGCCAGACCCTGCCTGGGTGCCCGTGTTTGGGGAGCTGGGGTGGGCAGTGGAGGGCACCCTGCAAATGGGACCGTGCCTGGGGAGGGCACCTTGGGGTGGTCCTGCAGCCGTGGGTGCTCGAAGCCCCTGTGCTGGGTGGGATGTGGGTGCGCATGGGTGCGCATGGGTGTACCGGCGTTGCGTGCACGGTCTGTGCCAGCCCCTCCTGTGCCCAGGACTCGCAGTACGTGGTGGCTGTGAGGAACTATAGCCCGGAGGACGGGCGCAAGCTCAGCTTCCACAAAGGGGACATCATCCACCTGCAGCCGCTGGAGTGTCCCGAGAGAGGTGAGCGACCCCCCACAGCCCCCCCATGCCGAAATGCCCTCAACTCAGGGCACGGGGGTGGCAGGACTGATGGCTTCACTGCCCCTGGAGGTGGCCATGCCCTGGCCTTGCATCTTGTGACACCCTGCGTCCCCATGATGTCCCTGCAGACCACTACTATGGCTGCGTGGTCCGCAAGAAGGTGATGTACCTGGAGGAGCTGAAGACGGGCACCCAGGATTTTGGTGGGTGCCATGATGTCCCTGTGCGTGTCCCCAGCATGCATACACTGCCCTGAACCGTGTCCTCTCCTGGGGCTGGGGCAGGATCCTGCCTCTGTCACCCACCGCAGGATGGTCTGGGCTCTTTTCGGCACTGACCTGATGCAGGGGGATGCTCCCCTGTGGTTACCGCTCTGGGTGGCATCGGCTGCTGCCCCACGTCCCTGCAGGCGACAGGCTTTGTGGTCTCTGGTCTGTGCCATTTCCTTGAGCAATGCCAAACCGCAGCCGTTTCCAGCCAAAACCAGTGGCCAATCCCCCAGGAAAGGGGTTGGGGTGCTGCAGGGTGCAGCGGGCAGGAGGGATTGGGTGGAGGCTTTTTGGGGGGTGACCCCCAGGGCTGCCATCCTGGGGCCATCCCCACCATCTGCCCGGCGCAGGGTGGAAGTTCGGGGCCATCCATGGCAGGTCGGGGCTCTTCCCCGCCGAGTATGTCCAGCCCGTCGCAGCCCCTGACTTCGTCCATTTGCCAGCGGAGAGGAAAGAGGAACCTAGGGACAAGCAGGGCAAGGTGGCATCTTCGGCGGCTGTGGCTGTGGCCGTGGCCTCCACCGCCGTGGCCCAGGAACTGGACCGGAAAACCGAGGTGGGTGCTGGCCCGGGGCTATTGCCGGCATGGTGCTGGCTGTGCCCAGCACCCACCATCCCACTCCGCAGGCGTCCCCTACCAGCACCGCCTTTGTGGAGGGTCCGGAGCGAGACGGCGGCGAGCGGCTCGGTGCTGGCAGGGGGACCTGCCCCATGCTGGCCTTTGCCCAGCGGTATTTCCGCGCAGCGCGGCACAGGACCATGTGAGTGCCCAGCGGCGGGATGGGGACAACCCGTGGTGGGGACACACGTGCTCACCTGTTCCCTCGTCCCTCTCCCAGGGAATCCTGCGGGACCAGGACAAAGAAGGACGTGCTGGAGATGTTGATGTTCACCAAGGTGCGGGGGAGCGGGGTGTTTTGGGGTGCCCCTGCTCTGCCATCACCCGTGGGTACCCCCGAGGTCCTGGCATGCTCAGGAACTCCCTGAATGCCACCGCAACCCCAATCCCATCCCTCTGGCTGCTCCTGGGAGCTGACCCTCTCCCCCTCCAGACCCCCATCCAGGAGTCGCTCATCGAATTTGTGGACGGTGGCATCAGCAAACTGGCCACCGAGGCTTTCCAAGGTAGGTGAGGGGGCACAAGTGCCCCATCCCCCTGCACCACAGCTGTCGCCAGTCCCATCCTTGGAGGAGGGGATTGACAGGCACGAGGTGGTCAGATGGGGTGGCCAGGAAGGGCTTAGCTCCTGGTTCCACTGCCCCAAGTGCTCGGAATATTGCCCGCACCCAGGGGAGTGTGTCCCTGGGGAAGGGATGGGGTGAGCTGTGCCACTGTGTGGCTTTGTTGTCCCCAGCCGTGATGAAGTTCATGGGTGACCACCCTCTGCGGGGGCAGACAGAGCTGGACACCATCTGCACCATCCTCAAGGTAAATCCCCCATTGGGGTGGTGAATCCTGGGGGTGGCCTGCGCAGGAGAGTGGCAGCAGGGGACATCCCCAGCCGCAGAGCGAGCTGTGCCTGTCCCCCAGCTGTGCGCGGAGCACGAGGTCCTGCGGGACGAGGTGTACTGCCAGATCGTCAAGCAGGTCACCAACAACACCAGCTCCAAGCCGTGAGTCCCTGCACCCGTGCCGTCCGCCCCAGCTGGAACAGCATAGGCTGGCACTAGGGACACTTGTGTCCCCGGCCAGGCTGAGCCACCCCAGCATGGGGGGACACCCGGGGAACGCCCCCTCGCAGTGGGCTGCACTGCACCCCAGGGTGGTGGGTGCCATTGCAGCTGCTGTGGACACCCTTCCCCGCTCCGGGGGCTCAGCCCCAGTTCTTCCCGGCAGGGACAGCTGCCAGAAGGGCTGGAGGCTGCTCTACATCCTCGCCGCCTACTACAAGTGCTCCGAGGTGCTTCGGCCCTTCCTCCTGGCCTTCCTGCAGGATGCTGGCGGGCATCTAGAGCTGCCCTTCCAGGGTAAGGGCTCCGCACGCCCCAGGGTGCTGGGTGCGCGGTGGGGAAGGACACCCAGGGGTGTCACGGGGCTCCGGAGACGTGGCTCAATTCAGCCTTCATCCTGGTTCCCATCCCCACCAGGCATCGCCAAAGCCTGCGAGCAAAACCTGCGGAAAACCCTGCAGTTTGGTGGCCGCAGCCTCTTCCCCAGCAGCATGGAGCTCAAAGCCATGGTGGTGAGAGCGGGTGCCTGTTGGGTGCAGAGCAGGCACCTTGAGATCCCCCCCGGATGCTCGAGATCCTCCATGGGCTTGGGATCCCTGCTGTGGGTTCGGGGTCCCCCCCAGACACTGCCCTGGGGCTGAGCTGATGGCCCCTTGCTGGTGTGAGGAGCCCAGTCCTTTGCGGGGGGGGCTGCTCTCCAGGGGCACTGCTTTGGGGGTGCCCTGAGCTTTCTGGGGTCCCCAGCAGGGATGCAGCAACATGCACGTGGTGGTGGTGGGGGCACGATGGCTCACTTGGGCAAGATACAGGATGATCCCCATGGGACGGTCACCACAGAGTAGCCTGGGGATTTGGGGTGTCCTTTGGGGTCTTGCCGTGCAAAGGGCCCCCCTGCACCCCAACATGTCCCCCCCCACACACAGGCTGGACGCAGCGCCAAGCGCCAGCTCTTCCTCCTGCCCGGCGGCATCGAGAGACACCTCAAGATCAAGACATGCTCGGTGCGTTGGAGGGGACAACAGGCTCAGTGCACCCCATGCTCATGGTGACCCCAGGCTGTGGGCACCCCAAGGGTGTGGGTCTCGGGGGGGCTGCACTCTTTGTCTGTCCCTGAGCTGGGGGACTTTATTCTCTGGGAATGGAACATCCCTTCCCCGGGGAGCTGCACGGGATGAGCCTCAATGCAGGACCCGTTGGTGGCCCCATGCATGGCAGGGGGATGTGGCAGCCCCCCATCTGCCTGTCCCCTGCGCCCAGGTGGCTCTGGATGTGATCGAGGAGCTGTGCAGCGAGATGGGCCTGCAGCACCCGGAGGCTTTTGATGAGTACATCCTCTTCGTGGTGACCGACAGAGGTGAGGGGTGGGCAGGGACAGCCATGCCACTGCCAGGTGCCATGCGTGGTGGCCATGCTGAGGCTCCTGGGGTGGTGCAGGGCGGAGCGTGCGGCCACTGACCCGCCGGGAATATGTCCTGGATGTGGCCGCTGAGACCGAGTGCCGGGACACCAGCTACACCTTCTGGTGCCGCCGCGTGGTCTGGAGCCAGCCCCTCAAGTTTGACAACGAGCTCTATGTCACCGTCCACTACAACCAGGTTGGGTCACCCCGCCAGGCTCCCCTGGGGCCACCTCCCTGCCACCCCCCCCAGCATCCTCTGTCCCTAAGCCACGTCCCTGTGTTCCGTCCCCTCCAGGTGCTCCCTGACTACCTCAAGGGGCTGTTCACCGTCCTGCCGCCCGCAAGGCCGGGAGAGCAGCACTTCCCGCACGTGGCCAAGCTGGCCGCCCTCCAGCACCGAGCCAAGGACCGCCATCATGTCCCCACCGCGTATGGCCCGGGGCAGGGGGACTGGGGGGGGGGTCACGTCCCATGGGGTGCAAGACCCACTGGCCATCACTGGCCCTGACCTCCATCTCCCTGCAGGCGGGAGGTGCAGGACTACGTCCCCCCCCAGCTTTTCCGCCTGCTGAAGGCACAGTCCTGGCTCCACATGGTGACGCAGCACATGCAGCAAGCCCAGGCGCTCAGCGCCCACCAGGCCAGGGCACAGTTCCTGGGTGAGTGGGCACTGCACCGTGACGGGGACGGGATGCCAACGGGGAGGCGATGCTAACGGGGAGACGATGCTAAGGGGTAGGTGATGCTGCCGGGGATGCAGTGCTAATGAGGACACAGTCTAATGAGGATGCAAGGCTGCTGGCGATGCAAGGCTGATTGTGTCTTCCTAACGAGGACACAATACTAATGAGGATTCAATGCTGCTGGGGATGCGATGCTGACAAAGATGAGATGCTGCTGGGTGGCTCCTCCGCGGGGAGGCTGGGACAGGCAGACCTTGGCCCTGTGTGGCACCTGGGGTGCTGCACATAGGGGGCCGGACCGTGGCAGAAGGGCAGGGTGCTCTCAGGCCCCACACTCGGCCACCCACTTTCCCAGCAGGCTGCAACGGGGCCCCTTGGCCGCTCCGGGGTCCGATCCTGCTCCTGGTCCAGAGCCTGAAGCTGTGCAAGGCTCTAGGAGCTGACCCAGCTCCTGCCAGGCTGCGACCCCTGGCAGAGGCCCTGTGGGTGCAAGCCACCCCGGGATCCAGGCAGCAGGGGGTGGCAGCGGGTGCTGAGACCCTGTCCTCCACCCCGCAGGGCTGCTGAGTGCCTACCCCATGTTCGGCTCGTCCTTCTTCTACATCCAGAGCTGCAGCAACAACGCCATCGTCTCACCCTGCATCCTGGCCGTCAACCAGAACGGCCTCAACTTCCTCAGCAAGGAGACCCACGTAGGTGGGGGGCTGTGGGGGACACGGGGGCCCGTGGGCACCACCCTGTCCCCCTGCTCCTGCTGCAGGGACAGAGCCAGGCAGCACCGTGAGATGTGAAGGCGGGGGGTGGTCGATGTCCCTCTCCGAAGGGGACAGGGTTTGGCCCCAGGAGGCCAGGTCTGCCCGCCTGTGCCCTCCCTGTGGGGGGGTCGGGGGGCAGCATCGCTGGCACCCTCCGTCCTGCCCTCCTCCGCACCCACTCTGGTCCTCGGTCCCCTCGGGCGGGGGGTTCCTGGGTCGCGTGGGCCACCTGCCCTGTCCCTCCAGGAGCCCGTCGCCAAGTTCTCGCTGAAGGAGATCCAGTCGACGCGAACGCAGCGGCCGACGGCCGGATCCAGCTACCCCTACGTGGAAATCACGCTGGGCGACCTCCTGGCCCAGGGCATCACCCAGCTGCAGCTGGAGCAGGTAGGCGACACCCGGGGGGATGTCGGGGGGTCCGGGACCGGGGAGGGAGGGGTGTGTGTGTGTCCCTGCCGGGGGTCCCGCGGTGGTGGCACAGCCGCTGATGGCGCGTGTCGCCCGGCAGGGCCTGGAGCTGTGCCGTGTGGTGGCCGCGCACATGGAGCGGCTGCTGGGAGCCCGGGAGAAGAGGCTGACGCTGCCGCCCAGCGAGATCACCCTGCTCTGAGCCCACCGCCGACCCCCGCCGCGGGGGACGGAGGACGCATCCGCCCCGTGGCGTCCCTAGCCTGGCTGGTGGCCGCCGTCCGCCCTGTCGCCCCCTCGCTGTTGTTGTGGTTTATACACGCCCGTGAGCCCGGCCCGACTCGGTGTCCATGATTTTGTGCCGCGCTCGTTGCTGCGGGGGGGGGTGCTGCCCCCCGTGCCTCAGTTTCCCCCTGTCCCCACGCACCAGCTCCCCCCAGCTCTCTCCTCCGGTGTCCCCGTACCCCTGCCCGCTGCCCCCGAGTGGCGCTGTGCCGGCTGTCCCGCTCCGCCCGCCCGCCAGGGGGCGCTCGGGCCCGCCCGCCCGCAGGCACCTCGGCGGCCACCCCAAACCCTCCGCCTTCCCACCCGCCGCCGCGCGCGCACGCTAGGCCCCCCCCCCCCCTCCCCGCGCCGCCCGCCAGCCGCCCAATCAGCCGCCGGCTCGAGCCGCTCGCGCCCGCCCCCCTGGGCCAATCAGCGCCGGGGCGGGGCGGGGCGGCGCTGCCGGTACCCGTTACGGCGCGAGGCGAGGGCGGAGGCGGCGGCTGCGGCCAGGTGGGTACAGGGCCGCCGCGTCGCCGTACGTCCGGACGTACGTACGTGTGTGCGAGGGGCGGGGTCTGCCGGGGACGAGGTCGGGGGGGCGGTGGCGGCGGGGCGCGTGCGCGGCGGGGCGGGGCGGGCGCGGTGGGCGGCCCCGGCGGCGATCCGGGATGTCGGGCTGGCTGCTGGTGACGTAGCGCGCCGCTCGCGCCGCGGGAAGGGCCGCGCTAGACCCTCCCCCGGTCCGCCGCCTCCCCCCCGGCCCGGCCCGGTCCCCTCCGTTCCTCTCCGTGTCCCCCTCCCGTCCGCCATGGTCAGCGCCACCGCGGCGGCGGCGGCGGGAGCGGGCAGGGCGCCGCGTCGCCCCGGGGCCGCCGCCAGGCATGTGCCAGGCCCGGCCGCCGCGTGAGCGCCGCCACCGGCACCGGCAGCATTGTCCGCGCCCGCCCCGGGCCCAAGCCGTGAGTGTGGCGTTCGGCGGGCCGCCCCCTTCCCACGGGGAAGGGCGGCGCGGCGGGAGGGGAGCGGGAGGGAGGCGGGAAGGGGGTGTGTGGGGGTCCCACCTCCCCGGGGCAGGGGTGGGGGGGGGGGTGGGCACGGGCCGGCCGGTGGCGGGAGGGGGAGTCCCCGTCCTCACCTCCCGGTTCCTCCGGTGCTCTTCCCCAGCAGGGCGGCGGGTGCCATGAATAGCAGCGTCGCGTGTCCCCCCGCCGCCGCCTCCCGCCGCCGCCTGCAGCGTCGGGATCGATAGAGGCGGGGGCTGCGGGCGCACTATGGCCGGCAGCGGCTACACGGACCTGCGGGAGAAGCTCAAGTCCATGATGCCCTACCGGGACGGCCACAAAGGCGGCGGCAACGGCGGGAGCCTCCCGCGGGAGCCCCCCGAACCCCCTTACGATCGCAAGCGGCGGCACCAGGAGGACTCCGGCTCCGAGCCCAGCGACTACGAGGAGCAAAAGGAGGAGGAAGAAGCTCGGAAAGTCAAAAGCGGCATCCGCCAGCTTCGCCTCTTCAGCGCCGAGGAGTGCGCCAAGATCGAGGCGCGGATCGAGGAGGTGGTGTCCCGGGCGGAGAAGGGGCTCTACAAGGAGCACACGGTGGATCGGGCCCCGCTGCGAAACAAGTATTTTTTCGGGGAAGGCTACACCTACGGGTCTCAGCTGCAGAGACGAGGCCCCGGCCAGGAGCGGCTGTACCCCCGAGGGGAGGTGGACGCCATCCCGGAGTGGGTGCACGACCTGGTGATCAGGAAGCTGGTGGAGCACCGGGTGATTCCCGAGGGCTTTGTGAACAGTGCCGTCATCAACGACTACCAGCCGGGGGGCTGCATTGTCTCCCACGTGGACCCCATCCATATCTTTGAGAGGCCCATCGTCTCCGTCTCCTTCTTCAGCGACTCGGCGCTCTGCTTCGGGTGTAAATTCCAGTTCAAACCCATCAGGGTCTCGGAGCCCGTTCTCTTCCTGCCCGTCAAGAGGGGAAGCGTCACGGTGCTCAGGTAACTCGCCCGCATCGCCGAGGCCTCCGCTAATGTGCCGGGGCTGGGTTGTGTAACGCGAATCACGAGGCACGGGGATGCACACCCTGACGGCAGTTCGGGCTTGATCTCACCCGCCTATAGGCATGCAGGGTCTCGCTGCAGTGGAAGGGGTGAAGGAAAGAGCTGGGAGGGGTCCTGCCGCCACGGTGGATGGGGATTGAGGGGGGTGTCCTCTCCACAGGGCTCTAGGCGAGTCCTGACGGGAACGTGGCCACTTGTGGAGCCGAGCTTTGCCGTAGTTCCTGTAAATGGTTAAAATAACACATCGAGGCACAAAATGGATTCTCTGCCCAAGAGTGATCAGAGCGGAGCAGCTGGTTGGGACGGGGCTGCTGGGTCTATTCTTAGCTCGGCCGGTGTCTCCCTGACCTGACCTTAAGCATGGAGAGGAGGTGTGAATGGCCTCGTCTTCCCAGTCTGTAAACTGGGAATGCTAAACCCTCCCCTGCCCGATGCTGTTGGGGAGACCGGAGTGCAGAGCCCTGTGGGACTGTCACTTGGAAACGTGGTGGGTCATGTGTGCAAGAAAGGACTTCACGTGTATTCTTGCAAGCGGGGGAAGAGCTGTGGAGGTGAAATGACCTGCCCAAGGTCACTCAGCCGGTCGGTAGTAAAGCTGGGATTGGTACTGGGAAACACCTGCTTCCTAATCCCCCCTGCTTCCCGATACGCGCTGGGCAGGCAGGTGAGGGGACAGGCAGGGTGTGCGCAGGCTGGTGCGTACGGACAAGCCGGTGTGCAAGCCTTGGGGAGGGCGGACTGAAGCCCAGCGCCGGGGCTGCCTGACTCGGTGAGGTGTCCCTGAAGGTCAGAGTGCTCCCTGCAGGTTTCGCCAGGGCTCTGCCAGCAGTGCTTCCAGCTACCAACTGTATCCTCGTTTGGGGTTTTAATTTTTTTTCTAATTTTTTTTTTTTTTTTTGGCCTGGTGAAGGTCCAGGCTGCTTTTCAGGGCTCCCAGGCCGTAACACAATCCTCTGCTTTGGCTTGTAAAGTGATCGCCGCAGGGTTCGGGAAGGAATTTTCCCCCCCCACGTACACACAGCCTCACACCGTTGACTAGTGCATCAATAATAAATGCTGAGATCTCGCGTAGCTTTTATCTCGGAAAAGCTGCACAAACATTAACTAATCCTCGCCGTACCCCCTGCGTTAGGTAACTTCTGTGGATTAGCGAGGGATGAGGGAGGCTGCAGAGGGAAGCGTGAATGGCGTTGAGGTCATTTTCCTGTTCTCTGGTGGGTCGGCCGGGGCAGGGAGGGTGCAGGGGGTGGCAGAGGTCAGGGTGATTTCATGAAACGGGACCGGAGGGGGACCTAACCTGCCGCACGTCCTTTTTACCGCAGAGCAAGCTCCGTCCCTGGGGATGGAGGCTGCTGGGTGCAAGGCAGCCACTCTCTGTCGTCTCCTCTTAGACAGGAGAAGGGAAACTTTCTACTCTAATTTTCCTGCTGTTGATGTGAACCCCTGTGCTGCCTTTCCCTGGGGAGGGGGGGCTGGTGTAAATAGCTGTGTGTCCTTTCACAGCCAGAAGCCTTGGTTTTTTTTTGAAGGACAGTGAGAGTTAGTTTTTCTGCCTACGAGCGTGCTGGCAGAGCTGTTAACGCAGGGTCTGTCTGTCGTAGTCAAAGCCAGTAGGAAAACTCTCGTGGCCTTAGGTCCGAAGGAGCATCGGGACATCTCGGTGGAGGATGGTGAGAGAAGGGAGAGGTGCTTTTCTCTGCTCTGGGACAAGAAAATGACTCTCACTCTTCTCCCAAAACTGCCGGGAAGAGGCATCTTGTCTCAGGGCTCCTGGAACCAGAGCAGGGTGTCTCCCAGGCCCGTGTGTTTGGGTTGTTGGCCAGCGTCACCTGGGTGCCGTAATCAGTATATTAAAGTGGCTGAAACAATGGTACAAATCAAACAAAGGTATCTTTTTCCCTCTAAATTTAAGGGTTGCTTTCTGACTGACCTGCCACAGCCGTTCACTAGCTTAATCCATGGTTAGACGTTCTGCTTTCCAGCAAATAATAGACTTTAAACCGGGGATTATTTCAATTTTGGTACAGCAGTTAGCAGATACTTAGCACTCACTTAAGAGAGATTCCGCCAAAGTGATTGTTCTGTGATGATATGATCCTGGCTGGATACAAGTTCCTCGATTCCGAGACTCCCGGCAGATCTCCTTGTCTCCGGCAGATCTCCATGTCTCCCCTCTAACCCCAGCAATTTGTGAGGAGTGGGAAGAGGTGCAGACTTGTCGGTAGGCTCTCGGGGCTGTACCTCTGAAATCCAGCCCTTGGTCGTGTTTAAGTCAGCTCCCCAAACTTGGCTTTTTCTCCTGCCAGTAAACAGTTGCTGAAAGCAGTTGCCCTGGAGATGGGGAAACGGCGCAGATAGAAATGGCATGCTTGTAATGTCTGTGATTCAAATATTGCTGGGTCAGTGGCTGCTGCTGGCGTGCCGCCTTTCCGGGGAAGCCAGGATAGCCACATGTGTTTGGTTACCATGTGGAACTCGTGAGGATCTAAAGAAAGCTGTCAGATCTCTCTCTTTGCCCCCACGTCGTTCTCCGGCTCTCCCCAGATCACCCGTGTCCCGTTCCTGCTCTCAGCAGCCTACTCCGAATTGTCCTCCTAATATTGTAGCCACCTACCCGGCAGGGAGTCCACAGAGGGGCTTTCCCCGTATCCCTCCCTTGACTTTATTTGCCTACCACGAAGCAGGCTGTGGTGTGGGCAAACACTGAATCCTCCTCAAACTCGCTGGAAAGTATTCAGATCTCGAGGTGACAGGTTAGTGTTTAAAAGGTGGACAGGAGATTCTCCTGGCTGGGCTGTGCACCTCTGCCAGCAGGAGAAAGGCTAAGCCACCCTGCGACCTGCTAACGAGCCCTTTACTCTTCCAGCAAGGTACTCCTTCCTCTCCTTTTGCATGTGCCGTGAAGATTTGCCCTTGTAGGTTTCGACATCTAGAAGATGTCCTCCAGTCCCCTCTTGTCCCGCAGCCCCAGGAAGCGGGTGTTCCTGCAGGTTTGTCCTGCTGCCAGCCAGGCCAGGAAAAAAGCGTCAGCAGCGCCTTGGCTGGTGCTGCTCTTCTCGGGCAGTCGGAGTGAAGGTGGATGTCAGTCCTGCGGACCATCAGCTGTCTGTTGGGGGCTGCTGGCTGGACCACGTTTGTGGGTTTTCTTTTTTTTAACAATAATTTGATAAGCATCAAATCGATAGAAGCAGTGGGGAGGAGATGGAGGAATTTGCCCATTCATCTGGGGAACACGTGCTTTGACATGGAAAAAAGGGTGGAAGCTGAGGGCTGTGGAGCCAGCCGGGGCCGGTGGTTCCAGCCGGACCCCTGCACCGTGCGGGAGCCCTACACCATGCCCTGTAGCTGCTGTCATGGGTAGCGAATCTCAACACCAAGCCAACTTTTGCATAACTGCCGGGTGTTGCGTCTCAGTACTGTGGTTGGAAATAGTGGAGCTGCAGTTAGCCAGAGGAATAAATGACCAAAGGTAGCATTTCCCAAGTTCTGAGAGCCTGTGTGCCATGCAGGCTTCCCTTCTGCAGCTGGTGAGTGCTCCAGGTCGTCTCCCTGCTGTTTGTAATAGCAGTGGAAACATCATGATGTTTGTCTCTCCTGTTGTCTCGAGGCATGCCTGATGGTAGCGTAATTGGAGCTGGTTGGAGTCTCTGAAGGATGAACCTGCTTTCTTCTCAGCTGGAGGAATCTCTCCGCAACTGCCTGGATTAGAGGCTTTTCCAGAAAAGTCTGATCCCTCAGAACAGGCCGTTGGTGCAGAGGAAGTTCTGTGTGTGCCAGTGGTGATGAGGCAAATAGATTTGTTCAAGCTCTGCTTGAACTGGTTGGTGTCACATCCGTGGTTTGTGGCAGCAGCTTTCCTGAACCACAAGTAAAGCCTTGAGTTGCTCAAACCCTGCGATGGGCCAGCGTGTGAGGGCCCTCTGCCTCTGAGCTGGCCTGGCTGTCGTCAACCCCTAGAAATATTTCTCGTTAGAGACTCTGCAGAACTTCATGGCCTCCTTTCTGGTGAT
This sequence comes from Chroicocephalus ridibundus, assembly GCF_963924245.1. NCBI lineage: Eukaryota > Metazoa > Chordata > Aves > Charadriiformes > Laridae > Chroicocephalus > Chroicocephalus ridibundus. The sequence continues at coordinate 52,341,801 of NC_086291.1, read as the reverse complement.
GTTTGTACAAAAAAATCTGATCTGCTTTCATCTCCCTGTGAATCAGTTATGTTGTGGCTCGGCAGCAGCTCTTCTGGACGGAAAAAGAGAGTCGGGGAGGAGTTGGGGGTATAAGATCTGACAGGTTGGTTAGGAGTGTCAGTTGGGGGAGTGTGTGAATGGCATCTGCACCTCCCTGTGTTCTTCCGGAAAATGCTCTAGGCTGGAGACATCACGCTCAGGTGTTCTGGTGGGCAGCAATTTAGCTTTTTCCTTACCCAAGTTATCTTTTACCTTGTGCTTTGATTTTTGTTTTCTGGGCAATAAATCTCTGGGTAGACCCTCAATATCGTTACAGGTGTTTTGTTGCAGTGTTTGCCCCTTCACCCATCATCAGGATGCGGCAAGGCCGGGCAGTGGGTGAGAACTCCGTGCTGGCACGAAGCAGAACAAGTGTGACAAAACCAAATAATCTTTTTCTTCCATTTCTCTGCCTGGTGCCTGTGCGAACCCCTTTGCTGGAGCGCCATGTAGAGAGATGCCATCACTATATCTGATAAGGTGCAAGCTGAGTTTTCCCACACCAGCATGGCACTGGGGCAGACTGGTGGGCCCCCATTAGGGCCTCAGATAGGGGTAGTGGGGCGGCTGCTTTGGTGCTGCCCACGTGCATCTGGGACCACGAGCTCTGCCTGGCGCTGCCCTGAAAGTAGCTGGGAAGCGGGTTCCTGCCTGGGGAGTGAGGACGAGTGGCCAGGCTGACATCTCGTGATGGAGAGCGCAGGTCTGGAAGCAGACCTTTTCCTGATGTTCAGGGTGTCGCTGGGGATGTGCTGAGTTGAATCTTAACGTGGGTGATATTAATGAATTCGCTGGAGCTTGACGCAGAGATTCCTGGAACATAATAGAGCATCATCATAAGCCCTTTCGCATAGCGCTGTCTTGTTCTGCAATGCCCCGGAGGACGGGGAGGATGGACATCAACCCCTGTTGTAACTGATCAGGGTTCAGACTCTTAACTCTCTTCTCAAAGCAGTAAATCCATCTCCGAGGTGTGCGTTTCTCACTGAGTGGGTGGGTTATCTAACCAGATGAAGGAAACCCAGTCCCATCCCCAGAGAAAACCCATGTGTGCGTGATCTGTTTTCTGCTCCGAGTGTCCTGAATAACCTGCAAGGCGATGACCCTGGCTGTGCTCCTGGAGGGCTGGCTGACAGCCCGCGTGGCAGCAGCTTCATGGTAAAGCCTCGTGGGGAGAGTGGGCTCAGTGATTTCTGCTTCAGATTAAACTGGCATGGGGGTGTACTAGCTTTGTGTGGCATGAACAGCCTTCGCCCAAGTCCCTTCAAACGTCCTCCTGTCTTTGCCAGCCATTTTGGGAGGTTCTGCAGGCATTTGCCTTCTCTTTTCCCCGTGTTGGACTCTAGAAGGCTCTTTTGTGAACAGACACTCTCCGAACAGCAGGTAGAGGGCAGGCCCACCTCTCGGACCTGCTCGTTGGCACCCATGTGAGTGACGAGATGTGCTGCTGGCAGGGTGGTTTGTGTGTCCAAGCAGGTGTTTTGGTTGCTCTCCATAGACCTGCTGCGATCTCACGTGCTGTTCTGGACCCCCGTAATTGTGCTGAACAACCAAAGCAGCTGCAAGAAAAACAATCCTGTGTGGTGCAGGCAGCTGGGGCCCTCATTGGCCGTGACTTTCCTCCCGCCTGCTAGAAACGTGGAGTAGGTGAAGTCACCTCATACAGCAAAAGACTCTCCTGCCGAGAACGGCTACTTGTGTGCCGTGCAGCTGCTTGAGCCTGGTGTAATATTCATCAGCCCAGGTAGCTGGGCCCTGGCAAACCAGGGAGGTTTGCAGGTCTGAATTTGAAGGTTACCCCCTGTGCGTTGTGTTGGGGTTGGGCTGTGCTGGGGGGTGGTGTTTGGATCGTGGCTGAGGATGCGCCACATGGCGGGTGGCAGAGAAGGCGAGGGTGCTGAGATGGCAGCGTCTGTGCCCAGGTAAGGGGAGTGAGATGCTCGACTCTTACCACCGCCGCGCTGCCTCCTCGACTAACAAATATTCTCATCGACTCCAGCACGTGTCCGTGTCTGGGTATGCTGCACATGTCGGCCGTGAGAGATGGTTTTTCTTGGCGACATGCATGAGAAGATGCTTTGGAGCAATGTGCTGATTTTTTCCCCTGTTGCTCTCTAATTTCTTGATAAATGAATTGGCGGAATTTACACTCCATAAACTCATTTTCTACATGTCTTACTTCACAGTGTTGTGGCGGGTGGCAGTTTCCTCTGGTGTATGCTAAAAAATTGAGTCCAGAAAAACACACAAAAAAAGCCCCGACTCTCCTCATTCTTTCCTGAAGTTTCTTCCTTCCGATAAGTCTAGCTCCCGTGTGCCTGGGGAATGGTGTTTGGAGGAGGAATTCCTGGTGGAAGTTAGGAAATGACTGGCCAAACTGAGTTGTTGAGGCTGGCAACCACTTTCTGCTTCTGCCTGTCATCTTTCTCACAGTGGCTTTTTGTTTTTGTTGTCAGTGGATATGCAGCCGATGAAATTACACACTGTATTCGACCACAGGACATCAAGGAGAGAAGAGCTGTCATCATCCTTCGAAAGTAAGTGTTGAAGCCCTCTGGACAGTAAGATAAACTTGGATGTGGTGGTGTGATGTTTCCTAAGGTGCTTTTGAAGAAACACTTTAAAACTGCCATGCTTGTTAATTTCCTGGCTTGATCTTACATCTTGATTAGCTGTCACTCTGATGCTCATTTGTGTCTTGCCGTACCCGTTGCTTGGCCGGTGGAAGTAGATGGAACTTGTTACTGCAGAGTTAATCACTTCTTGGCTCTGTGCAGCAGTACTTCATTGTAATGTCTGTGTTTGCAAGCCCTGTTCATGTCCAAACACCTGGCTTTCATTGGCTGCCTAACTCCAAACAGCTAGGATTTCAGACTCTTGTTCTGGGCTGCATATTCAGGTGTCTGATTGTGTGATACCCACATGTGTGAGTTACTGGGCAGTCCTTTGAAGCTGGTGCTCGCAATGAAGAATCTCCTATAAAGCAGATAAGGTTTTTCTCAGTAGCATGGCTTTCATTTCCTGGGGAGAGGGAGGAAGACACTGGCTTTGAAGGGAAACGGATGCAGTGAATTTAGCAATCAATTTACAGCGCTTGTCCTTCAAGTCAGTGTTGGGAAGCCAAGCTCTGTGAGCTGTATCACACGCTTCCTGTTTTAGAAGATACGCTGTCCTAGTCAGCTGATGGCGTTTCATCAGCCAGTGCCTGTTCCTAAAGGTCCTCAGAAAACGGAGAAAAAATAAACCAACCTCACCCCAAACTCCCGCAGTATGACCCTTTTTTGTGCCCAGAAATGTCCTCTCTCCTCAGTTTCTTCTACTAAGAGACCAAAAAATGTGACTGCCACATGTTCACCCGTGTGGATTGTGCCTTAGAAGATGTTAGCAGTAATTCTGCTGTCAAGAAATATTTTTGCAAGTGGAAGCACACATGACTTGAGTAGTGCAAACTCAAGACGAAAGCGTGGGCATGAGGGCAGGGCTGCAGTTGTGGCCCAGGCTGGCATAAGGCTAGCAGGCAAGCGGTCTAGATTCACGCTTGCTGAGCTTTTGGCCAGCTTAGTTGGTTTTAAAACAAGTCTGGCAACTTTGTAAAGATACGGCACAAAGCCAGTGGAGTGGCGTTGGACATCTGGTTAGAGAGACCCGTGAAACAGAGGCAGGAAAAACAGCAGCCCTGAGGCGTTAGCCAGGCGAAATCAGCACACACCCAGCAAGGCAGGTTGAGATGTGGCAGGTGGGATGAAAGAAAGAAAGATTAGAAGCAAACCACCCCATAGCTGGTTATTGCCACATGAGGTTTAAGGTGAGAGGGTTGTGATAGGAACTAAAAGGCTGTTACGTTCGCCTTACTGGTTACTGCAGCCAGCGAAAAGCAGTGTGAGTGCTGACAAGTGGAAGACATCTCCAAATCCTGTAGCTGCTTTAGTTGGGCTTTGGGATAGAGAAGCTGCCTGTCCTAGGTTGTGGACCAGTTCCCTAGAAGTGGCAGACTCGGCTAAATAAGCTAAAGCTGCCCAAACTGATGTAGATATTTAACATACTTGTTTCGACTGGCTTTGCCTCTTGCTTTCCCCAGCCTCAGTAAGATAAGGGTGCTGAGTTATTTCAGCCTAGCCTGACTAATCTCCTATAAACCAGATACAGTTGGATGTATGTATGGCTGGCTGAGATGTACCCGGCTGACCTGGTACATCGCTGCTGAAGAGACAAAGTCAGTCAGCTCCTAGCAGGGCCATATTGGCTGTGTTTGCTTAGCCATCCTTCTGTAGCAGTGTGTCCTTCTGTCTTCCCCTGATTTTTAGGGGCCTGCTTTGCTTAGCGTTAGAGCAGAAGTGTCTCTGCCCAGTCAGATGCAGACAGCGATGGGCTGACTTGACTGTCAGGCTGAATGAAACCACAACGGGATTTTTCTCTTGAGCAAAGTGGAAACCCCCTGGTAATTATTTTTGTGTAATCTCCATAGAGCTTAGCAGCCTGGTGAATACACGGCAATTGCCCATTTGCCAAAGGGTGCACGCTGATTGCTGCCAAATAGAGCTTATTAATTGCTGCTTATCCCTTGTGACGGCGGCTGTCTCCTCGCCGAGTCCCGTGTGCATGCATGCATGCACAGCAGGGCTGCGGTGACCTTTGTTTGCGCTCGCATCCCCGCGGCATCTCTTGCTGCAGCGAATGCCATTCCCTCGTCCCGGATCATGCGACTTCGTGCAGTCTGAAATAGCGAGTTATGCAACCAGCAAAACAGCTCCTTCCGCTGGTAACCTGCTAGCACAAGAGGCTTGGGAGCAGCCAGTGGCCTGGTAAAACTCCTCTTCCTCCTTTTCGTAGTAAGAATCAGCCTCGAGCTTTCCAGCGGGAGCGGATCAGTTGGGGCATACAGCAGCATAAACTTTGCTGCAGCTCGGAGCTGGGATATTCAGCTCTGAAAAGGCTTCTGAATAGCTCTGAATAGAACCTGCTGGGTTCCAGATGTTTGAGTCTGGATCTGCTCTTGCCTCTACTCCGAGTGTGTCATTCTAGAGATGGTTTTTGCTGGCAGCAGCAGGAGAACAAAGCTGCGCGAGCTGGAGAAGTGACTGAGTTTTGCAGGATGCTCGAGAGTGGCGTGGTTACCAAGTAGGTCATAAACACTTCAGTGCTGTAGTGTGATGATATTTACAGTGTTTCCTGCGTATCGGAGTGCAGGGTTGCGGGGAGCCAGCAAGGTTTGGAAGCGCTTTGAGCAAGAAGCTGGGGGAGAGGTACGATGCTCTCAATTTCAGGAGAAGCTGAAAGAGGTAGGGGATAGAAATGAGACCTATTGAAGTGGGTCTCAAAAGTCGTTTTGGAGGGTTTATACTGCCATTTAGAAGCAGTTACATGGGGGAGTCATTCTATTTAACTTGAACTTTGGTAGGTAGTTTGCTCTCTGTTTTCAGTATAGCCTCTCCTCGTACCTGCTCCTGCAGCTCATACCTGCATTGCTTTGTGGACAGAGAGAGCGTGGCTGGTGTTCCCTTGCCCTTGCAGTATATTTGGTGGTTTGTTTGTTTTAATTGCAGGCCTGTAGTTGCTGTTGTATTTGAGAGGTATTTAAACCACCTAACTTGTCCACAACGCCTTTGGTGTTCCTAGCTGGACTGGGTCCAGTCCTGGAGCCGACAGCAGCTCAGGAGGACGGCGTTGTGGACTAGCGCAGGCTCCAGCATGGCAGCTGCCTGCGGAAGTGTTCCTTGTTTCTGGCATGCTGGCCGGACTTGGGCTGCCGTGCCCAGCTTTGCCTGTGCCCAGCCTGGCATCGCCCTGGTTAACTGAAGAGGCTCTTCCCAATGGGGGAGAGGAAGCTTGGCAACTGGACGTGCTTCCTAACAGAAGTTTAAGTTGGGGTTCTCCTGTGGAAACTCCCTAGGAGCTAAAGCTCAGCGCTAGAGGGCAAGTAGTGGTTCTCCCCTTTCTTTCACACAGACCCCTTTTGTATTCACCCCTAATCCGAAGGAGGGAGACAGGCTGCGGCAACACTATCAGGGAGCCTTTCCTTCTGGGAAGTGGCTTGGATCCTCCTGAAGTGGGCAGCTCTGGAGCACGAGCACCACCTTTTAGTGTGCTTTGCCTGTTCTTAGGCTTCAGTCTGTGTTTTGAAATAGACTTCAGCGGTGCTTGTAAACTGAGACTAGTAACTGTGCTGTGCTTGGAGACGGTGATAGCGCTGTGATAAGACGCTGCGCCATCGAGTTTTCCTTCCTGCTGCTCAGTCTGCTGCCTCCTTCCACGTGTGCATGGCTGCAGTTTTGCCTGGACTAGCGACAGTTCTGCTCTGGGACGAGCTGTGCTTGCTCTCTGGTGTAGCTTGAGCACGTTTCTATCCCGGCATGAACAAGGTGGTGCTGTGCTGGTGGAAGGGATGTGCTGCAGCTTCTGTTTGCTAGACCTTCTCCTGACTTGTACTTCAACTCTTTAAACCTCTTAGTCAAGCTGAGAAATGCCTGCCCCCGTGAGATCTTGAGACAGTAGGGAGTTTCCAGATAGAAGCAGTTATTACTGTTGTAGGTGATGATGAATTTTGCAGAGTATCTGCCAGGTAGCTTAACTGGAGCTGCGAGTTATTGAGGAGTCACTGTGATTTCATAGGATTTCACAGGGGCTCCAACGCCCCTATTCTGTACCCTGTAACTGGGATTGCAGTGAGCCCAGCACCATTCGCATTCACCTCATGACTGTGCTGTCCCTAAGCCTTCCTCTTCCCTCTAACCAAGGCAGCAAATGTTAAAGCTGAAGCTTCAAGTACCAGAAAGTTGCAGTTTGTTCCGCTGTTGAGCGTGACAGTCCCGACCCTCTTCCTGAGCTAAGTGGCTGGGATTGAGGGTTCTGCTTCAGCACATCTTGGACAAATGTCTGCTGTAGCGTGCTAGTGGTTCTGTAGAAACTCCTTGCAAATTCTCTTCTCTTTAAATATTTGCAGAACAAGACTAGATGCACCTCGATTGGAAACAAAATCCCTGAGTAGCTCTGTGTTGCCACCAGGTTATAACTCTGACCGTCTATCGGGAAGCAACCGGGACCAGATCCTGAAACCAAAGCGGTCCCATCGCAAAGCAGATCCTGACGCTGCTCACAGGTAGGATGATCTCTCAATGAGCAATGTTTTGGATGGTATCTCTAGGTCAGTGCATGTTTGAGGCTCCTGGCCCTTGATAAGAGAGACTGCACAGCACGCTTGAAAACATCTTAGTTTGCACCTCCCAGGTGCTTCCTGTGGTGTACAGATCTGTTTTATCAGAATGAAGTTCTTCATACGTTCCTCCTAGGCTTGCGGAGGCTAAGCTCTGGCAATAAGCAGCTTACATTGTTTATCCTGTGAGTGGCATAATGAAGAAGCAATAGATTTGGCTGGCTCTTGATAATGCAGTCATTCAGAACAATAGTTTCCCTGCAGCTAATTATTTTTGACCTCTATTGCCAAGCAACCTGTGCAGCTGCGTTAAACTATATTATGAAAGCAGTCTTGGGAGAGAACGCGAGGTTTTGCTGTCTGGGAAAGGTGAAGGCCTTCTTGGGAACCTTCTCAGACATGTTTTGGTTCCAGAGCTGCATGTGTATATTTTTGGGTGTGTAACCAGACTGTGGGAATGTGTAAGCCTGACCTTCAGGGGAGCTGCTTGCTGAGGTTTCAGACAGCTTGAGCTCTGCAGCAAGGCTTCCCTTAAACACCACCGTGCTGTGTGTGAACGTACTGATAGCTGTGAGCGATAGCCAGTCTGCCAGCTGTCATGCAATATTTCTGGTATTCTCCAATTCCAAAGCTTCCCGAAGATCAAGACTGCGTTCTCTGCACATCCTCTAAAAACCGAAAGTTGGCTTGGTCTCAGGGCTTGGCCGCTGTGTGGTCCCAGACCGTGTTTCAACCTGTCCTGGAGGGAGGAGGGTGGGGATGGCTTGTTTATGAGCAGTGTTCATTCACCTGGACTCGGACTGACTGGGAAGATAGATCAAGAAGAGAAGGTAGCCTGCAAATGAAAGCTTACCTCTGAGCACGCAGTGAGCCGGCGTGTGATTAGAGAAGCGATCACGCAGGGCAAATCTGCAGATCTGTGAGAGCTGGTGTTCAGCTTGATGTGACCTTATCAGGGTGAGGGTGTGTGTGTGTGGGGAACGGACCTTGCATAAACTTCTGCTCCAGGTAGGTATCAAAAATATGTTTTTCTCTTCCTTTGGCCTCAAAGACTCCAGTTTAACATACGTAAATAGCATGGATATCAGATAGCGGTATCTCTTAGAGGAGCTCTGCAGTTGGCACCTAGGATAAAATAAGTGGTCTGTGCAGCCCACCAGCCCAGTCCGACTACAAAGCGATTGCAGGCGAGAGCAGAGGCAGCTTTGCAGAATAACAATTGCACAGTGCTAACGTTTGGGAGAACTAGTGAGAGGACAGAGGATTTTGGAGCTGTGGTTTGATCCTGCACCACAAGCACCCCAGCAGCTTAAATAGGAGCTCAGCTCTGTGCTGCGAGTTCTGCTGTAGGAGAGGCAAACCCCTCTGCCCAAGGGATGTTTCTTGAGGCCACAAGCTGCACTTAAAAAGAGGTGACTGAGCTGTTTGGAAGTGTTCCTGGTGGAGGTAAAGACTAAAACTTGCCCTGGGAAGGGGAAGGACTTGCATCATCGAAAGCAAAGTCCTCAGCCTCCTCATGGGAGGTGCAACTTGGTGATCTGTTCCTGCTCTGCTGGGTGCCCAGTACTGGGAAAGCAGTGTGGAAACAGTCAGTCATAGCGCTCGAAGTATGCAAAACTGCAGATGGTGTCCGCACAAGGAATGTCTAAATCCTGTTGTGGATGTGCTCTCACTCCCTCTTTCTCTCTCTCTCCATAGGCCACGGATTCTAGAAATGGATAAAGAGGAAAACAGGCGCTCAGTCCTCTTACCAAAACATAGGAGACGGAGCAGCTTCAGCTCCGAGAACTATTGGCGAAGGTCTTACGAGTACACGGAGGACTGTGATGAGGAAGAGGAGGATGGCAGCCCAGCCAGGAAAGTTAAAATGAGGCGACACTGAGGATTGCACTTTCCAGGCTCGTGGAGCTGATGAGATTGGCCTCCAGTCTGTGAAAACTTTTTCCTCCCTCTGGCTATCTTCCATCTAGCTTCAGTTTTGGTTTTTCCTTTCAGGCTGAAGAGTAAACAGGAAGGATCTAGCAATTTGTTTTTATGAATGGAGGAATGCTGAGACATACATAAGGATGGAACATGTCCAGTGCACATGATGTCCTGAGTCATGGGTCAAATGGGCATCTCTCTTAGGAAGCAGATAAAGTTATGCCAGGCTGTCTGTTGGGATTTCTTTTGAAAACACCAAAAAGTTTAACTGTTTCATTGCGCAAGATTCAAGAATTGTATTTTTGGGGTTTTTTTTTTTTTTGCTTTAACTTTCTTCCTTTCCAAATGTTCTAAATATGATGTTTGACCCCAGGAGCTGAAACTCTGTGGGGTGGCCTTGTATTCCTTGCTTCACCAAAGGGCTCCTTGGTCTGCTCTTACATAGTTGTTGGGTTTGTTTTAAGGGTGCCCTGCAGTAACTGGAAGTTTGAAGCTTTGCAGACCCCTCTTACTGCAATTGATTTCAAAGGGTTTAGGACATTTTTGTTGCACTTTAGTATCAGTTTTGAATGCCGTAGGTTTCCTTTCCAGTCCCTTTTCCCAAGCCAGTGTGGGCTCGCAGCCTTGTGTCCCTGTGTTGCCCTCTCCGAGAAGAATGTACATGAGCTCTGGTTTCTCAGTGCTGGTCTGACATGGGGTGTATTTTGCTTGAGGAGGAAGGAAAGGTGGCTGGCTTCAGTGAGGCTGGCCCAGCGTTGACCCGAGGTCCATATTGGAGCTCCGGGGCTGCCGAGCGAGTGATCGCATTGAGTACATGCTGCTTCCCAGAGCTGGAGATAGCAAAGAGGGGTAGGAGAGACGCTGTGCTTGTGAGGACGCTTGCCTTGGGACCCCCTGAGAAGAGCTCTTCTCCACTCCCTGGGGGACTGGCTTTCAGGCCCCCTACCCCTTTTAGGTGGAGAGAGTTGAGATGGCACAGCATCCCATCCCGAGGGACCGGCTACGCTCTGTCAGAGCAGGAACAGGCACTGCCGTGGCCTTGGGGGAGCTGGGCAGCTTGGCTGCAGTCCGTCCCCTCCGAGGCTGGCTCTGGGAGCGAGGACGCTGCAAGGGTCTAGTTCGACCCCAGTTCAGTGCATTCAGCAGCTACTACTGCAGTAGTAGCCTGCCGCCTCCTGGCTTATTCCTGCCTGTATTCCCAGGGTTGGGAGTTTTCTGGTTGCTACAGAAAATGCTGAGAGGAATAGGAATTCGGCCCCGTGGAGTTAGTGTTAGAAAGTCTGCCGCCTTCCTCCTCTTCCTCCACCCGGTTTGCGTTAGCCAAGACCGAAGCCTCGGCATTTTCAAAGTTTGGGGCCCAACACCATATTTAGAACCGTACTTTTAAGAAACTTCCTCCAATTGATTCTTTGAACCCAAGTGATGGCAGTTGTAAGGAGTAGTCTTATTTTTAAATTTTTACTGCTTTGCCCTCCCTCAAATTGTAGTTTTTCTTAGTGTTGTGTCCCTCACACACTTCATGGTCTGCACGCTTGGCAATAAAAAGATGTAATATATTTTGAAACGCGTTTGCTGCTGTCTTGAGGGGCTCCCAGTCAAAAAAAAACAACCAACAAAACCCAAGCGTTGTTCCCCAGAGCGTCGTTCCTTGGCGATGGAGCATGTTTGCTGACATCTGGGTCTCGGTGTCCTTTTCCTTCCTTGCTGACTTCTGCAGCTCCTGCCGCTCGCCCCTTGTTAGGGTTACTGCTCAGGCTGGATTTAGCAGCCACATTAGTGCAAAGGAAATAACCATCGTGTTCAGCGCTGCTGATCTGCGAGGGGCTCATAGGCGAGATCCCCGGTCCCTGTCTCTGATTCTCTTTATCCGATTGCTTTCCCGGTGAGAGCCCCCATCGGCTCAGTGCAGAGGTACAGGCACAGCCTTGCAGCCAGCCTTCAAAGGAACCCATCTTGTCTGCCCAGAGATCTGAAAGTTCACGCTTCTGCTACTTCTGAAACCTTTAAAAAGCCATTTCAGACCATGCTTAGCGTTTGAAGCGGTGTTCCTCGCCCTCCCAGCTTTCTGCAGAGAATCCAGGCCAGCTCTTGGCAACAAACCCCCTGTTTTGGAAAGTTTGGCGTTTCCCTGATAGCAAAACCACATGCTGGGAACCGTGTCCCTTCTCCTCCTTATGGCTGGTGCAAACATCTCCAGCAAGCTAGAGACCTGCTAGCAGGATGCCTAGCAATGGCTGTTTCTCACTGTCTTTCTGGATTCATCCTGCGTGTGCCCCGTGTCCTATTCAGTGTCAGGTGCTGCTGACGGTGGCAGTGGTCGCTGCCAGAGGTCTCAGCTCTGCACAGCCTGCTCTCCCCCTCTTTCCCCTCCACCAGCTCCCAGTTATTGCTCCTACCTCTGCAATATGGATACTGTACCTTGGTGTCTCAACTCAAAATGAAGCTGGAAGCAACCTGACTTTCTGGGTCCACTTCCCAGCGCAGGACTCCCGTTGGCTCTTATTTCCACTGAACAAGGCATCCTGAGGTCTTACCTCTAGCCCGGTACCAACCATCACCTAATCCCTGGCCTTGTGCAGTCTATACGCGTGCAGGTATCCTTCCTCTCCCAGTTTGTTTTGGTATTCCTGCATACCATGGTCAGGAGCTCTCCCTTCCTTCCTTCCCCACTTCCCCGCATCTGTGTGGTGGGTCTGAGCTGGCAGCTGTGGCTGGAGGGACAGGAGAAGCTCCTCGCCGCAGCTGCTTTCCAGCTGCCATCTGTTCTCGTGTGCACGTGGCTTTCAACCCTGACTGGTTGGGGCTTGACACCTTGCAGAGAGAGAGAGTGGGACGCAACCAGTCTGACCTGTATCATCTCTTGGGCGAGGAGTCCCCAGCGTATAGGCAGGCCACCTTCCCCACTTGTACAGACATTTTCTATACACATGGATGTATATGTGTAGATAACATGGTTTTTTAACTCTTTTGCACTGAACAACATTGGAGTGAAACCTTGATTTGAAACCAGAAGACACATTTTGACGTGGATCCAGATGTCTAGATCCCTTACTGTAACCTGTCTGGTAAAACTGTGGCTCAAAAATGCTGGTGATGCCCATACCTGTTCTCTGTCGCCAGTTGTGTTGGGCTGCCTGCGGGCTGCGGGTCAGGTCGGTGGCATGGGTCTGCTGCGGAGGATGGGGGTGGTGAGCTCCAATTTGGAGACAAAACTTCTCCCCATCCACTCCGCAGGGCGGGCTCATGCACGGACCTGACCCGTTCAGCTTTGTCGTGTTTGTCTGGTGCGGTCATGCGGTCCGACCTCCTCTCCATCCACCCGCAGCGTGTCGTTTGTGTAACCTGCTCAGCCCAAAACTGGGAATAAAGCTACGTCCAATGTGACAATCCCACGCACCCCAACCCACAGCCCAGGCTGTGAGAACCGTCTTTCCTAAGGAAGGGTGAGGAAGCTGGGGTTTGTCCCTGCTTTTCCTCAAGCAGCGGGAGGAATTGGGGTTTGTTGCTGCTACCCGTATCTCGAGAAGACTCGGTGATCGAATTAAAGCTCTTGCATCGCTTGCGTGGGCTTGGTACATCCGTAGGAAGAGAAGGGAGGGCTGTTTGCCGGCGGGAGGTGAGCTGGCCCAGGGAGGGGCTGTCTGTCTGCCGGCAGGTCCCTGCCCGGCTTGGCTTGGCAGACAGCAGGGAAGCCCGCCTTGACACATCTGGCTCCGCACCTGCTGAACTCCTGTCCAGCTGTTAGGCAAGAGCTGTGATCCCCATCCCGAGGGCGGGCTCATCCTGCAAACGGGGCGGGGGACGTTGCTGGGACCTTTGGGGCACTCGCACCCTCGTGGTCCAAGCCCCATGGGTCATAACAGCTGCTGTGCTTTGAGGAGGGCTTGCGGGGGGCCTGGGTCTGGACCCCTGCCAGCGGCAAATAGTCTTTTATCTGCCAAAAGCGTTCCCTTTCCCAATCGGGAGGAGAAATGTTTGGCTGAGAAGCGCGTCTCTGCTCCTTCCCGTGCCCCCTGCCCACACTTACAAGTTCTGGCTGACTTTAATTTTGTTTTTTAAAGATTCTAATTTTTTTTTTTTGTTACGAATAGAAATAAATAAAAAAAAGAAACAAAAAAGAAAGTGGCAATATTTTTTTCCGTAAGCTTTTCCTAGGAAAAAGCGTGGTTTGTAACAAAGTTGTACAGTTCTGAAGTTTGAGATACGAGAAGTACTGTGTGAAACGCTGTAAATGGGGCAGAGATTATTTTATGTACAGTCTGACGCGGGGGGAATCTTTTAATTCTGGTTGATTCTTAGGAAGAATTTGGTTCTTCACTGTCAGGGTTTGGAATTTCATGGTTTCATTATTTTTTTTTTTCTTGTATAGATTGCTGCATTAATTGAATAAAAGCAGAAAGCATCGTTCTGCCTGCCTGTGTGGTGGTGCTGGCGGCTGGGATGTGTGCCTTGCTTCTCCGCTGGCAGAAACGAGGTTGCAGGGAGCGGGGAACCGCTTCTAAATAAAGGGAGTCTCCGGTTCTCTGGGGACGGGGCAGCCAAATGCAGTGTCTGTCCCTCCCGCGCTGGCCTAGAAAGCAGGGATGGAGCTCGCTGCCTTCCTCGTCCTCTTCTCCATCCCTGGCGAGCAAATGTGGATGCTGTCCCCCTCCAGCTTCCACCCTGCCCCACTGCCCAGGCTTGCTGCAGGCAATGCCTGGTCCCCAGATGGCCACAGGATCCTGGGGAGGCTGCAACCCAGTTCTTCAGCCTCACGTGGAGCCCCTTAACCCCCCTGCAAGAGAGAGATGGTGGTGGATGGGCATGTGCTGCCAGAGAGGGGAAGGGATGGATGGGGTCTGCTGGCCTCACGTGGCAGCCTTCCTCCTCCTCTTCTGTGATGAGCTCCTGCCTGGTCTGGAATGTCCTCTCCATCACCCACCCTGGAGCCCTGGGGCTGTGCGTGGGCTCAGATCCCTTCCCTCCATCCTGCAGCCCATCGCTGGGGTGTGAGGGCAGACGGGCCACCCGCTCACCTCTGGAGCGTTTTTCAATCGAAAAATCTGCGTCACCTCAATGCGGCACCTTCCCCGGGGCCCGCGTTAGTCAGCAGGGAGGGGAAACCCTGCCCTGCCCGGGGTGACTCACCTCAAACCCGGGTGCAGGGCAGGGTTCTTCCCCTTCACCCTGGGCCTAGGCCATGCCATGGCAGGGACAATTGGTCACCAGCTGCGGACAGGGCCTGAATACAAAAGGCAAGAGCCGGCAGGGCGCTGAGCACGGCCCCGCTCGGCGCATCCGCGCCGAGCGGGGCCGTGCTCAGCGCCCTGCTGGCCTAGGGCCCAGTGGCTGGTGCCGCCATGTCGTTGAGGCACCCCATGGCTGTGGGGCCTTATAGGCCAGGATGAAGCCTTGAATCCAGGATACTCCATGACCGTGGAGGCCTTGCCGCCAGGATGAGCCGTCCTCGCTGTGCCCCCAACCAACCCGGAGAGAAAAAAACGAAAGAAAGTTGGGGGGTGGGAATAAAATATATAAATAAATAAATAAAGCGCCCACAGAGGGCGCCTGAGGTGAGGGACTACAAATCCCGTCGGCCCCCGCGGCGGCGCGTGCGCAGCGCGGGTGGGGGGGCCGCGCCGCGCGCTGAGCACGGCCGCGAGCTGATTGGCAGAGAGGCTTGTCCGTCAGTGGCCGCGCCCCGCCCCGCCGCGGCGGTGCCTGCCCGGGGCTCGGCGCGCGGCGCTCGGCGCTCGGCGCGCGCACCGAGACCCGCCACCGGCACCGGGACCCGCCACCGGCACCGCCCCCCCATCCCCCCCCCCCCCGCCCCCCCCTCTGTCCCCCGCCCCCCGGCCGGGACCGGCACCGTCCGCACCGGGACCGGCACCGGGACCGCTCGCCCCGGTACCGGCCCCCGGGATCGCCGGCCCCGCCCGCCCTGCCCGGTACCGGGCCGCTGCCGGCCCCACCATGATGAAGTTTCGGTTCCGGCGGCAGGGCGCCGACCCGCATCGCGACCGTCTCCGGCACGATCTCTTCGCCTTCAGCAAGGTGCGCCCGGGGCGGGGGGGGCGCGGCGGCGAACCCTCGGTGGTGGTGGGGGGAACGTCCACCGGGAGCTACCGGAGGTGTCGGGCAGAGCCCCGGGAGCGGGGTGCGGGCAGCCCCCCGGTGGTGCAGGCTCCGGCACCCCCTGGGCGGGATGCCGCCGCCGCCGCCGGGGAGCAGCGCACGGGGCACCGCCCCCCCGGGGACCGGGGTACACCCCCGGGGGGGGGGGGGGTCGGCCGCGGTGGGGAGCAACGTACCGGGAATCCCCGGGGAGGAGACACCCCTGGTGGGGCGGGACCCCCGGGTGGGGGCGGGTACCGAGACCCCCAGGCTGGGGGGCTGCCCTCCTCCCCGGGGGTGCAGCGGACACCCCGCCTGAGGGGACACCCCCTCCGGTACCCGGGAGGCAGCCTGGGGCAGGATGCCACCCCCCCACCGGCGCGTCATCCCCCTTCCCCAGCCCCCCTGGGGTGGGGGCTCCCCCGAGCACCCCGGTTCCCGCGCTGCCCCATGGCTCCCCCAGGCCTCGCTCACCGGCAGCGGCTTTTCGGGGCACCCCACGGCCCCCCACCCCGTCTAGCCCCGCAGCATCCCCGGCTGTGTGCTCTGTTGGGGGGCTCAGCCCCAAACTCCCCTGGGGTGGGATATGGGGGGGGGACAGACCCCCTACGTCAGCAGGAAAAGCTGTGGTGGTGACCCCCGGCGCTGG
Organism: Chroicocephalus ridibundus; assembly: GCF_963924245.1. Classification (NCBI taxonomy): domain Eukaryota; kingdom Metazoa; phylum Chordata; class Aves; order Charadriiformes; family Laridae; genus Chroicocephalus; species Chroicocephalus ridibundus. The sequence continues at coordinate 52,325,926 of NC_086291.1, read as the reverse complement.
GGGCTTGGGGTCCCCTGGCACCCCAAAGCTGTGTCTCAGGGGGACAGAGGACATCGAAGGCCCAGAGCTTGGCTCCCCCCCACCGGCACCGGGGAGGTTTCCCGCTAGGCCCCCCTCATGTGGCGTGGGCAGCCCCCCCGCCTTGTCAAACAACCAGGGAGGGACCCCGCCAGCCCTGGGGTGCCGGACCCTTCCCTCGGCACATCGGCAGGACGTGCTGTGCCGGTGGGTGCCCAGCCGGGGATCGGTGCGCCCCATCCCCGGAGCCCCACGGCATTGGGACCATCCTCCAGCCCTGGCTGCGGGAGCAGGAGAACACCGGCACCGGCCCCTGGCTGAGCCCAGACCGTGTCCGTCCGTCCGTCCATCCTTCCGCAGCATCCTGGCACTGGCGTCAGGCGCTTGCTGTGGTCGTGACTGTGGGGTACGCCGGAGGGACCGCTCCGGATCACCCCACAGCGGGGCCGGGTTGGGAGGTGTTGGGTTGCGCCGCGGTGGGGGGGGTCCCAGCCAGCACCCACCGCCTTGGCACAGCCCTGTTCCCCCAAAAACTCACCACTGTGGGTGAGGGTCTCACTGGGCTGCGAGGCTCAGCCCAGCCGGAGCCCCCCGATTTTGGGAAGGATGGTCCCACGGCCGGATCCTGCCCGAGCAGGCGCCCTGGGGGGTCTGCACCCAGAGGGCTGTCCGGGGGGGGGCCGGGGAGTGGCCCCACTCCGGACGGCCCAGCGCTTGGGCTGCCGACTGCCCACCTGCCTCCCATTAACGGTTGTTTTTCCTCCCGAGCTCCAGATCTGCCTGGGATTTGCTGTAATTTGGCCGGGAGCGCTCCTTGGCCGGGCCGGCACAGCCTTCCGGATGCGGCTCTGCTGCCAGGCGGGAGGAAGGGCTGGGACCCAGGACCCCCATCTGGGGCTCGGGGTGCAGGGCAGCTGGGAGGGCGCTTTTGGAGGAGTGCTGGGGGGTCTTTTCCGGGGTCGTTGTATCGCTTCCCGGCCTAAAGCATCACCGGGATGTCCCTGTGCTGCTGCCGTCCCAAGTCCCGCCACCATCCTCCAGTGCGGTGTTCATCCTGGGGGGATTTCAGGGTGACCCTGCGTGGAGCTGTCACAATGACTGGGACACACAGACATCCGTTAATTCGCCCCCCCAAGCCAGGCTGGGACCCTCTGGGTGCTCTGGGGACGTTGTCATGCCCCTGAAGGTGTCCCTTCGGAGGGTGAGCGGGAGCCAGGGGGTGACGGTGGCTGTGCCGGCGGGTGTGAAAAGCTGCCCCCGTGCGCCTCGGCCGCCCCAGACAAAGGGAGCGGGTCAGGATCCGGCCAGTCTGGCTCCGGCGCCTCCGTATCATCTGATCCAGCCATCGCCTCTCAGCCAAGCTGCCCCCGGGGCCACTCCCCCGGGAGCCCCACGGTCCCCTCGCCGCGGGCCGGGGCGGCGGATGCCCCCCGCGTCCCCCCGCTGCCAGGCGGGCAGCCCCTCCCCAGCCAGCGAGCCCGGGCATGCCGTCGCCGGCCGGGACTTCCTTGGGAAGGTGCCCGCGGGCGGCACATGGCTCCAGAGGGGATGTCCCCGGTGCTGGCAGGTCCCGCTTGCCTGGTTCTGCCACCCGGCACCGCAGACCCCCGGGGATGTCGTGGTGGGGGTCCCGCCTGCCTGTGGGGCTGAGCTGGACCCCGCTCACGCCTCCTGGGGCACCCGCACCTCGGGCAGGGGTTTAGGGTGGGGGGTCCCTTCCCCAAAGTGCTGGCCGGGGGGGCCTTGTGCAAGCTCAGACCTCCCCCGTCCTTCAGCGTGGCTTTTGGGTTTGGTCCATCTTGGGGTGTCAGGTGGAAGTTGGGTGGGGAATTGTGTCCCCCCACCCCAAGGACACCCCTTGGTGGCACTGGGGGACAAGGCAGTGTCCTCATGCTCCTCCATCATGGGGATGAAGCTCAGGCTGGTGCAGGATGGGAACTGTGGATAGAGCCGTGGGGCAAAGAAGGGGTTTGGGGGGATCCAAGAGTGGGGGGTCCCGGCTCTGACCTGCGTGTCCCTGTGGCAGACGGTGGAGCACGGCTTCCCCAGCCAGCCCAGCGCCCTGGCCTACGACCCCGTCCTGCGCGTGATGGCCATCGGCACCAAGGCGGGAGCCGTGAAGCTGTATCCTTTTCCCCCACTGAGGGCAGGAGGTAAGGACCCCCCCGCGCCCCCCCTGGCTGCCCCCATCCCGGAGGATGCCGGGAGACATGGCCGTGCCGGCGTCCGTCCATCCAGCTGGGCTGCAGCTGGGCTGGGAAGGGGGGGGCGGAGGAAACCCCCGCCTTGCCCGAAACACCAGGCGTGGGGGGGGGCGCTTCCCAGTGTCACCTCCCTTATCCCGGGGCGGGGGGGCTCCTGGCCACCTTTGGGGGTGGCTGCCGGATCAACCGGGCGAGGGGCAGCAGGGCCTCTGGACGGCCTGACACTGGGGTGGGGGGGCCCGGGGGTGGGGGGGACACAACACGACACGACGACGCGGGGCCCGGCCGGGCTTTGTTGCCGGCAGCGTGCAGGGAGACTTCAGAGGGCTGCTGGCGGGCGGCCAGGGCTGGATGCGGCCCGCGCTCGGGGGGCCCTGTGCCGCAGGAATGTTGGGGGGGGGGGGGAAGGGGACGTGCCGGGGGGGGTGGATGCGGGGGTGGCTGCGCCCAGATCGGGGTTGGGGTCAGGGTTTGGGAGGCTGGGGGGCCGCCGCACTCCTCCTCCTCCCCCCAGCCAGCGGCTCGCTGCCTCCGGAGCACAAAGATGGCGTTTTTTTCTTTTTTTTTTTTTTTTTTCTTTTTTTTTTTTTTTTTTTAACTGCCAGTGCCAGCCCGGTCGCGATGTCGCTGGCCGCTCCGCTCGGCTGCCCCGCTGTGGGGTGCTGGCTCCAGCCACCCCTGGATCGAACCCCCTCTGGGGGCCGTGGAGCCACCGTGGCGGGGGGCTGTGGTGCCCTGCGCATCCTCTCCGGGGATGTTTTTGGGGTGGTACCCGGCTCGGGGCTGGCAGTGGGGTGGCACGGTCTTGCCCACGGCACTGCAGCTGGTGGCCATCCCGCCCCGCTCCGGCTGCCACCCAGAAGATGCTTCTGGAGGTTCAGGGTGCCGGGGAAGCTGGGGCCGGGCGAGGCGGCAGCCGGAGCTGGCCTGACTGGTGCTACTGGTTAGTGGGGGCACCCATGGGTGCTCCCCGGCTGGGCTGGGTGGATCTGGCTGCAGACAGCCCGGCATCGAGGGGCGCCGCAGCCTGGGGGATGCCCCGGGGCAGCTGGGGGTCCCTGGGCTTGGCGGTGAGCTGCTACCACCGGCGTTCCCCGGCCACCGAGAGCTGCCTGTCTTTAGGCCAGCGGCACCATTGGGTGGGGAAAGCCCCCAGGAGGGGTAAGGACGGGTGGCATCCCCCGTCCCTGCAGCACCCAGACCCCCCCTGCGTGCTCCCCCTCGCCTGCCCCGTGCTCTGGCCTCCCCGAAGCCTCTGCGGCTCTGGCCTGGCTCTGCCGGCTCGGCACAGGCTCGGCTGTGCCCAGCGCTGCCAGACAGCTCCTGCCTGTCGGTCCAGGCAGAGCCGCCGGGCCAGTTCTCCATGCCGAGGGCACCGTGGGGGGGCGGCCGGGGGCAAGGACCACAGGGGCTGGCGGATGGAAGCCCCCGGCACACGGTGTGTGCCGAGCTGTGGCTGCGTTGTGCACCGTCGATGCCGAGCTGCAGGAAGGAGCTCGTTGGGACCGGGGGTGTCGGGGAGGCGCTGGGTCGGCGTGCACCGTGCGGTGCTGGAGCTGCCGCCCGGGTCCTGCCCCGGTTCCTGCTGAGCGGCGTTACCGGTGGAGGAGCCGGGACCAGTCGGGTGAGTGCGGCTGTGCCGGCGCATGCCGAACCCCACCCTGCTGCCGGTGCCTCTGCACGGCCACAGCCCTGCAGCTGAGGAAGAAGAGGGTGGCAGAGGGCAGGAGCCGGCCTGGCCCTCGCACACCCACCCCGGCCACGCGCCGGCTGCGTCCTGACCTGGGGCATCCCGGTTGGAAGTGCTTGCTGGATCCCAGCCAGCCCTGGGGACCGTGGTACTGAGCCCTGGCTCTGGGATGCTCAGCCCTGTCTCGCCCTGGGGACGTGGGACGGGGCTAAACTGGATCCTGCTTGCAGAACTGTGACCTGAGGAGGGAGAGGGGGAATTTGGACGGGGGGGGGTCCTGGGCATTCTCTACCTTTGTTGCTTCTTTGACGGCCCCCCGCCCAGATACGGCGCGCCAGGCGTGGAGCTGACGGGCTTACACAAGGAGACGGCCACCGTCACCCAGCTGCACTTCCTCCCCGGCCAGGTAGGTGGGTGTCCCTGTGGGGCCCAGGAGCAGCCCCCCCAGCCCCCCACCCACCCTGCCGTGTCTGTTCCCCCCAGGGCTGGCTCCTCTCCCTGCTGGATGACAACACGCTGCACCTTTGGGAGGTCTGCCAGAAGGATGGCTGCTCCCACCTGGAAGAGACCCGCAGCTTCGGCCTCCCGGGACGCCCAGGGTCCGACAGCGCTAAGTACTTGCCTGGGGGGGCGGTCCTCAGCCGCTCCCCGCGTTGGGGCTGCGGCCGGGAGTGATACCGCTGCCGGCTGGGAACCGAGCGTGGGAGCAGCCGTCCCCACTTAGGGCGGGATGGCAGCCAAGGTCCCCTTGGTGGCAGTGGTTTCCTTGCTGGGATGCTCCTCCAATCCTGACTGGATCCCTGACTGGGATGCTGCGGCGGCAGGGGGTGGGGCAACGCAGCCCTGGGCTTTTTATAGGTGCTGGCAGGTCCTAGGGGTGATTAATGGCTCTAATTGCTGTTAGTGCTGAGGCTGTCCCCGTCCTCCTGGTCCGATGGGGATACAGTGTCAGGGCAGGGGAGGTTTGGGCTCTCTCTGGTGCTCCCTCAGACCCAGCATGGGGCTGACGCAGCCCCCTGCTCCCCCCCTCCAGCTGCTCCCCCGGCATCACGCGGGTGACGGTGGTCCTGCCAACGTCTGCTGGCACGGTGGCCTGCCTGGGCACCGAGGGCGGCGCAGTGTATTTCCTCTCCCTGCCCACCCTGGTGCTGCTGGAGGACAAAACCCTCTTCCCGGACGAGATCCTGCAGAGGTGAGCCCCGCCGGCCCCGCGCCCCGTCCCCACCACTCCCAGCCCCCCCCTCACCCCCCTGTCTGTGTGTCGCCCTGCAGTGTCCCCGATGACTACCGCTGCGGGAAGGCGCTGGGGCCGGTGGAGTCCATCCAGGAGCACCCACGCGACAGCAGTCGGCTCCTCATCGGGTACAGCCGGGGGCTGGTGGTCCTCTGGGAGCAGAGCACGCGCGCCGTCCAGCACCTCTTCCTGGGGAACCAGGTACCAGGGCTGGCGGGGGGCTGGTGGGGCTGTGGCCTCCTGTGTGTTCCCCCCCATCCCATCCTGGGTATCGAGCCCCTCTCCGTGTGCCCCCGCAGCAGCTTGAGAGCCTGGCCTGGGAGCAGAGCGGGAAGAGCATCGTCAGCTCCCACAGCGACGGCGGGTACATGGTGTGGGCGGTGAACGGTGCCGGCCAGAAGACCCAGCAGCCCGTCATGTCCACCATCCCCTACGGTATGGGGGAAAATCGCAGGGTTGGGGGCTGATCCGCTCCATCCTGGTGCCGGTGCTGCAACCGCAGGGTTGATATTTCTGTTTCAGGTCCGTTCCCTTGCAAAGCCATCAGCAAAATTCTCTGGCGGACCTGTGAGTCCGGGTATGTCCCCCGTACGGGCTGGGCTGGTGATGGGCACAGGGGCTGGGGGGGACCTGGGCTGTGGGGAAGGTGGGTCTGAGGTCTGATGGAGGCTGCTTCACCCCGCGCCCCCAGGAACCCCTTCATCATCTTCAGTGGGGGAATGCCACGGGCCAGCTATGGCGACCGGCACTGCGTCAGCGTGCTGCAGGGCCAGACCCTGGCCACGCTTGACTTCACCTCCCGCGTCATCGACTTCTTCACCGTGCAGAGCGCTGAGGTGGCCGAGGGAGGTACGTCCCACCGGGGCAGCACTGGGAAGGGGGTTGTGGTGGGGGGTTTCCACTAGTAGCAGCCATTTCCCCCCTCCCCAGGCTTTGAGAACCCCCGTGCCCTGGTGGTGCTGGTGGAGGAAGAGCTGGTGGCCATTGACCTCCAGACTCCGGGCTGGCCCACCATCCCTGCCCCGTACCTGGCGCCGCTCCACTCCTCTGCCATCACCTGCTCCTGCCATGTTTCCAACGTGCCCCTCAAGCTCTGGGAGAGGATCATCAGCGCCGGCGAGCAGCAGAGCCCCCGGCTCTCCTCGGCGGTGAGTGGCAGAGGGGGGGAAATCTGGGGTCCCCAAGCCCCCCAGGATGGGCTGGCGGAGGGGTGACCCTTGCTCCTGCTCTCCATGGGTGGGCTCGATCCCTTCCTCCATCCCTCCCTCCAGGCTTGGCCCATCGATGGGGGGAAGAACCTGGCCCAGGAGCCCACGCAGAGGGGGCTTCTCCTCACCGGGTGAGTGGCCTTGCAGTGGGGAGGGGGCCTGGGAAACTCAAAATGTGCTGGAGGGCGGCGGGACACGCATCCCCAACTCCTTCCTGCAGTCAGGGAGTGGGATGGGGTGGTGGTGGGGGTCCCACCACTCTTATTGGGTGGTCTGCCCCTCTTCTTCTTTGGCTTGATGGCTGGGCAGGAGTGTGTCACCGGCTGTGTTGTCCCCCTGCTTCTGGCACGGTGGCTGCCAGCACACAGGCGGCTCTTGTTAGCCAGGCAGATGTCAGGGCCCTGCGCTAACAGAGCCTCCCCATGTCGCCCCCCCGGGCCAGGCACGAGGATGGCACGGTGCGGTTCTGGGATGCTTCGGGGGTCTCCCTGAAGCCCCTCTACAAGCTGGGCACCGCCAGCATCTTCCAGACGGACTGTGAGCACAACGACAGCCTCAACCAGGCGGGTGAGGAGGAGTGGCCGCCTTTCCGCAAGGTGAGGTCCCTGGGGCGGGGGGGACACTGCTGCGAACCCCAGCACCCCCCTGCCTCCACCAGCAGCGGGGAGGGGGCAAGCCCAGAGGCGGGCACGGAGGAGCACCCGCCAGAGCCATCCCAGCTGCACCCTGGGGACGTGTCCCCCGGCTCGGGGCACAGCTGCCGTGTGATGCCCGGTGGGGACACAAGGGCTGCTTGTTCCTCATGCCCCGTCTCATGGGTCTGCCCCAGCGTCGGCGGGGAGCTGGGGGACGCGTGGGGACAGACCTTTCCCGGGCGTGATGCCCGGAGGAGCCCGTGTGCCACAGCTGGTACCCGCCAGCTGGTGGCGGGGGGGGGGACGGACATGGGGGTGCACTGGGGAGCTGCCTTGCAGCTGTATGAAGGTGCCTGCCCCTCCCCGTCCCTCCCGCAGGTGGGCTGCTTTGATCCCTACAGCGATGACCCGCGCCTGGGTGTGCAGAAGATCGCTCTCTGCAAGTACACGGCCAAGATGGTGGTGGCCGGCACGGCAGGGCAGGTAGGGCAGCAGGGGACAGAGCCGGGGCTGCCGGGCACCTCTTGGCTCCCCCATCAAGGACACGTGGCAGGAAGGGGGCTTCAGACCCTGAAGACCCCCACGTCTGTCCACGAAGGGCTTCTGCTCTCAGAGTTTTGCCCCTGGCTTGCAGCAGGGTGGCTGTCCCGGGGGGCTGGCATGCATCCCCCACCGTCTGCGCTTCTCCCCTACAGGTGCTGGTGATGGAGCTGAGCGACGAGAAGTCGGAGCACGCGGTCAGCGTGGCCACGGTGGACCTGCTGCAGGACCGCGAGGGCTTCACCTGGAAGGGCCACGACCGGCTGGCCCCCAGGAACGGGCCCCTGCCCTTCGCCCCTGGCTTCCAGCCCAGCGTGCTGGTGCAGTGCGTGCCCCCCGCCGCCGTCACCGCCGTCACCCTCCACTCTGAGTGGAACCTTGTGGCCTTCGGCACCAGCCATGGCTTCGGACTCTTCGACTATTACCGGCGGAACCCCGTGCTGGCCAGGTATGGGGGGGATCTCGGTGCTGGGGACCGCATCCCCCCTGGAACGACGTGGCAGGGGTCCGGGCGCTGAGCAGCATCGGTGCCCGCAGGTGTACGCTGCACCCCAATGACTCGCTGGCCATGGAGGGGCCCCTGTCCCGCGTGAAGTCCCTCAAGAAGTCCCTGCGGCAGTCCTTCCGCCGCATCCGCAAGAGCCGGGTGTCAGGCAAGAAGAGGCTCAACAGCAGCAGCCCCTCCAGCAAGGTGGGCAGCGAGCGGGGCCGCCATGGCTGCTCCTCGTCCCTGCTGGGCAGGGGGTGACCCCCGTGTCCCCGTCCCCAGGTGCAGGAGGCCAACGCGCAGCTGGCCGAGCAGGCGGGACCCCCCGAGGTGGAGATGACACCTGTGCAGCGGCGGATCGAGCCCCGCTCGGCTGACGACTCGCTCTCAGGGGTGGTGCGGTGCCTCTACTTCGCTGACACCTTCCTACGAGATGGTAGGACTCCCCCCTTCCTGGAAAAAGCCCCCGAGCTGGGCCTGGCTGGTGCCACACTGTGAGGCTGGGGCTCTGACACTTCTCCCATCCCCGCAGCTGCCCACCACGGCCCCACGATGTGGGCAGGGACCAACTCTGGCTCAGTGTTCGCCTATGCCCTGGAGGTGCCATCGCAGGAGAAGTTTTCGGAGCGGGCAGTGGAGGCGGTGCTGGGGAAGGAGATCCAGCTGATGCACCGGGCGCCGGTGGTGGCCATTGCGGTGCTGGATGGGCGGGGGAACCCCCTCCCCGAGCCCTACGAGGTCTCACGGGACCTGGCCAAGGCCCCTGACATGCAGGGCAGCCACTCCATGCTCATCTCCTCCGAGGAGCAATTCAAGGTGAGTGTGGGGCTTGGAGTCCTGGTGTGGTGGGGCTGGGACGCACCACCCGCAACGTGTCTCACGTCCTCTCTGGGTGTCCCCATCACCCTGGGCAGAGGGATGGAGATGACCGTCCAGGGGCACTCCTATGCCTGTTCCCAGGGTAGTGGCTCCGAGGGAAAGGGGCTGCCCTTTGCCAAGGGCTTCTGTGGTGGGATGCTGCTCGAGTGCCACCCCGTTATCCCCTGGCACCTGCATCCTCTTGCCCATCCCCAGGTCTTCACGCTGCCGAAAGTGAGCGCCAAGACCAAGTTCAAGCTGACAGCACACGAGGGCTGCCGGGTGCGGAAGGTGGCCCTGGTGAGCCTGGCCAGCGCCGGCTCCGAGGAGCGGCTGGAGAACTGTCTGGCGTGTCTCACCAACCTGGGTGACATCCACATCTTCACCGTGCCCAGCCTGCGGCCCCAGGTCCACTACGGCTGCATCCGCAAGGAGGACATTAGCGGCATCGCCTCCTGTGTCTTCACCAAGCACGGCCAGGGTGAGGACACCAACCCTGCGCTGGGGGTGATGTCCCTTGTAGATGGGACATCATCTCTGGCTGGAGCCCCGCGGGGGTCCCTAAGGCTCTTTGTTGTCCCCTCCTTCTAGGTTTCTACCTAATTTCGCCGTCTGAGTTCGAGCGCTTCTCGCTGAGTGCCAGGAACGTGACAGAGCCGCTGTGCCGGCTGGAGGTCGCCCGGCTCCAGGACACCTGCCTCAGGTGGGATGTGCCCCAGGGATGTGGGAGCTTTGCTATGGCAGCACCCGCCCCGTTGCACCGGCTCCGGCAGTAACTTCTCCCCATGTTTCCTTCCAGCAACAGCTTGATGGCGACGCCGAAGCTGCCGCAGGCGAATGGCACCCACGTCCCATGCAGCCCTGAGGGCCGATGCTCCCCCACCGACAGCGACCGTGAGCGATCACTCTGTCCCCATCATGTGCACTGCGTCCCTGTGGGCTCTGCTCTGGGACGGCCTCGTGTTGTGGCTGTCCCAAAACCTTCCCATCCCCATGGCTCCCCAGGGTCCCCCGAGGAGCACCCGGCCGCCTCCTCGCCTGGCACCATCGATTCCCCCAACAGCAGCATGGAGAACCCGCTGGACACCACCGGGGATATCACTGTGGAGGAAGTGAAGGATTTCCTGGCGTGAGTTGGGGGGGAAATGGTGTAAGCAGTGCTCGTGGCCCTTGCCGCTGGCACCGAGGGGCTGCGGCGGTGCCCCCGGCTGCCTCTTATCCGGCTCTGCTCCAGGTCCTCGGAGGAAGCGGAGAGGAACCTGAGGAACGCCAGCGAGGACGAGGCACGGCCCACGGGGATCCTCATCAAGTGAGGTGTGTGAGGGGCTGGTGGTCCCCAGGGTGGGCACGGGGGTGGGTGGCCCTGTGCCGCGGCGGGGACATGGCTCCGGCTGCAAACCTTGGGGTGCCACGGGCTTCGGAGCTGTGACCCCCCATGCAGTGCCGCAGCATCCCCATCCGTCATGGGACAATGGGATTGTGGTCGCTGGCGCTTGTAGAGGGGTGGGGAGCAGGGGGGTACCATGTCCTAGAGCCCCACCAGGTCCCCTTCTCAGGGTCTGCGTCACCCGCAGGCATCACCGGCCTCCCCGGCCCATCTCAGTGCTCGGATTCCCGGGATGCGTGACTCGACTGGACCCCCCCGTGCCCTCTCCCTGCGTAACGTAGACTCGCCTCTTCTCTAACATCCGCGCCGGCCGCCGCTGCACCCCGGCTCCGGCACGCTCCCCCCACACCTCCCTGCCCGGCCGCCCGCCCCGGCCCCCCCCACCGGCCCCGAGCTGGGGTCGTGGTGCACAAACTCTTCCCGGGGAAGATAATTTCATTTTTTATACACGGTTGAGTGTCACTGTCCCCGGCTCCAGAGCCCACTTCCCGGGGGATGCTGCTGCTTCCCTGGCTCCATGGGGAGGGCTGGGGCTTGCGGACCCTTCTCATCCCCCCTGGTTTTGGTCCCTTGGGGAGGTGGGGGGCCGGGAGTCCCTGGGCACGGCCCCCCCCAGTACCCTGGTCTGTGTTTACATGCCCGGCTCCCTGCAGTTTACAGCCCCGTCCCCTGCCTGCCGGGAGGCTCCGGCTGCTGCCTGGGGACTGTCCCCTTCCCGGGGGAGCCCAGCGTGGACCCCCTGGCTTCCAGGTGGTCACTGGAGGGCTTGAGCAGCCTGGAGGGGGGGGGGTGGTCACAGGTGGCCTTTTTCTCTTAGTGGCTTCTCCAAGGGCTATTCTCCAGGTTGGGCTCCGTGCCTGCTGCTCCTTTCTGACACTAATTCCTGCCACGGGTGGGTTTGGGATGGGATCGCACTGCAGGGGACACACCAGTTCCTGGCCCTAGTCCATGCTGGTGCTGAGGGCAGGTGGGGAACACAGATGGGGCATGGAGTGGCCCCATCCTGGGGGGTCTCATTGTGCCAAATCCCCTCCCCAGGCTCCCCAGCTCGGCCTCATCCTCACAGGGGGCTGCGGTGACACTGGCTCTGTCCCCCAGGGGCTGTCCCTGTGTGGCTCCGGGGCTCAGCCTGGTACCTGTCCCTCTCCTTTTGGGGTCCTGGGGCCGTTTTGGACACCCCCCCCACCCCCCCCCCCGCAGCCCTGGGCTCTCTTACGGTACGTGTGTGGCTGGGGGGGGGGAGCCGGGCGAGGCAGCGGTGCCCTGGGCTCCATCGCTGCCTGACGGGGCCGGGGCTGTAGCGTCCCTGGTAGAACCCCCCCCCCCCGACCTCATCTTTTTTTTTTTTTTTTTTTTTTTTTTTTGGTAAGATGAATTTAGCATTGTTTAGTTATTAAAAATACTGGTTTTTAATATTGAAAATAAAGCATTTAATAGCAACTGCCCAGGCTGCAGGTGTTTGAGGAGCTGGGTGGATGCGGGACCCCCCCCCGCCTCCCCGAGCCACAGCGGGGCAGGATTGGGGTTGGGACCCTGCTTGGGAGTCAGATGGGTGCAGTCAGAGCCTGGCACGGCCTCGGGGTGAGAAGTGCAGCCTTTATTGATATGATACCAACGGGCTGGCCCCTGCTGAGGGGGCTGGGATCCCCCCAGACAGTGGGGCCGGGTGTAGGGCCCAGGGCTGAGAGCCCCTTGTCCTACCCCACCCCCGCCCCACAACTCCAGCCCAGCGCTCCCTGGCAAAGCATCCTCCCACCCAAACTGGGAAACGCTCCTGTTCCCCAGTTGCAGGGGGAGCTCGGCACTGGTTTGGGGCAGCAGCATCCCCAAGCAGAGTGTAACAGGCGCCCACACTGCCCCATATACCCCCCCCCCCACAAGGAGGGGAAGGGGCTGAGTTGGGCCCCATGCCAGGAGAAGTGGGGGGACAAAAGGGTCAGCCCCAGTGCTCCCCGCTGGCCCCAGTTCGGGGGAGAAGCGGCTCCAAGTTGAGCTTGGCTGGGAGAAGGCATGTGCGGCAGTGCAGGGTGCCGGGGGGTCCAGCCATGCCATGGGGGCCATGGCCAGAGCACTGGGTGCCCCCATCCCTTAGGCAGGCGGCTTGCGGAAGATGCTCCAGGCATGGAAGCAGCGGGTGAAGGGCCAGGGCTCATTGCCTTTCCGCACCAGCCGGAGCTTGCGGGGACGCGTGGGGTCCTTGGAGCGCATGTGCTGGATGTAGACCTGGGGCAGAGCACAGTCATGGGAGTCCCTGGCCCTCACCCATGTCTGGGGGCTGGTGTTCCCCAGCCCAGGAGCTGCTGGGAGCTCTGTACCACCATGCACAGGGCAGGATCTGGGCCCCAAGGGGAGGTGGAAACGCCCGAATCCTCCCTCTCCATCAGAAAGCAGGAGGGAGGCCCTACCTGGCATGCCTTCAGGCTCAGCTTGATCTCCACCTGGCTGGTCTGGGTGCCCACCCACATGTAGACCTGTGGGAAGGACGTGCAGCCGGGCTCAGACAATGGAGCCACTGGCAAATTCAGCCCCTGCCACACTGCCCCCGGACAGAGGACACAGGACAGCCTCCCGCCCCGGCTCACCTCCCGCCCGTTGTCCAGCAGCATGATGTCATCGTCGGCCAGGTCATCCTGGCAGAAATCGGAGCACTTTTCCGACACGGAGAAATAGCCCTTCTCGTTGGAGCACCTGCGGGGACAGCAAGAAGTGGACTGCATCAAAGACACGGGTTTGTTAGGACTCAGCTCATGCAGAAGGAAGGGATATGATGGAGCAGCTGTTTTCAGCAGGTTGATGCCCAGAGATGAAGAGTTGGGAGAGGGTTTTTCCTGTCGTGCCCTGGCTAGTCTGGGAGCACTGAGCCCCTGGTAAAGGCCACCATGGCCCAGGGCACCCAGGATGAGGAAAGGGATCAGTACAGACTCGAGCCGCCCCACCTGGGTCAGGACCTACCTGAAGAGCCGGGAGTGCTTCATGTAGTCAGCGTCTTCATCATAGGGCTTCTGGCTCCCGATGCCCACCCAGAAGAAGTTTTCGGGCTCTTCTCCCTCGTTGATCACCTGCAAGGACAGGGACAGGGTTGAGCGCAGCCGTCGCCTGCCCTGGTGGGTGCTGCCACCCAGGTAAGCCAGAGCCAAGCCCCTCTGTGCCACCACCCACTCACCTGCTTACTGTAGGAGTCATCAAACATGTGGTTCATGATGTCCTCGGCCAGCTTGGCCTCATCGGGGTCAGCTGCCCGGCCCACCCAGGTGTAGACGATGCCCTGGTTGTCCGTGCTCTCAAAGGGCACCTGGGGGAGCACAGAGAGTTGGGGCTGCCCAAGAGGGGAGGGGGGCAAGTGGCCGAGCATCCCTGAGGACGCTCAGCTGTGAGCAGTACCTTGAGGATGAAGCAGAACTCTGAGTTGAGCAGACCAGCATCTGTGTTGATCTGGATGCACCTAGAAAAGAATCCCACGAGGCACCATCAGCAAGAGATCAGGCAGTTGCGCCCACTGGCACGTACCCTGCCGGGAGCCTGGCACCCGTGGGCGCTGCCTGGCCCGGAGCATCCGTCGGGAGGGCTGACCTGGTGCAGAGGGCCCCGCCGTTGGTGCGGATGTGGTAGAGGCTGGGCTGGGGTGGGCTGGCCCTGTCCTTCCGCTTGCCCCGGTGGATGACAAACCTCCTCTTGAAGTGCGAGAGGAACTTGGGGTTCTCCTGCTGCTGGGTCATGCGCACGACCTGGCCAGGGGTGGGTGTCAGCAGGGCCATGGGGACCCCCCCAAACACAACCCCAAGCCCCAGCTGCACCCCCCTGCCAGCCCCCATCGCTGCTGCTATCCCCTGCCCTTGGCCTGAGGGACAGAGGGGATGGGGAAAAAGTGCGGCAAAGATGGGGACCCCTGTGTCACCCCCCAGAAACAGGCAATGGAGTCACCTCCAGCTTGCCAGGGAAGAGACTCTCGAACTTCTTCTGGAGGCTGAAGGTGAAGGTGAGCCAGCCCATGTTGGAGGCCTCCCGACCCTGCCAGAAGTAGACGATGCACTGGAAGTCTTCCTCGGGCTGCTTCTCCTCCTCCTCTTCCTCACCCTCCTCCTCCCCTTTGCCTTCACCCTTCTTCTTCTTCTCCTCCTCCTCTTCGTACTCCACCGGCACCCAGTACCTGAGGGCAAGAACAGGGGGTGATGTGAGGGATGGGGCAGGTTGGGGCTCTGGGCAGGGAGATGGGGGGATGAGGTGGTCCAGCAGCCCCAGAGAGGGGTTGAGCCGGGTGTTACCTGCAGAGGAAGACGTAACAGTCGTGGGTGTGGAAGTGGCCGAACTCCTCCTCAGGCAGGCGAGCGAATTTTTTGCCCTCCAGCACGAAGCCCTCCATGCCGTCCAGGTCCTCGTTCCATTCCTCCATCAGCTGCTCCGCCTGTGGCCCCACGTGCTCCGTCAGTCAGCGACCACCCAGCCCCTCCCATCAGCACCCAGCCCAACGCCATGGGGACACGCACAGGACAGTCCCCAGCCCTACCTCGCTGAGGGGCATGGGGGGCTGGCGGGGCAGGAAGAGCGCCGTAAGATCAGCCTTCATCTGGTCCTTCTTCTCAGCATCCTTGCGGACCTTGCCGGCAAGGCCGCCCTCCTGCAGCACCGTCTCGGCATTGCGGGTGTAATCCACACGCAGGACATCGTCCCAGTTCTTGAACTTGGACTTGAAGACCTACGTCGGGGAGCAGGTAACGCACCCTGCGGCCCAGTACCCTCCCTGGCACCCAGCACCCCATCCGAGGGGTCTGTGCCCCCGCGGGCACGTGGGCTGCCCTACCTGGCACTCGGTGCCCTCCAGGTTCCTGGTGACCATGGCGTGCTTGGGCCGGTGCAGCATGCCGCACAGCTCCTGGCTCAGCTTCAGTGCCGCCGCCCGCACCAGCCGCGGCGACTTCCTCCCGATCCAGATGAAGACGTCAGACCAGCAGTCCAGGATGTACACGCTCTTGGTGTCCAGCAGGCTCTGCAGCTGAGGGCACCGCAGGGAAAAGGGGTCAGGCACCCCTGGGCTTTCCTGGCTGGAAAACGCTCCCCAAAAGACAGTCGGGAAGAGCAGCGCATCCCCCACCCGCGCCCCGAACCTGCCTCTCCCGGGGCACAGCTGGAGGCAGAAAGGGCACAAAACCAGTCTCACTGGTCAGACTGGGAGAACCTCCCCGCCACATCCTACCAGGCGCATCTCCGGCATCAGATCAGCCTTCAGCCTCTTCTTGTGCTCCACCGAGAGCTTGTAGTTGATCTGGGGCAGCTCCAGGTAGCCCAGGCCCAGGCCAACCTGCAGAGGGGAAGGGGACACGGGTGAGGGGGGGCTGCAGGGCCCTGGCAGCACCGATAGCCCCGCAGATGGCAGCTCCCCACCTTGTACAGCTTGGGCTTGTGGGGCTGGAAGTCATCGGGGACGCAGGGCCGGATCTCCTCGGGCTGCCCCCCCAGCGCCTCCCAGAAGTCGGGGGTCTCCTGGCCCTGGGTGAGCAGCGTGATCTCCGCCTTGCCCTTCCGCTCGTTCTTGTTGATCTTCTCGGCGAAGAGCCTGCGGCGGGGACAGGTGAGATGGCAGGTGGGCTCCCTGCACCCCCGTCCCCCCAGCCCAGCCCTACCTGGCCTTGGTGGTGCTGCTCAGCGTGGCCTGGCTCCCGCGCCACACGAAGAGGTTGAGGCCATGGTCCAGGAGGAAGACAAAGCTGGTGGATACAGAGGTGAGAGGACAGTCAAGAGAGAGTGGGGTGCACCGTGTCCTCCCCACCCCAGGGGTCCTTGCGGAGCAGGGCACCGCAGCTGCTGGGGCTGCACAGTGGGGTTTGGACCCACATCCTTGTAGAAAGGTGCTGCCATGGCCAATTTTCACCCCAGAGCTGCAGCTGCTGTCTTGGGTGGACCCTGCCAGCACCCTGTCCCTCTGCAGGGACCCTGTGTCCCCTGGCCGCTCCCCCTGCTCACCGCGGGTCCAGCGATGTCCCTTTCAGTGCCACCGGTTCCAGCTTAACGTTCTTCTTCCCATAGACACGGTACAACCTGAGGGAGAGACAACCACAGTGGGATGTACGGCACCGCCTGCCCCACACATCCCTCCAGCCCCTGGCCCCAGCAGTACCTGGTGACGTATTGTGTGTCCTCGACAGTGAAGAAGCCACTGGCTGTGCCACCCTCGATGTAGGAGATGTCATTGTCAAAGACCTAGGGGCAGGGAGGGGGTGAGGGTGGGAGAGGCAGGGGTGGGGGCTGTGGCGGGGCTGGGGGTCAGCCTCACCTGGAGGAACTCGTCGCTCTCGTCCCCCATCTCCTCCCGGATGCTGCGGCACTCAGCTCCCAGGTAGTTGCGGAGATTGACGGCATGGATGGCGGAGCAGGCCTTCTTGTCCAGCGTGGCCTCCTGCCCGATCCAGTAGTAGATCTCCCAGTTGAGGGAGCCATTCTCATCCAGGAAGGTCTGGGGAAGGATGGGGTGTGAGATGGGATGGTCACAGCCCCAGGCTGGGGATGTGGGGGACCCTCAGTCCTCCCCAGGTACCTTGAGCACGATGTAGCAGTCGGCCTCATAGAACTTGCCGTGGAAAGCCTCGTCCACCAGCGTGGGCACAAAGTTCTCGATCTGCCAGACGCAGAGGCCGGGCAGTTGCCCCACGTCCTCGCTGAAGAACTCTGAGTAGTCCAGCTGCGGCTTCTCCAGGCCCTGGTCCCAGCGGCGCGTCTTCAGGTCCGGTGCCTTCGCCTCCCCGCTCTCCTGTGGGGACGGGGACAGGTCACTAAACTGGGGGCAACTGGGTCCCTGCTGGCAACCGGGGTGGGCCAGGGGCACCATGGTGCTGCTCGAGGACCCTCTCCCACCCCAGACCCTACCTCTATCTTCTTGTTCTTCTCCTGGGCCACGTCCGACATCCCCTTCAGCACCTGCTTGGCCTGGTCATCCTGTGCGGAGTCCTTGCGCCGCCGGAGACGCATCTTGCGGGCCAGCGGGTCCTTGGTGCCGCTGCCTGGGGACACGGGGACAGGGTGAGAGGCAGCCATGACACCTGTGCCTTGTGTAGGGCATGCCATGGGACAAAGCTCGTTTCCCGGCCTCTCCCAGGGTGCTGCCCGAGGCAGGGCTGTCCCTCACGTCCCCACACATTTACCTGCTGCGGCAGCGGCAACGGTGGCCGGGGAGGCTCCGGCCAGGCGGAGCTGGTTCTGCAGGGAGAAGTCGATGTTGTACCACTCCGACGTCCGATCCACTGGCTTCGGTGGCATCACCAGGTTGGGATTTTCGCGCACGTCCAGGATCTGCCAAGAAGGGGACAGGAGACCTCACTGTTCTGAAGCACAGGCTCATGGGGACATTGAGGATGTGGGCTGGGCTGGGAGACCTCCGGAGCACCCTGGGCTTCGGTGAGGTGCAGGTATGTGGAAGGAGCCCCAAATCCACCACCTGCCTGGGCTGAACTGTATGCTAGACTGCCTGTATTGGTTCCAAGACCCCTTGTCCTCACCTTGCCCATCCCACCCTACAGCCCCGGGATCCCAGGGACATGCTGGGGCTGTGCTGGACCCAGCCCAAGGTGGAGGGGATGACGGGCTCTCACCTCCACGTCCGTCAGGAAGTGGATGGCCTCTGGCAGCGTCACCAGGCGGTTCTTGTTCAGCACCAGTTTCCTCAGCTTGGAGCACCTGTTGGACATGGACATGCTGGTTAAGGCCCAGGGCAGGGACACTCAGAGAGCCCGTATCGCCACACAACCTCCGTGTCCTCTTTTGAGGACAGAACTGATCTGGCTGGGGGCTGTCCCCTACCTGCACAGGCTCTCGGGGATGAGCTCCAGGTTGTTGTTGGCTGCCATGAACTCCTCAAGATTGGCAAGCTTGCCGATACCCGAGGGGATCCCATCAAAGTCAAGCTTGTTGGAGTTCAGGTACATCTTCTTCAGCTTGGTCAGCTTACAGATGGCTGACTGGGGAAGGAGGAGATGGCAAGGTGAGGGAGAACCCAGTGGCATGGAGACATGGGCAGGGATGCCATGTATGGGCAGGGACGCCATGTATGGGCAGGGACATACAGGCAAGGAGGTGAGCTCGTTGCGGGACAGATTGAGGGTCTCCAGCTGGGTCCACTGGTCAATGCAGAGGGACAGCTCTGTGATCTGGTTGCTGCTGAGGTTCAGGCGCCGCAGGCTGCCCAGGGTGTAGAGGCACTCGGGAACACGACTGAGGTCGTTGCAGGACAGGTCCACATCTGGAGCAAGACAACGGGGTGACGATGCCAGCCAGACCCATGCTAGGGCTGAGAGAGCCCCTGGAGGGCCCTGAGCACCATGGGGCTGGGTCCCCTGGCCCTACCTGCCAGGTTCACCAGGCCCTCGAGGCTGGTGGGCAGGTTGCTCTGCGTGCGCTGGGTGTTCCTGAGGTGGAGGGTCTGCAAGGCTGTCATCGCCGGGAGCTGCCTGCGGACCATGGAGAACCACGGGGCAGAGATGGCATCAGGGCTGGAGCAGGCACCTGGCCCAGC
This sequence comes from Chroicocephalus ridibundus, assembly GCF_963924245.1. Lineage (NCBI taxonomy): Eukaryota > Metazoa > Chordata > Aves > Charadriiformes > Laridae > Chroicocephalus > Chroicocephalus ridibundus. Next base: position 52,307,165 of record NC_086291.1, on the reverse strand, counting down.
CCCGGCACCGTGGGATCCAGCCTGGAAAAGGGGGCCTTACCGGAGCTGCGCATGCAGGAGGGGGTTGTTGTTGAGGATGAGGGTCTGGAGGTGAACCAGGCGTCTCATCTGTGGTGGGAGGCTCTCCAGCTTGTTGTTGCTCAGGTCGAGGTAGAGCAGGTCCGTCAGGTTGATGAAGAGCTGGTTGGGGATGGTCTCAATGCTGCGGGGATATGGAGATCTTCAGGGCTGCCTGGGACTCGCACCAGCACCAGGTCTCCCTCAAAGAGGGACAGAGTGCAGTACCCGGAGTGAAGGGGGTGATGGACGGAGGTGGCCACAGCTAGAGGGAGATGGCTGCCTTGGCCTGGACCCACCTGTTGTGGCCAAGGTTGAGGACCAGCATGTTCTTGGCGTTCTCCAGTTCCCGGGGACATTCTGTGAGCTGGTTGTAGCTCAGGTCCTGGAGCAAACAGGAGAGCAATGCAGGCATCACCCTCTGCCCCACACCCAGCAACCACCACCCAAACCCGAGGAGCGAGGGGCATCTTTGGGGACACGGCGTGCCTACAGCCACGCTGGGCCTTGCCCTGTGGATCAGTGCCCAGCAGCAGCTGGACAAGCACGCGGGGAACCCAGCTGCAGCATCAGCCTTTACAGGAGGCATTGCCATAGGGTTATCCTGCCCGCAGACAGATTCCCCGGCGCTTGGGCATGGGGTCAAGACTGGCACTGAAAGGGCACAGGAGCTCTTGCTGCAGGGAAGCTACTTATGGCCTGGGCACCCAAAAATCAAAGGGAGCCTGGCAGCAGTGAGTCCTGATTTACTCCCTGCACCTTTCCCCCAGGTTCTCTTCAGCCCCACCACGCTCCGTGAGGAGCACGAAGGGCCACCAAGGTGCAAGAACAGGATCCAGGAGCCTGAGCTGGCTCTTGCATTAGCCGAGGAGACTCTGCACCTACCAGCACCGAGAGGTCGTCCAGCTGGAAGATATCGTCAGGGACTCCTGAGTTCTTCAGGCTGTTCGCACGAGCCACAATTGCCTTGAAATGGGAGAGAGAGGCACGACTACAGCCACTCGCCGGCTCTATGCCTGCTGAGCCCCTCGGGGTGGCCATAGATGATCCTCGTGTGCCTCCAGAGCCAGGGGCTGGCCGAGGGGTGCGTGGGGATACCAGCCCCGATGCAGGTGGGACGCATAAGGGGGACACTTACCCGGAGGCAGGGCAGGCCGGAGAGCTCGCCATGGAGCGTGGTGAGGCTGTTGTGACTCACGGAGAGGTGTTCCTGCAGGGAAGCCCCAGACAAGCCCCAATGAGAGGAGAGAGGAGACAGGGCTGCGTGGGACAGCAGTCGGGTCCCCACGCTGATGTGGGGGCTCCTCAATCCCAGGAGAGTCGGGGGCTCGCAGAGACATGGGGTGAGCTCAGCCCTGACCCCCATGAGGCTGTGGCGATGCCCCCAGTCTCAAACTGGTTGATTTGCCCCAGCGTGTCCATGCTGCCTCCGCGCCCCTCGTTCCCTGGGGCAGACCTGGCTGAGACACCCCAGCCCTGCTGCAGGGTTGGGGACACTCCGGGCTGCTACTGAGCTGGCTTGTGGCAGTCCCGTACAGCCCCCGAGCAAACAGACCCCAGTTCTTGGAAACGCTTCTCCCTGGGTGATCTGGAAACGGGCAGATGTGTGGGGACCGGCAGGGTAGGAAAGGAGCCCAGGGAAAATTTTTGTTTTCCTCTGACAGCCCGGCTGTTACCTGCTCAGGAAAATGAGGAACTGGCAGAATGGGGGCGAGATGCCAGGTTTTAAGTCTAGTCGTGGCGCCTGAACGTCTGTCAGGACTGGCAGGAGCGTGGCTCCGACCAGCATGGAGGGCTTCCCCGCTCGCTGTGCCTCAGCAGGGTGCACCCGGCACGGTGACGAGGACTTTTGGCAGCATTTAAAGCATCGTGTTTGTCTGACACCGATTTAACGATGTCCATAACACACTGCAGGACACCGCCAAAGCAAAGCTTAGCCATGGACTCCACCAAAGGCCTGGTCGTGTGCGCAAAACTTGAACCACCCAAAAAACAAAGCCAGGCAGCTGCCAGCTACGGCTCTTTATATCTTCTAGTAAAGGCGGAGGAAAAAAAAAAGCCCCAAACCCTTACTCCTCCCCATACTAAACCTTCACTCTTCCCTTCTATTAGAGGGCAGAGGATCTAAGTGTGGTTTTTAGTCTGGTTTTCTAGGAAAACAAGGTGAAACTGAATACAAGTCTGCCTCATCTGTCTCAACCCCACTCCTAACAGCTCCTGCATCCGATTTCAACCACACGTTGTAGCTCAGCCCTATTATTAGACACCAGAGCATCTGCCGATGAGCCACGAGGCTGGCAGGCACTGCCGCGCAGGGTCCCGTCTGACCCCACAGCCCCAGTGGGAGCCATCAAGCCCCATCCTCTGCCTGAAAAGTGCCGCTCACCAGCTTCTGGAGGGCGGCGAGCTCCTCGGGCAGGTAGCAGAGCCCCGTGCGGTTCAGCTTCAGCCAGCGCAGGCTGGTCATCGCCTTCACATGCTCTGGGAAGTAGCCGCCCTGTGAGGAGGAGGAGGAGGGTGAGAAAACCACCTGCCCCAGGGGAGGATTTGGGGACCTCAGTGTGACCCACCCTGTGTGGTCAGGGGGAAGGCCTGTCGTCGCCCAATGCTATGGGACTGGGAGCTGGGGAGCCACGATTGCCCAGTCCTATGGGATTAGGAGAGGCTGGGATCACCCAGTCCTATGGGATGGGGAGCTGGGAGGTTGGGATGGCCCAATCCTATGGGATGGGGAGCTGGGGGGGCGGGCTGGGATTACCCAATTTGATGGGATTGGGAGATGGGGGACTGGGATCGACCAGTCCTATGGGATTGAGACCTGGGGGGATGTCTGGGATCACCCAGTCCTATGGAACTGGGAACTGGGGGGTCGGGATCACCCAGTCCCATGGGACTGGGACTTGGGATCACCCAGTGCCATGGGATTGGGAGCTGGGGGGCTGGGATCACCCAGTCCTATGGAACTGGGACCTGGAGGGCCGGGATCACCCAGTCCTACGGCACCGGGAGGCCAACATCCCCCGGCTCTCTAAGGCCCCATGGGTTGGGGGGCAGCAGTTGCCCAGCCGTGGAGGCTGGGGGGCCAGGGATCGCCAGGCCCTATAATACCGATGGGGTCAGGGCCCGGTGCTGCCCCTGTACAAGCACCCCCGTCCTGGGGACATCCCCCAGCCCCAGGGCACCGGGCCCGGGCGGGCCGAGCTGAGCCTGCGGGGCCTGGCCGGGCCTGACAGGGGCCGGGTGGACCGGGCCGGGCCTCGCCCGCCGCTCGGGGCCTGGGGCCGGGCTGTCCCCCTCGTTCCCCGCTGCCCCCCGCTCCCCCCCGCACCTTGAAGTCGTTGCCGCTGAGGTCGACGCCGCGGACGAAGGGCAAGACCCCGGTGGCCGCCATGGCGGCGCTGGCGACGGAAGGGCGGAGGGACCCGGCGGCCACCCGCCCCGCCCGGCCCGCTCAGGCCACGCCCCTTCCCCGCAAGCCACGCCCCCGCCGATGACGCTCTGCCGGCGGGAGGGCGGGGCCGGGTTCTGCTTCCGCGCGCGGGTGGGCGGTGCCGCCCCGCGCCGCGCCCTCATTGGCTGGGGCCGCGCCGGGAGCGGGGGGGCTGCGGGGCGCGCGGCCGTCCCGGTCCCGGTCCCGGTCCCGGTCCCGGTCCCGGTCCCGGGGGGCCGGCCCGCTCCGCTCCGCTCCGCTCCGCTCCTGCCCTTGAGCGGGTCGGGGCTCGCAGGCGGCCCCTGGCTGTGCCCGCGGCCCGGCCGCCTCCTCCCTCTTGGCAGCGCCAGGGTCTCCGTCCCGGTGTCCCCTCCCCGGGGGGGCGCGGGCCGCGGTACCCCGCCTCCAGTGCCGCCGGGTCCCCCCGAAGCGGCGGTGGCTGCGGCAGGGCCGGGCGGGTGACCCTTCTCCAGGGTGACCCTTGCTCCGCCGCACCCAGGCGTCCCGGCAGCGGCGGGAGCCTTTGACCCGGAGGCGGAGGGGAGCGGCGGGGTGGGCGCTGCAGGACACCCCCCCACCACCCTTTCCCCAAAAAACTGCCACCCTGCGGGCTCCGCGCCCTCCGGGGCGGTGGGTCGCCCGTCCAGGGTGACACCCCGCTGCTCCTCTCCTTCCACAGGGCGACCATGGCCGAGTTCGGGCGGCAGCGGGGCAAGCGGCAGGAGGACGGCGGGCTGGGCAGCGTCCTCGACCTGCTGTTGGCCAACGCCAGGCTGGTGCTGGGAGTCACCGGCGCGGCCGTGCTCGCCATCGCTACGCTGGCCGTCAAGCGGGTAAGGCTGGGGCGGCCGCCGTCGGGGCTCGGAGGACGGCAGCGGCCGGCCACCGTGTCGGGGTGAAGGATGAGCCACGGACCCCGTTGGCTGCTCCTGAGCTGCGGAGCTGCTCCCTCCAGTCCGGCAGAACCGCTGCCGGTGTGGGGTTGCCCGCTCCCACCCTGCGGGGGCACACGCAGCCCCCCACACTGTTTGCCTGGAACAGCACGCGTTTGGGGTACGGTGTCCCATCCAGAAAGGCACCTTGGGCTTAATTCACATTTGGCCACCTGACTTTTTTTTTTTTCCGCTTAAAGTCTGTAGGAAGAAAATGTGTGCCTTTGTGGCCCCCTAAACTGTATATTTTTGTTAGTAGAAGCCCCGCGTGGGGCCGTGTCTCCCCGTGCGTGTACCAGCGGGGCTGCCGTCCCCCTTAGCTTGGGGTGTGACCACAGGGAAACGGTACGGAGATAATAACGCATCCACGTGGGTTTTCCTCCCCTCCAGCTGATCGACCGAGCCACCAGCCCTCGCGACGAAGGCGATCCCAAAGCCGAGCAGAAGACCCTGGAGGAGAGCTGGCAGGACTTGGCCTTGATCAAGGCGATGCCAAAACCCCCCAAGAAGCAGAGAAGGGAAGACCTCAGCGAGCCTCTGCTCTCTCCGTCTCGGCCACTGGTGCCAGGTGAGACTAGTGGTGTGTATGCCAGCTCCCACCATGACTGGGAAGATCACCTTGGCGTGCTTGGGGCCGGCTGTGCTGCTGCTCCCTGCGGTCTGGGAGTTCCATGTTATTTTTAGCTCGGTGTCCGGAAAGCCGACCCGATGGTGCCCTCCCTCCTGGGAGGCTCCCAAGCCGCGGCCCCTTTTTAGGCAATGCCTGCGGTAATGGCACCTCTGATAACATCCTGGGTGCCTTGGCCACCACGGCATGGTGGAGGCTGCTGGGGCTTTGTTTCCTGCGGAGCGGTGGCTGCTGCGCTCGTTTTCTGGGTCAGCTCTGCCTAGAGGAAGGTACGCTCTGGAGCTGCCACAGACAAAGGCTGCCTTGTCCAGCTGCCTACAAATACGGCATTTTTCCAAGGGTGAAAGCAGCCCAGCTCCGTGCAGGGCAGGTCCTGAGATACGGGACACAGAGTGGGATCGTTTGTAGGACTCGGCATCGGGGCAGGCTGGATCTGCCTGAGGAGCCTCAGTGGGGCCAAGACTCGTAGGGACCCTGGCAGCGAGTCCCTTGCCCGGCTGCTGGTGCGTAGCCTGGTTTTACCCATCCCTAGCTGGGGGGTGAGGCCGGGCGCTGACGGGTTTTGGGGTTAGTTTGGGCTCTGCCTTGGCTGAGAAGCGCTGTTAACATCGGAGGACTCTGTGGTGGCCCTCTTGGCAAGGTCAGCCTCACATCAGAGATGTGGGCTGAGAGCTGGGCACCCAGCTCACGCCTCACCCTCGGCTGCGGCAGGAGAAGCTGCTGCTGTAGGTTGCAGACTGTCTGCTCAGAGCTGTGACTTCTCCCTTCCCTCTGTCCCATCCCCTTCTCACAGAGCCCAGGGTCTGCTCTGCTCCTCCAGAGACCCCTCGGGTCGAATCCAGCCCTCTGCGCTGTCTCACGCTGCAGGAGAAGCTCCTCTCCCACTACAGCAGCCAGCTGGCCGTGCCCAAGGCGCAAGTGTCCCTCGCCCTGCAGCTGGCCAGGAGCATCTGCACCCAACTGCAGAACTTCCTACGGAACAAGTGCCCGGAGCTGCCCTTCGGCAGCCTCTTCCTCAGCGGTCCCCTGCTCGATGGCCTTGAGTCTCTCACAGCCGACCACATCCACCTCATGCTGCCGGTGGTCCTTGATGCCACGCTCTGGAGCCTCATCCCAGGAGAGGACACTGTGGTGAGGAACCCCCAGTACTGGATGATCAAGAGGACCGATCTGGAGTATTTCCCTCGTGGGTGTAGCCCCTGGGACAGGTTCATTGTGGGTCGGTACCTCTCCTCCAACGCGCTCAACGAGACCCTCCACAAGATGCTGGTGGCCTCCATCAACTGGCCTGCCATAGGCAGCCTGCTGGGGACCGTCATCCACCCAGTCGTTGCCTCCCAGGAGCTGAAGCTGGAAGTCAAACATGATCAGGTTGAGCTGAGCATCACCCTCTTCCCGGTGGTGGAACTGGAGGACAAGGTTCTTCTGGCTGCTCCTCCTGAAGGACTGGTGGAAAACCTCTGGCTTGAGAGCTTTTACAGGGCAGAGGTCTCGAAGGTGAAGGAGCTGGATGCTGGTGACTCCGGGGCTCGGCAGCACTGCCTCTGCATCCTGAACGGCGTCTGCAAGAGCCATCCCACCCTGCACAAACTGAGCGGCAGCCCCTTGACCCACGTTGTCCTTCACCTCAGTGCCACCAGTTCAGACTGGGCAGAAGAAAGCCTTGCTGACAGGTTCCAGCAGGTGCTTGAGGAGCTGGTAGGCTACCTGGAGAAAGGGGTCCTGCCTTGCTATTTCAACCACAAAATCAACCTTTTCTGCGAGCTGTTGGAGGATGAAATCGATGAGATGGGCTTCATGCTCTACAGGGCCATATCTGAGCCGGAGCTCCTGCTGGAGGAGAAATGATCGGTGTGTCGGGAACTCCTGAACATAGGGTGTTCCTCACCCATCTGCTGCTCCCCGCTGTGAGGGTTGCGATGCTTCTAGTTGACTAGTCGGTAAGAGGCAAAGTTCTTGCACTTTATGAGAAAAAAAAAAAATAATTTCCTGTCTGAATAAAAGGTGCCTGAGCAGAGGTGGGTGTTGGCGTAAGGAGCCTTTGGCTGGGGGGGCTCTGCCGAACCCAGGACGAGTGCAGCCCGCACCTCAAGTACCCACAGGTGAGTCCTGTCCGCTGGGAGCTGACGTGAAGCATGTTTGGTCTCCGGTTCCCAGTGTCCTCTGCCTGTCCCAGCCTGCTGTCGCAGCTCTCGGCCTCCCCTCACGCTCCGAGACCAGCTGGAGGGGAGCGATTCCTCGCTGCTGCTGTGTCCTGCAGACCCCACGGGGTGCAGTGTCCCCTTGGACACTTGGTCTTACTGTGCCATGCCCTCCGCCAGCTTTTGGGACAGGGTGTGAGCCTCATCCGTCTGCAGGATATTGCCCGAGCGATGACCTGGGTGGTTGTCTGGGCACTTGAAGGTACAGCCGTAGCGAGCAGGGCGTTGGGTTTATTCTTTGGAAACCTTTTCAGCTGCCAAAAGGGGCAAGCTCAGCCCTGCCTCTTCCTTCTGCCAGTATCGGCTCTGCCCCGAGGAAGGGGCGCGCTTCCAGCACGGTGCCGGGGCTTCGTGGCCCTTGTCCCATGCGGTGTTTTGCTGGAAGATGTCCTGAAAAAGGCAGTGGCAGGAAGAGAGCTGCTGACTCCCAAGAGGCTCCTGGTATCGGTCCCTTGGTGGAGGCTGCAGCAGGGCTGTGCATCCCCTTCCAGTCTGTCCAGTGACCTTCTCACACATGTATTGCTGCTGTCTTGAGGTCCCGTTCCCCCGGAGCTGCGTGGTACGGGGCAGGAAAGTAGGACAGGGATGACGCTCTGAGCAGAGCGCTTGCAGGAACTGAAGTGGTTTATGCTTTTTATTAAGAAGATATGTTTTGTTTGGGTGTTTTGTTTTGTTTTTCCTTTGAGTGGCTGCTAGTAGGCTTTGGTTCTGGCTGTAGTCCCAGAGCGAAGCAATATATTCTTATATTTAATGGGAGGAGATGTTTTTTGCACACTGGTGGAGATGGAGAAATCCTGCGGACTTCAATGTGAGCAGCTGTTGTGGTTTAGTTTTGTTTACAGCTATCATCTTGTTTATGGGAGGGGAAAAAAAACCCAACAACCTGTGCTTTTCCTCCCAGTCTGAAGATTACTTAGTTTGTCCCTCCAACCCACTTCTCGGGTGTCAGCGATGAGAATAAACCTTCCCTGTGTATACTGGTTCTCGTGTGTCAGCTCTGTTTTGTCTCCTTTCTGGTGGTAAGGGCTGAATCGATCCTCCAGCTGCGGTGGCGTGCCAGAGGACTGCCCAGGGCCTCCCCGCCTGCGAGGAGAGCCTTGGCGGTGGTCAGACCCTGTCCTGCAAGGTCCTTCTCCTCCTCTTCCAAACCCCTGTGCCTGCGGAGTGCCTGGCTGCGGTATGTGAGCCATCCCGATGCTGAGCTCTGCCATTTACCCGCTGGCTCTAACGGCTCAGCTGCCTGAACGCTGGGCAGGGTTAGACCAGTAAAGCTGGTAACGGCTGATGCCACCAGCAACGCTTAACCTGCTGCCTCGGTGCTACACCGATGCTTTCTGCTGCCGTTGCCCGTTCAGAGGCTGCTGCCTGGGCTTCTGCCGTGCTTTTGCCAGATCAGTGGTTGCGTTACAAAGCCTCGTAATCCTGTTATTTTAGCCGGCAGGTCAGTATTTTTAGGCCACAGCTGTTAATCGTGGGAGTGAGGGGTACAGGGAAATGGAACCCGAGTTCTCCTGACCTTATTCCATAGATTTAGGCTCACTAGCAATGGACGGCTGAGGTTAAAGGATCTCTCTCGTGCAGACCTTAAAGCGAAGCTGTGCTGCTGTGATCTCCTCTGCTTTGAGCTAGACTGTAGAAAGCGCTTCAGCCTCCTGCCCACCCTGGCTGCTCCGTGTGCTGCGTGTCACCTCAGTGCTGACCCCAGGGAACCGCTCTGTGTCCCAAAGGAGCAGGGTCATGAGCAGCATCGGGGGCCCTGGGGGGAAAACCGGAATGCTGTCCTCCGGCAGAAGAGGACACCGGTGTCTTGTGGATCTACTTGTTTTGATGTACAGAGGAAGCCCCAACAGAGAGGGAGGAGGAAGCCTGGCTTCCCGGAGAGTTCAATCTAAACTAAGTGCAGGAAAACAACCTCCCTTCAGTTCAGCCAGCCGTCTGTCCGTCTGTCTGTCCCTGGGTAGCAACACCACAGCAGATGCAGCTGGTGAGATAAACCCACTTTCCCTGCCCCTCTGCAGCAGCTCGTTTCTAAATAACTGGAGGGAGTTTCTGCCAAGAAAGCTCCTGTGTTGTTCCAATGAGTGAGTGGAAAGAGAAAGATTTGGGTGGATGCTTTAAAAGTAACAGCGTAACTGTTTTTAGTAGGAAGAAACAGTAAGGCGGAGTTAAGGTGTCACTGCATCAAACTTTTAAAAATTAAATAATATTTTAATAAGAAACTTATTAGTTTGATAAAAATAACTTCCATTAGCTAGCAGCATCACAGAGGCATCTCTCCAGGTTTGAAGAACAACTCAGTTTCAAATTCGGGAACTATGTAAAATGAAGGCTTTTCCTGAGCACCTGCAGCTGAGCTTCCCTTTTAGGGCAAGCACCAGACCCAGCTTCTCTGCACCTGGCCCTCCTTCACTGGCAGGGACAACCCCTGGTAAGGGGTATGGCACTGTGACAAAAAAGAAAGGGGAAAGTTGCTCAGGTACCGTCAACTTGGAAGGGAACTTAAAATAAAATTCCACACTGTGGAAAGCCAGGGACTGAGAAGCACTAAGCAGCCCTGGTGTCTGTCCTGGTGCTCCTCCTTGCATAGAAAGGCTACGTACAACTACCACCGTGGCGGGAGCTGCAGGTGGACTAGATCCAGTGCTGTTTTCTCTGCGGATTCAGTTTCCAAATGCCTTCTTGAAATGTTTAAGACTATCCCAATCTGCTCAGCAGAAGAGCAGCTGGAAAGAGCAGCAGAGGTACCTTTCAAAGCTGCTTTGAACCCTTGCTGCTCAGGCATGTAACGCGTGTGGGAGGATGGTATCCCTTGGGCAGGAGCGGCCTGCAACCAGCCCTTCCAGAAAGCACTCAATAGGCTTTTTCTAGACTCCAGTTCCTTTCAGCAGTAGTTGCTCCCGTAGCAGCTCACAACCCTGGACCTTTCAGGCTCTCCAGATGTCCCTCCAGGCTCAGTGGTTTTGAGGGCAGGTTTTCCTAGTGTGGCCAGGCTGGTGGCAAATGCTACAGGTCCGTGGTTTCTTGGCAGTGGCTTCTGAGGAGAGACCGCTTGGTCTCTTGACTTTGCTTCCCACTCCTCTTGAGTATCCACTGCTGCCAAAGTGGTTTAAAGAGACATCTCCAGAAGGCCCTAGAGAGAAAGGGAATGCATTTAAGTACCTTCAAAAATACAAGTAGGTGAGAAACAGAAGTTCAAAACGTCCAATCAAGGATTTTACTATCCCAGGCGCTCAGATTATTCCCAAAACTACACTTGCTTTAGATCTCTCTAAACAGTTGTTAACCGTTTGTCTTGCAGCATTAGAGAAATGTGGGAACAGAACAGGGGAAACTGATCTGCCTGGCTGCATGCTCTGGTCTACAGCTGAAGCAGAAACAACAAAACATGCCAGAGAAAAACTGGGTTTTAAGTAGTTTTGAAAGCTTGATTCTACCCCTTTAGGCCCACATGTCTAAGGAGGAGGAGGCCAACGTTGAAGATCTCTCTCAGACCAAATCTCCACCTCTGTACTTCGCTCACTGTCCCTTTGTGTCAGTGCTCTTTCTTTCGCATCCTTATTTTGTTATTAAGTTTTTTGTGGATACTTGTTTTCAGCATCCTTCCAGAGCAGCCACACTCAGTTTCTCAGCTCTGATCAAAGCTTCAGAAAGACGTGGCCTTTTATTGCATTCCTAAACTAGGGCAGAGGGAGCAGCATGGTTTCCCTGGCATGACGGAATGGGGTTAAAGATCTCCAAAAGCAGTGCCACCGCTTCAACTATGCACCAAATTGATTACAGCTCTCACAAAGCTGAGCACCATAATTTGGGAAGAAAAATTCCCAAGCAGACTGTTGGCAGGAATGCTGGGCTTTATCCAACGAGTCACGGATGGACGGACAGACGCTCGAGCTTACTGCATGCAGAAGCAAAGCATCCTGCCCAGAGCTCAGCAGATGTGTGCTCTGAGGACATATGCTGCTAGCACTTGGAAAGGTAAGCCGGACTCGGTTGTTACGGGCAACATTTGAAGTGCTGTAATGCTGCTGACAGATGTTCAAAAGACAAACCTGAAGTTCAACATATGAGTTGCTACGAGAGCTGTCACACTGTGGTAGCATTACGCATCTGTGAGAGGTGTGTTCAGTTTAGCTTCAAGAAGAGCCTCCAACCTTTGCGTCTCACCCCAAGCCCAGCCTTACCTGGTGCCACGTTTTCATCTGCCCACTGGAAGAAGCCGCACTGCTGCTCGCGGGGTTTAGAGCAGGTGTGGAACTGCCGCCCTTTGTTGGGCCCGTCTTTTTGGACAGTGCGCGTGACGGCTGGCTGGTCGCAATTGCAGACTGTGCCGCCTCCTGCATCGGAGCTGTTGCTTCCAAAGAGCTCTGGGCCTCTCCCTCCTCCTGGCCGCTGAAATCCTGCTGGGCCCCTTCCTGCAAAGGGCTGGGGCAGGGCAGAGCCCCGCGGAGCCACGTTGCTTCTGTCCTCTGACTGCTGATCGGCCCAGAGAAAGAAGTTGCAGGTGCTGGCGCTGCATTTGTAAAACTGCCTGCCTTGATTGGGCCCTTCTTTGCGCACAGTTAACAGCAGGGCTTCGTTCCCGCAGTTGCACACCACTGCGTTGTTCCCGTCATCTGGAGCAGCTGAAGGAGCAGGCCTGGGTGCTCTCATTGAGCTCCGGGAGAGTAGATGTCCTGGCGCTGGGTTTGTGGTCCCCCTCACGTGCCTGCTTTCACCACTAGCTCTGTTAAAGGAGTTGTTGGCCTGCAAGGGATTAGCTTGCTGGCTGGCTGACGAGGCGGGTTGGGATGACCTGTGTAAATACTTGAGGTCCAAGAGCTCTTTTAGCATCTCATCACAGCCTCCGATGCAGCCAACAAACTCCAGGGGCATCACGGGTGGAATACTGCCTCTCTTGAACTTAAACTTCAGTCTAAAAGAAAAGGAAGAATAAGTCTCCCAGTTAATACAACTTCTCATCAACAGATCTCAATTTGGACTTGAATTTTTATGTTGTTTGTTTTTTTTTTTTAAATTCTGCTATATACTGTTTTCCCCAATCCCTCCTCTTTCCATCCCCAAGCCATGAGAGCGCTGCTCCAGCTTTCCAAGACTGGAATGGAAAATGGTTGCCCAGCCCAGGAGCTGCATTTCCCCAGGGGATAAATGGTATGACCTACCTGTGAACTGGATGCGGTTCACACACAGCGCAGATGCTCTCGTCCCTGGCCACGTCCAGCACGAAATCAGGAAACCAGACTGCAGCTTTACAAGCCGGATAGCCCGTGCAGCTGAGGTAGAACCTGTCACGGGACAAAGGCACTGGATGAGGAAGAGGCAAAGTCAAGACAGTCAGTGATCTGTTCTCCCATCTTCTCAGGCGCCAAAAATTGTCAAACCAACAATTTTTAAGGGCAAATACGTACTTGAGAGAGAGGTTCAGCTGAGTCCACACAGCTTATGTAGCTGGTGGAGTTAGCTAGCTGCAGCCCAAGTTTTCATGCTTGCTGCAGAGGGGAGGTAAACGAACAACACCTAGAAAAACACAAACCAACAGAGAAGGCTACTTTCTACAACAGGGAAGATCACCAACCCGCCGTTCTTCTTGGTCTTCAGGACCATGTCGTTGTTGCACTGTGGACACTTCCGAACAGAAACGGGCATTGCCGGGTAGACCTCCTCTTGCTCTGCAATTTCTGCAGCTTCTCCAAAATACTGAGCCAAGGCCTGGTCCAACCTATGAAGAAACAAGCAGAGCATCCTGTGTGTCTCTTCTGCAAAGAGCAATCAGGCACTGCAGTGAATTAGTGCCTGCTGCCCTCCACACAGCCCCTCTGAGCTTCTCCATGAGGATGTTGATTCAGGACCATGCCTCTGCAACAGGCTACGTGTGGGGACAACATGAAAGAGGTCAGTGCACGTTGCTGTCTCCTTCAGCCAGCTCTGAATTTAATCTTTAGGGCTTAAACCAAGATGAGCAGTTCGTTGGTACCAACTCATGACAGTGTGCCAGGCTGCGAGTCATCCTTTCCCATGCAAATGCCTACACACCCTGGGCAGCGCTCCAGGGAGAGTGTGACAGGATCCCACTCCAGGCTGAGCCCCAAATGAAAAGCACCTCCCAGAACAGCAAAGCATACAGAAGAGGGCAAAGACAGGACTCACTTGTTGGCTCTGGCCACAGCTTCGATGAAGACTTGCTTGTACTTTTGGACCTGCTGCTGCAACACTGCAGCTTTGTCTTTCTTCCCTTCACAGATCAGTTTCAGATCAGCTTCCAGCTCAGCTCGAAGGTCAGGCTTGGACATCTCGTAGCCCATGGAATCATAGCCTGAGGAACACGCCACATGGTAAGTGAAAGGAAGGAGCAAGTAAGAAACTTGCCATCTTCCTAACAGGTACTGACTGCCCTTACCTTCAACCAGCCCCATGCCCAGGTGGCCTGGGAGGAACCGCTGATCTGCGGTAAGGCCCACGTACATCCGCGTCTTAATTGTCTCAATGTGCTCAGCGTGAGTGGCATCAGTCCCTGAAAGCAGAGAGGCTGTTAGTCGAATTAGGTGCCAAGAAGTGATTTCCCCTGTACCTGTTGCAGAGTGCAAGGTGCTAAAGGGACAGGGAGACAACTTATGGTCAGGGGCAACACTGTCCTCACGTCCCACTGGCACTGAGGCCAACAGTGTGCTGGCAGGCACACCCTGGACCCTAAATCACACCTCTCCCTGGGTACTGGAGGCACTCTGCAGGCTCCTTAGGATCTTTGGACTTGGCCTGCAGGTCTCTACTGTTCCTTTGTTCTGTACGTTTAAATGATTCCTTACCTGAAGTTGACATTTAGAGAATTCCCTACTCTAAGGGTGGGACAGAACCGGTGTTAGACAAGTTGAGAAGACACTTATGAACAAAGCTCTCCCAAGAGCGAAAGGCCACGCTGCCAATACTGACCAATGCCATGTTTCTCCATGAGAGCAATCAGATCCGCTTCTGTGAGGAGCAATGGAGGGCTGGTTTCCCCATCCACCATCTCCACTGTAGTGGGCTGAAAGCGAGACCCTTTCTGATACAGTGGGATAACCTGAAGGGAAGGAGAATCTCTTTGAAACTGCCTTCTGGTCCATTCACTGACGACAAAATGTCACGCTAACAGCAGGCCAGTGCAGTAACAGAGCCAGCACCCTGTTCTGGAGGAGATCCAGTCTCAGGGTCCTCAGGATTAGACAGTAATGAGCTGCCAGAGAGACCACTGAACAACAACTGCAGCTCCTCTGGGTGAGTAAAATCAACTCCACAGCCCTGTACGCTCTCTGCTGTGGGGTCAGAAGGGGAAGAATCTATCCAAAGCTGGCACAATAAAGCTGCACAGGTTTTCAGCAGAGATGGCTCTGAGTGAAACAGCCAGTGGGCCAGAAATTGTCTGTAGAGGGGTCTGAAGTTGGCAGTGAGGTGTGATTTTTAAACTCCAGGTATCTTAGCCATCTCCCATCAACGTTACTCAAGGGTATTACCTTATCGCTCCACTTCTCATAGGGATAGACTTCCAGATAATTTCGGGCCAGGATCATTAGTCCTTGAGCAATGAATCGCTCATTAGCAATGTCAATCTCCACAGTTGTTTCCTGTCCCTTGGCATCTTGAGAGCAGCAAGCCAAAAAATGGCGCACGATGAATTCGTATAGTCTCTGCTCATTGCCCTGATATTAAAACAGAAAAAGAGGATCAGAGTCTCCTCCAGCATCAAGGAGATGTCAAGAAATTTTAGTGAGATCTCAGGTGACAATACTGTGCTAATGACCATATTACTAAGACTTCTACCTTTATTTATCAAGCAATACAAACCATCCAGTTCTCTCTGCCTTAGTTAAACTCACCGGCAGGTTGGCAGTGTATTTTGTGGGGTGAATGGGAGGGTGAGCCTGATCTGATTTGGTTCCGTTCCGAGGGGTTGGCCCACCCTGATCCAAAATCCTCTGTGCAAATGCCCCCCAGTTTGGGTCCTGTGTTTGCTGTTGCACTAAGGCAGAGAGGTTCAGCTCCTTGGGGAAAATGTTGGTCTCAGTTCGGGGGTAGCTAATGAACCTTAAGAAGAAAGACAGAAGAGCACTTTAAGAGGTGCTCCAAGATGCTTCCCATTTTGGACTAAAGGCCATTTACTTTTGAAATAATTAAGTTTACCATGCCAAGTTTCGCTTTCTTACCCTTGAGTATAGAGTTTTTCTGCTATTCTCATGGTTTCCTTTGCGTTTATTTTCAGTTTGCGGGAAGCCAACTTCTCAAGTTCCTGCGTTGGGAGGGGCCAGAAAAAAAAAATGTATTTGTGCATAATTCAGAGTGGTGAGTAAAATATCTGTTTTTATAAATACATATAATACATTTTTATAAATAATTTTATAAACAGCCTCTTTCAGCTAAGTCCTTTCAGTGTAGTTCAAACGTACCACAGTGTCCAGGGGCACGGGCCTCCATTTGCTTTTTGGCTTGCTCCCAACCTCAACAACAGTTGCTACCGGATCCTAAACACAGAGTAAGCAACACACAAAATCTCCTTTAAGAGTTTATATAAACCGTTCTTTAAAGGTCTTGAGTGAGACGGATGCAGGAACTGTTTGGCTGATATGGGATCATACAATTATTTAAAAGCTTTCCTACCTCCATACACATCTGGTAAAGGACCAGGCATGCTGTGTGATTGAAGAGCCGGTTCCTCTTCCAGTTGAAGACCACACTGCCGTCTTCATGATCATGTGTCACTGCGTTGAACAACAGATCTGAGTGATATAGTAGTAATACAATGGAAATAGAGCAGAGGCAGTGGGGCCACGCTATTGGGAAGCCTTTCGGTTCTGCTTAGTGGTCACAGCAAAAGAAGAGGAAATCACCTCTCCAGCATTGTTTGTTGCCCTGCAGTCTTTCCTTTCTATACAAGTCAAGCCCTTTAAGATGGAGCCCAGGACTCACTTTCCTCAAGCATACCTTTTATTTTATAGAAGGCTTCAGGAACAAAGGCCTGGATGGCTTTAAAGCGTTCCACTACAAACCCCAGCGTTGGGAACTGGCAGCTACCATAGCTGATCAGCTGATCTGCTAAAATATCAGGGAAGATCTTCCGGAGCCTCAGTGTCTGGAATCTGGTAAAGGCAGCACCTGAGAAAACAAAATGGACACCAGAACTGATACAACAACACTGAAGAATAATCACAGCACTTCAGATGGTTCTTTTTCATAGAGTAAAATTAATACTTAGACTAAGTTTAATAGTCAGCTGCAGAAGCCTGTCAGTGCTAAGTGAGCTATAAACCTAACATTTGCTTCAAAGAGCATGTTTCTAGTAAAACATGAGATGTGATTTAGTTGCATCTGACCTAAAAATCAGATTTAAAACACTATAGAGGGCATTTCTGTCTTGTGTTGAGGATACAGTAACAGATGACTTCTAAGCACCCCTTGCTGGGCTTTAACAATGTGCATTCAACACGGTTAGACAAGAAGCGACGAAGAGCCTGATGGCCAGCTATCTTCTTGGTACAGCAGTCTGAGGAGTTCAAGTATTTACAGACAATAAGCTATACACTGATAACAAAGCTGTCCCCTGCCTACTTCTTGTTCACTTCCCTTTAGTAGAGGTGCATGCAGCAGCTCAGGCCTGGCAGCCTGTGCTCATCTCCAGTGGGCGTTTACGTACCAATCCTGAGGTCCAGCTCCTGCCTGACGTCAACTGCATCACTCGTTTTTTGATCTGGTTGGGTGAGGTTCTCGCAGGCTGTTCTGACAGCATGAAGCGTAATCTCTGAAAAACGGGCTCGGAAAACCTGGAGGTTTGGCTTTACTGTCAAACACACACACAAAAAAAATAATATCAGAGAGCGACTCAAACACCAATGGAAAGGAGCAACTAATAAACAGTTATCTTTGACAGAGTATGCTGTCAACCTCTTCTATAGCTTTCCAATAGGTGAATATATTTATGGTCTATCAGAGCCACATATTTATCAGAATTACAGTCAACCTATTAAACCTGGACACAGTAAGACTGAGAATACGCCTCTGTTACGAGATCTCCGAGCAGCGTTACCTGTTAAACCAGCACTTTAATGGAACTCAGTTTGATGAAGAAGATGCTTTACGCACCAGCTTTGCAAACGTGAATTATCTCAAAGCCAATGTTCTCTCCTTCTCGATCACAGTCAGTCCAGATTACCAGAGCTTGGCACTGCTGGACTTCTCGTTCAAGGGTTCTCTAAGATAAGAAAACAACAGACTGAGACATAACCAGGCCACTTGCTTTGTCATTTAATTTTAGAATGACTCACTAACTGAACATGAAATGCAACACGTATCCATAGAGACAGATTGTTGCAGTAACATTTTGTAATTGTGTCTCTCATGAGATTAGGCAGCTTTCAAAAGAATTGAGTCATTTATTTACATCTAACTCTGTTAAAAAGCGTGGCTTGGATTGGATTGTACCACAATCTGTTTTCTGAAAATGCCATTTTTTATTTTTTTTTTTGTAAAATTGAGACACAGTTACCAACTCTACCTTATTGGAAAAAACATTTCTACTTTTAGCAAACTAGTTGTTCCTTTACTGCACTAATTGTACAAGAGCAGGAGACTTTCAGTGTTACAAATGAACAGCATATATAGTTCTAGGAAATGCAGGAGGAATTTGCTAAACTCCATAATTTAGATGTTGAGGACGAGGGTACAATCTTCCTTCTGTCTGAGACAATATTTGTAGAACTAACCTCTGAACTTAACAGTTTCAGGGAAACTCTTAAAAACAACTTACCTTGATATCCATGTAATTTTCAGGGCAATACTTCTCAATTTCAGCATCAAAAAGAGCTAGAGGGTTGCAGCTATGCCTGGTAAACAGAGGATAAACAGTGTGCGTAACAAAAACTAAAAAATATGTTGTGAGACACTAACTGGTGTCGTCTTGTGAGGAAGCGCTGTTCAAATACTGGAATTAATAATATATTTTATTACGGGCCTCGTCTTAGACAACTTAAGCATTCACACGAAATACCGAGTTACGCTTAAAAGCAATAGAACCAAAAAGCAACCAGAGAAAACAACAGATCTGGAAGGCAGCCCTAAACAAGCAACTTCTCTTATTTCAAGTACAGAGAACACAGGAAAGGGAAGACAGAGAAAGCGCCTCACTTCCCAGGACAAATCCTAACTGAACAAAGAACACAAAAGCATCAATCAAGTTCTGAAATCAGTTTAATTCCTTGGGTCTGCCTTAATGTATTTTAATCAATATTATGACTTTGGGGATTTTTAGAGCTCTGAAGACAGTAATTTGAAACAATACTTTAGCTATTCTATATAAAATTCGGTGCTCATCGCCCTGCTCTGCGTGGCTCCTCGAAAAATGCGGTGTCAGAGTCCCTCCCTACTCCCACTCAGCTCAGGCTTGAAAGCAGAAGATGACAGCCCCCCTTCCTGCCAGGGGGTATTAAGTACTAACCATTTGCGAAACGGCAGCTTAAAATCGTGAGCCAGTAAGTGTCCTGACACGGACGTCATCACCATAGTAACGTTCTGCAAGAGACAGGGCAAGGTTAATTAGCGCCCATCGTTTTCTAAAAACTACCCAGAACCCCACGATCTTGATGCAGTTCTCCATTTACACAACCAGTGACACCTCTCTCCTGCTAATATATCATAACAAGCTCTTCTCTTACTGACAGCTAAATCTATGGCCTTATCCTCAATTTTTGTAGGAAGCTCACAATTCTAAATAGCAACATATTTTTGGCTGATACAAACCCAGAAAGTTGAAAGACTTAAAGCAACAAAAAAGGTCAGTGGTTGAGCCAAAAAAAGAACATCTGACTTTTCCTCGTCTTTGGACAAAACATCCCTGTCACTGGATGTGTGTTTTGTAACTTCTGACCAATGGCTTTTAGTAATTAGTATTTTGCACTTCTCCGATCCAGCAGTAGAATGAAAGAAAACTCTACCTGGCCAAACATCTGGTAGTCGTATTCATAGATCTTGTTGAACTTGGAAAACCCTTCTCGCTAGAAGGAAAAGGAAAGTTGCTGAGTTTCTGGCTCCTAACGGAAACCCAACGCGTTCCACCTCGCTTTATACACGCTGTTATGGCAAAGCACAGAGAAGCACGGGGCAAGTGAAAACCAGGTACTGTAGCCAAAACACAAAGGCAAGGTGGGGTGAATGGAAATTGTCTGTATCATTTATGAAGATGCTGAAATGGTGCTTTCAAACGTAAGAGGATTTTAAACTGAAGGGGATGCCAGGGTTATCTCCTCATGGACAGTGACAACAGTGAAGAACAGATTTGTTTAATGGGGCTGGCTAATTATATTCCTGACAAACAACTGTCCCGCTCCAAACGACAATTAGTGTGTCAGTTGCGGGTCACCAAGACTGCCCTCCACCCAACTGAGACTCATAGAAGTTTCTAGATTGGGTATTTGCTGCTTTTTCTACAGAAGGACAATATCTTCCTTGATTGGGACTGTCAGTGCTCAGGTTCTCAATAACCCCTTTCATTCAAATGTAATTCTGCTCTAGAAGAACATTCTAGTTCCTTAGCTTGGAAATACCAAGTAATTATGCAAACCATTAAAGGTCACAAAACAAAGCAGCAGAGAGGAGAGATCTTTGAACTCCTCTTCTCCAAACCGCAGACCATCTTTGCTTTATTATGTGAACTTCAGTAAACCCCCGACACTTGCTGATGCTGCAGAAGCGTCGCTTTTTGACTGGGAAATACATGCTAACAGATGGTTTCCCTTCCTGAAGCCTTTTGCATACACTGCAAAGCTAGGAAAGAGACAGGGAGCCCTCGCTGCGGAGCTTAGTGCCCCGAGAAGGCAGTCCGGGCAGAGGGAGCGCAGCTGGGGAGCTTAATTCCAACAGCAGTTAAGTCACAAGGAAAAGGGGTCCAAGACTCCCAAACGCCTTGGGGGAAGCGGTGTTTGTCCACAAAAGAAAGCCATTCTTGTACCCTTATGCAGTCAGAAGTGGCCAGAGAGAAAAACAGTGCAAGGTGTCGCACATGCTGATGCAAACTGCCCTATGACAAATGGGCAGAGTAGGCCGGGGCTACCACACGAGACACAGCCTACAGCCGAGAACAGGACTGCACTGCACGGTGGCCCTGGTGAGCTAACCCTCTCCAGACAGCTAAGCCAGACCTGTATGCCTGTCAGCAAGCGGTAAGGAAATGTGGCACATTCCTACCCGTCGCATTCTGCTGTTGGAGAGCAGATCTGCAATCCCTCGGGCAGCATCGTTCTTCTCGGCCACGCACAGGACTTTCCGGATCCTCTGCAGTGCCATATCCTCCGCAGCCCGGGAGAAGAGACGCCAGGGCGGGGGCAGCATCCTGACCCTGCAGCTAGCGAAGAGCTTCGCTTGAAAGTTCATTACAAGAGACGGCGACAGCTCCCGGGGGGGTCAGGGCATGCTGCTGCGTCCTTGCCCTGTGGCCGGATCCTGCTGGGGACGGAGAGCGATTGCTGAACGTCCCTGCCACGGGGGAACGTCCCTGCTCAGCCTTGAACCGGCGACCCCGGGAGGGCCCAGGGCACCCTCTGCCCGGCTGCCCCCTCAGAGCTGCAGAAGGCTTCTCCCCCCACCAGAAACCCAGGCAGGGCCCCCGGCCCCCTCCTGCCCCCTCCTGCCCTGCCAAGGCCCACCCTCAGGCCGGGGCAGATGAGGCCCCCATCACCACCCCCGTGGCTCTCCCCGACCCCCCTCGGTGTCCCCCCGGTCGGGCTCTCCTCACCCACCGCCCTCACTCCCGCGCTCGCTCTGTCGCAAAGCGGGGGGGGGGACGCGGCGCGCTTTCCCGCACCGTCATGTCCTGCCGTAAAGCGCCGCAGTGGCGGGAGAGAACTACAGCTCCCAAGATACCCCGCGGCGCACCTCAGCAGTTTTCCCCCGCGGTCCCGGGTTGGTTTGCTGCTTCCCCCCGCCGCTGGGTCCATCCCGGGTTAAGTAACGGAACGGGACGGCGACGGTTAAAAAAAAAAAAAAAAAACAGTCGCAAAGGGTGCGGGGGAGGTGGTGGCCCCGCTTCCGGGTGGCGGGGTGAAAGGTCGCGGCGTCATGTGACCCCAAGATGGCTGCGGGGCTGCGGCGTCCGTGAGGGAGGCGGCTGAGCGGGGCCCGGCGGCTCCCGGCCATGGTGGAGGCGTGAGGCGGCGGCGGCGGCGGGAGAAGGGGCTGCGGCGGGGGCCCGGCTGCGGGCGGGGGGGGGGCCGGGGCCGGGGTCGCGGCGGGGCCTCCCGCAGGGCCTGACGGTGGCGGTGGCGGGGGGGACCGGAGGGGCCTCGCTGCTCCATGTCGGTCCCCTCCTGCGGGAAATATGATCAGCGCCCCTGATGTGGTGGCCTTCACCAGGGAGGAGGAGCTGGAGGATGAGCTGTGCAGCGAGCCCCCCCTGCCCGAGGAGTACTCGGTGCCGCTCTTCCCCTTCGCCAGCCACGGCGCCAACCCCTGGGCCAAGGTCGCCAGCTCCAAGTTCACCCGGGACTTCATCCTCATCTCTGAGTTCTCGGAGCAAGTGGGGCCCCAGCCCCTCCTGACCATCCCCGATGACGCCAAAGTGTCGGGCACTTTCGATCTCAATTATTTCTCCCTTCGGATCATGTCTGTGGATTACCAGGCTTCCTTCGTGGGGCACCCTCCCGGCTCCGCCTACCCAAAGCTGAACTTTGTGGAGGACTCCAAAGTGGTGCTGGGGGACTCGAAGGAAGGGGCCTTCGCGTACGTGCACCATTTGACTCTCTATGACCTCGAAGCCAGGGGTTTCGTGAGGCCCTTCTGCATGGCCTACATTTCTGCCGACGAGCACAAAATCATGCAGCAGTTTCAGGAACTCTCTGCAGAGTTCTCCAAAGCCTCCGAATGCCTAAAGACGGGGAACAGGAAGGCTTTTGCTAATGAACTGGAAAAGAAACTGAAAGATCTTGACTACACCAGGACTGTCCTGCACAACGAAACTGAGATACAGAAGAAAGCAAACGACAAAGGTTATTACACAACCCAAGCCATCGAGAAGGCCAATGAGCTGGCCAGTGTGGAAAAGTCTATCATCGAGCACCAAGATCTGCTGAAACAAATCAGGTCATATCCCTATAGGAAGCTGAAGAGGTCCGACTTCCACCCCTATGAGCCAGAGGGTGCGCTGGATCAGGCCAACACAGGCTGCGACCAGGACCTGACTACCTCTGACCTTGCTGAGCCTGGTGAAACGCAACTTTATGCCCATGTGCCATCCTATACACCCAAGCTCATCAAAGCAAAGTCTGCCAAATGCTTTGACAAGAAGCTGAAGACGCTGGAGGAGCTCTGCGATATTTATTTTTTCACCCAAACCCTTGACCAGTTGCATCAGATCGAGAGGACTTTCAGAGGTGATGTGTGCTACCTCCTGACAGACCAGATCAGCAGGGCGCTCTTAAAGCAACAAAGCGTAACTAACTTCCTCTTTGAGGATGTGTCTTTTCTGGATGAAAAACCACCTGAAAAACAGTACAGAGGCTGCCAGGGGCTCAGTCAAGATGCCGTCGATAGAAAGTGCTCAGAAGAGTCTCCTGCTCCTAAAGTGGTCATCAGCCTGGGATCCTACAAGTCCAGCGTGGAGTGTGTGCCCATCAAGATGGAACAGGAAATCGAGGACTCCGAAGAACCCAAAATGACTGAGTCCATCACGTTTGAACACCAGGAGAACCTGGACTATCTCGATGCAGATATTAAAGGCAGCATCAGTAGTGGTGAGAGCATCGAGGTTCTTGGAACAGAGAAGTCTGCATCTGGCTTGACAAAATCGGAGAGCCAGGCCAGCCTACCTGTCAGCCCCAGTCCCCAGGTGGGCAGGAGCAAGGTGGGCAGCCGGCGGACCGTCAGCGAGGACAGCATCGAGGTTCTCAGCACATGTCCCTCCGAGTCGCTCATCCCGGAAGATTTCAAAGCAAGCTACCCAAGTGCCATTAACGAGGAACCTTACGTGGATGATGAAGAGGGAGGCCTTCATTTCACCCCCAAACTAAATCCGGACAACGCCGACGAGCAGGAAGACATTTCAAAACGGGAAAACTTAGTGCAAGTTGATTCTGCCTGTTGTATCGGGAAGGAGAGTCCCAACTTCCTTGAGCCTCTGCCTGACCTGGGACAGAAACCCTGCAATGAGGATGGGGTGGTCAGGATTCCCCCGCAGCCGTACCGGCAGGTCGAGCCGGGGCTGCGTGGCAGCTTCGGGAGCTTCCCCTCCCATGACGGCATCTCGGGGGGGCTCCTTCCCTACGAGCTTGACTCGCGCTACCTGACAGGCAGCAGGGAGGTCAGTAAGAGCAGTCTGGACGAGTGCTCGGACTCCACGAGCTATATCAGCAGCGCCGCCTCCACGTGCTCTGACAGGACCCCTTCTCCTGCTCACCTCGCCTGTCAGGCGAGCGAAAGGCACAAAAAAAAGGCTGGCCAGAACGCGCTGCGGTTCATCAGGCAGTACCCCTTCGCTCACCCCGCCATCTACTCCCTGCTCAGCGGCAGGACCCTCATCGTGCTGGGGGAAGAGGAAGCCATAGTCAAAAAGCTTGTGACGGCGCTCTCCATTTTCGTGCCGAACTGCGGCATTTACGCCAAGCCCGTGAAGCACTGGGTCACTTCCCCTCTGCACGTTGTGGATTTCCAGAAGTGGAAGCTGATCGGACTCCAGAGGTAAATTGAGAATCTGTTTGCTAATCGGTATCGAGGTGTATCATAAAAATGACTTCTCTTAAGCAGGAATTTCAGAGGGGAATGGGTGTGCAGGGTGGGTCTCTGTCTAATTACCTGTGCAGCTGCCATGATTTTCTGCTTGTGGGATATATTTGTGGAAGGCTGGTAGATTTGTCTGTCTCTTTGTATCCAGCCTCACTTGAGAGTTAATGTTTAAAACATCTGCTGGGCACTTACTGCTTGGCTCATACTAGTTATTTGGTCAGGAGGCTTCCTTCTTGTTTAGGTCTTAGCCCGTCAAAGTGGAGAACAAACACATGAGTCACATGTGATTTGATAAGAGCGTTCCTGGAGTCCCTTGTGCGTTTTCTCTCATCTCCTGCCAAAAATCTTATGACATTTCTAGCTAGAATTCTGGTTTTTTCAAATGGCTGCTTTGATATGGGGTGGGTTTTTTTTCTTGTGGACCCTAAGGAAGAGACGATGCGCTGTCGATGAGATTGGTAGGTCAGAAATTGGACTGCCGGCACCTTGGGCTGTGCTGGCGAGGGAGCGCCCGCTGGGTGTTGTGGGGAAGGGCAGAGGCTGCAGAGGGGGGTGCAGACCGGCCGAGACTTATTCATAACCAGCCTCAGTGCAGGAAAAAAGGTCCATGAAACTCAGCGGACTGCGGTGTTGGAATTGCATTTCAGATGCAAAGGAAACTTCTGCTCGGGGTGAGGACCATCACAAAAGCAAGCACCTCTTTGCTGACACACAGTCCTGAAATGTGGCTTCGTAGTTTATAATAGCAAATAGTGATTGCTCAGCTCTCAAGATTTTGTCCCTGCCTTTGTTGCTGTTATGAAAAGGATTTTTTTTGTGTGTGTTACCAGGATGTGTTTGGCGCTTTGGGTGCAGGTGTGACATGGAATGACCATTGCTGTCACCAACATGGAAAACATGAGTCAGAGTGGCAGCCCATTGCTCAGAGCCGGGCTGGAATAGCTCCCGAAAGAGTGTTTCAGAACAGCGCAAAAATCAAAGTACAGAAATCTGCTTTCTGGGCTGCCGGGGATTGCATTGCTGGGGGTTGTGGATGACGAAATTATCCTAAGCTGTGAGTTTATTTCTGTGCTCATGAGGCAGGATGACAGATCTGCCAACAGCTGCTCCCAAACTTTTCTGTCTGTCAGTGAGGTTTTTAAAAGCCCGGAGTGTTTACTGGTTGCTCAATGTTTGTGGTTAGATGCAATTTTTATAAACAAAAGTATTTTTTTTTTCTTTTGAGAACTGCTTGTAACATGTGTCAGTCATTTAAACTCTCCTCTGTGGAATGTTAATTAAGTGTTGATTTTAATGTAGGTGTTGTCAGCAAGCCATTTGTACAAGGGCTTCGGGAAGGAACTTAGAGGCTAAATTAATTATCCCGGTAAGGGTGTTGTGTCTCCTGTGGCCAGATGCTGCCCGGGAACAGAGGCAGCCCTGACACCAGCAGCTGGGGATCTTGTTTTTGAGGGTGGGAGCTTTAGCTCAACCAAGCGACTTCAACCACACAAAACTAAGGAGCAGAAGGTAGAGTTTGCGTAGGCTTGTAATTTGCATTTAAATAACATTAATTTAGGCTTGTTGGATAATTGTGTGTTGTGAACGTGCTGTGGGTTTGCACCTGAGTGAAAAGTGCCCAGGCTCAGCCAGGGAATATTCTGGTTTAAGGATGTGCCCTTTTTAAAGGAAAGGTAGAAGGTTTCGCTCTGCTCAGGGCTTTGATCACCTCAGAGCGGCTCTCTCCCAGAACAGTGATAAGGGGGAAAAGTGGAGCTCCTCACAAGGTGGGTCTGGTTTGGGTTTCTGGGTCCTTGTTTTCACATCCAGAAGCTACCAGCTGCTGCAAGATTTGCTTCTGTTCACCAGAGATGTCCTGTCGCCCCATCTCTGCGTCGCCAAGGGAGGAAGCTGCCCCACAGTGCGGTGGTTTATGAAGTAGCGCACAGACGGAGCAGATCAGTGCACGTGGGGATCCAGGGGATCGAGGGTTCTTTGGGATCTGGCAGGCTGGAGGGACTACTTGGCCATTCTCTTCCGTGCCAGACTCTATTTACCCACAGAGGCTCTTGCACCAGCTTGTGAACTAGAGGGAAAGTACGTGTGATACAGGGGCACGGACGCAGTCTGCTGCTTAACTGTCTGGTCCCCTCCAGCCATGACCTCTCTCCTTGCTGTTTCAGGATGGTGTCACCTGCCGGGGTGAACATGCTGCACACCCTGAGCCGATACAGCCGGTACGTCAGCATTCTGGATGCCGACAGTAAGACTCTCCGCTGCCCGCTTTACAAAGGCACCTTGGTGTCCCGGCTGGCAGACCACCGCACGCAGATCAAACGAGGAAGCACCTACTATATGCACGTCCAAAGTATCCTCACCCAGCTGTGTTCAAAAGCCTTCCTCTTCACCTTCTGCCATCATTTGCACCTTCCCATCAGTGAAAGGGAACCGGAGGAATCCGTGGTGAATCGCAGGATGAACTTTTTGAAGCTTCAGCTGGGCCTCGCCAATGAAGATATCAAAATTGTACAGTATTTAGCTGAGCTGCTGAAGCTGCAGTACATTCAGGAACCCGGCCAGGGGGTGAACCCTCTGCTCAGATTTGACTATGTTCCCAGCTTTTTGTACAAAATCTAGCCTCGCGTGTAGGCTGGCTGCCTGTGTACTCAGAGTCTGACAAAGCTCATCCGTGCTTGACATTGATGCTGTCTGCAGTAGCTCTCATACGTTGGGTAGGGGCGAGGAAGCCGATGCATTTGCAAGCTTCTCTGCTCCACAGAAATCAGTGTCTGAGGGGCCGGATTTCTGTGTGGTTCCCTGTAGCCAAGAACATAGATATTCCATCACATATAACACTGGGCACTCTGTTTTTAAATGTTAGAAGGGGCACTATAAACTTGTTAAGCATATCATGGCAGCATCCCAGGGAGATTATGGCACGGAGAGAGAGGTGGGCTGTCTTGGGGATCAATACTTATTAGTGTGCAGCCCCCAAAATAACGCAGTGCTTCGGGTGCTTCTGCCAGAGCCCTAAATGCTGTTGGTCCCTTCCGTGGAGCTGGGGCGGAGACCAGAGGGGGGAGGTGTAAAGGCCACGTGAAGTTTTTTAACCCACCAGTGTCTCACGTGAGTGTAGCTCGGAAGCTCCCTGGCAGGGTGGCAGCTTGCAGTTACGCGTCTGTGCGCAGCGGTAGTGGATGGTGTCCCTTCCTGCATTTTTCTGTGTTTCCTGGCGCTTCCCAGGACAAGTTGTCCCTGTTCGGGTGGGAGAGCAGTGGAGGCACACGTGCTTCTCTCCAGAAAGCGTTTGCCAGTTTCAGCTTTGTTAAAATCTGGAATGTGGAAGGACTCCTTAATGCCGGCGAGCACCGAGGCGCCCGCTGCTGTGAATGTAGAGCACTGTGCCTTGTTAATTTGTCACGTCCCATTTGCTGGGTGACCTCCGAGAAGGGTGGGAGGGAGACCGGGAATCCTCAAATCATTGAGGTCGAGGGTGGCCTTTTAAGGAACGAGGGGAACTGAACGGGGGCGGGGGGGGGCTCATTATTGGGGCATTTTGTGATGGGGAAACGAACAGTGCAATTCAGCTGAAGCTATGCTGTGAGACAGCAAGCTGTTAGAGCCGGCTGCTGGGATGGTGGGTTACCAGTGCTCAGGAGAGGTTGGGGATGAATGTACTGGATTCCATGTCGTATCCGTAATAATTTCTTTTCTCTTCTTTTTTTTTTTTTTTTTTTTTGTCGGGTAATTGACTTTTGTGCTTTGCAGTAAAGCAGGGTCAGCGTGGCTGCATGCTGCTTCTGGCCGAGCCTTTGTCGCGTCTCGACTACCTCTCCCGGGGCGCTCCTGGGTAGCTCTGGACCGGGCAGAACTGCCACTATCTGAGCCTAGATGCTGGGGACTTTTCTTTTCAAAGCTTCTACGCTGCTGCCTGTGCCATAAAGGTTGCGCCACTGGCGTGGTAACACTCCCAGATTGTTCCTGTTAGTGCCAAAAGCTTTGTGCCCAGGCACAGCTCTTCCCTCTGGAGTCTCGTAGGAGATGCCGTTCCCTCGCCACCGGTGCCGGGCTGCAATCTGCTCTGCCCAGTGCTGTGTGGCGGTAGCAGCCCCCGTGGTACTTCTAAGCAAGAAAAGCCTTGCTAGGAAAGATTAGCCTTGGTTTTATTTCTTTTTATCACTTTTCTGATTATGGAGTGAGAACAGATGAGATCGTACAAGATGAGCTGAAGCGTGGTTTGGTTTGGGTTTTTTTAAACCTCTGTTTATTGTGCTGGTGTGAGGCCGCGCTGGAGATGAATGTGATGTTCCTTCCATGCCCAGGGGAAGTTTCAGTGTAGGGTCTGGGGTTCGTCAGCGTGGCTTAGATCCCACTGAAACTTGCTGTGGGAACCGCACTGCTCCGAAACCTGTGTCCCGAAGGCAAGGAGGTCTCCCTGGGGAGGGTGTTGTCTGGCACCAGCACCTGCCCTTCGGTACCGCTGCCCCCTCCTTCACCTGGAAAGGGCTCTCTTGGGTAGCGCAGGGGGCGTAAACCAACAGGGCAGAAAGGCTATTTTAAATGTTACTGTTGTTTCTGGTGGCCGACCGTGAGGCCAGCTCAGCCGGGCAAGTTGAGCTCTTGGTACTCTCCAGAGGGATTTCCAAAGTCAGGGGACCTCGTGATGGTGTTTTCAGGTGGCAGTTGGGAAGCAGCGTGGTGTCGCCTTCGCTGAAGGTGAGCGGTGTGCCTGTGTGCGGGGCTGCACACCTTTAAAGCATGTTTAAAGGCCTTTTCCTTTCCTAACCGTGCCCTCCTGTCACGTGAACTGGATCTGCTGGCAAAAGACTTCCGTGTCCCTCGAAAACGCTTGCTTTCAGAAGTGACTTGAGGTGTCCCCTTGTCGATTCGTGTGCACCTGAACGGCTTCCACACTACAGCTGAGGCGAGATTCCCCGGAGGAAGAGGCGTCTCGGTAAATGAGTAATGCAGGCGACACCGGGCAGACCGAAGCTCCCTGCGTCCTGCCTGACCCTCAGCGCTGGAGGAGTGCTCAGCGCGGGAGCTTGTTTCCTACTGGAAAATGACCTGATGCTATTTGGGTTTGAGGAGAGAGGGAGGAACTTTTTTCCTGCTGACTCACTTACGTCTTCCTCCAGGCTGACAGCGCAGAGCGGTGGAGCAGGACTGACAATTAGTGTTGGCCGATCTCTTAGTCGCAGCGGTCTCTACCTGCGGTGTTCAGCTGCGCTCATAAATTGATAAATAACTCACTTCTCGTCACTCCCTCTATCAAACCTGTAGTATCTGATATTCGAGGCTGTGTTGAGCAATACTTGCACTACCACCTGTCTGACCTGCTTCATCTCCGCCACAAAGCAGCTCTGATTTGGGAGGATACTCGAGGGGCTCTGCTGGGACCCTCGGCCTGTTTTGAAACAGGAGCTCTACACTATCTGCAACTCGACTATTAAGCAGGAGCTGTGGGGAAACGCACCTTGGAGTACTTGTCATCCAAAAACTGACTCACGGCAGGGTCACTTCTGAGCTCGGACTCCAGGAAAGGGGTAATGACATCAGGCTGTGGCACCTCGGTGCAGCCGGAGACAGAAATCGAGGGGGAGTCTGGGTGGAGCTGGTGATTCGGGAGCTGAATTCCTCTTTGCTCAGTAATTTCTCTGACCTGCTTCTGTACAGTAAAGATTCCTATATTGGCACTTTAAGACTTTTCCCCCTCATCTTCACTGTGTTACCTCACTAGTTTCTGGTATTCGCAGACTTACAACAAGTTACGATCTTCGCACTAACAGCCCCCGCAACAAACCTTGGCATATGTGTTCGTCGCCTCGCACCGCACCACCCGAGCGCCGCCACCCAGCCATCCTTTTCCACCAGGAGCAGGGCAGGTTCCTCGCAGCCGCAGTGCAATACTCGCCAGCCCTCCCACACCCACCCTCCGGCCGCCGGAGCCGGCGGTGCTCTGCATGGCCGTCGACTGCTTCCGTGAGTGCTGCCAGCATGTCCCCACCTCCCGCACCGCGGCTCCGGCTCCCTCCTCTCTCTCTGGCTGTCAGGGAGAGGAGGCGTTAAAGCCGGACCGAGAATTCATCAGAGCAAAGGTCTCCCCTGGCCGTCCGCTGCCCGGCCGGGAGGGCAGAGTTCCCTTTTCTTACTCCTCCACTTTCCTGCGCTGGGAGATGAACCACCAGCTCCCGCTCTACGCTAGAGTAGCCCACTAGCCCGAGTGCTTTCAGATCCCACCCCGAGGAGGGTCAGCCATAGGAGTAGGTGATATTAACCCTACACAGGTTTCATTTCTCAGAGAATAGTGCTCGGATTTACTTTCATCCAGTAGCAATCACTTCTAAGCAGCTCCAAGGCTGTCTTGCCTTGCCTAGGGAAGTACCGCCTGTACTCTAGCAATATTCACCATTGGGAAGGGGTGGGAGAGGTGCTAGAGGGGTGGGAGCTGGTGGCTCTGTGCCCCCAGGCCTGTTCTTTGGTTTTCACTGAGCATGGGGGGCCCTGAACCCCCGGTTTGGTGATGGGTGACAGCCCACGCTGCAGATTCAGCATCTTGGAGAGCTGGGCAGGACCTGGGGCTTGTAGCAGCGCTTTGAGAAGGCTCCTGCAATAAGGTGGGATGGGAAATGCTGCCTGGGCTGAAGGAGGGTGCCTGCTCCGCTCAGTGCCCCAGGAGCACAACGTCAGAGCACCAGTAGCCCCATACTGGAGGGGTCACAAACCCACCGCACGCCGGTCCCCGAGACACGTTTTAACTGGAAGACAGAAACACAGGGTACCCGGCCCCGCTGGCCACCTCGCTGCCGGCACGGGGATGGGGCTGGGCTCAGAGCTGCCAGGCTGTGATGAATTCTCATCTTATTTTAAAGCACTGTATCCTATTACTGCATGTTGAGTTCTGTGTGTGTGCCTGTGCGTGCCGAATGCTTGCGTCAGTAGTTAGAGCGAGTGTGACCGGGAGAAATCCAAGAAGCATGTCTTAGTGTCGTGCTGTAAGTGTTACTGCACAAGAGTTTAACTGATGTTAACACCAAATGACTAGTCTGAGAAATGTACTTTTAAAAAAAAAAATTATTTATTTGGGTTCAGATATTTTTGAAATACAAAAAAAAAAAAAATTGGTTGTATTTTTTAAAGCTTATAATTCTTGTCATACATTGTGGTTAAATTCTTAATTTTACCGTGCTTATTAAAAAATGGTTCTACCTAAGCTTTGTAACGCAGAGGTCTGAGGAAATACTGGAGACGCTGGCTAGGATGGGATGGCGATCCCGGGAGGGCTGTTCTCGGTGGGTTTGGGACAAGGCTGGGCCTTGTAAAAGCCTGCAGAGGCTGGAAGGCACCAAAGGAAATTCTCGAGGCAGAAACCAGGGAGGCTTTTAGCAGCTGTGATGTCTCTTGTGGAGCCAAGCACAGTGCACCTGGCCGCGGGGGTGATTCATGGCAGGGGTGGACCCGCCACTCGCAGCCAGTGAGAGCTGGATCAAACCCCGGCCTGTCTGCGAGGCTGAGGGTTCCCTGGTGCTCGGTCCCGGTTGTGACACTGGGCGGTGAAGGGGCTAGTTTCCCCGCGGTGGGGGGCGGCAGCGGTGCTCAGGGGGGTCCTGTGCCCCAAATGGGAGGGGAGAGGTTAGTAAGAGCCACTGGTGTTCTGCAGCCAGGGCCAGCGGGGAGGTGCTGGGAGAAGGCACTGGGGTGTTGATCTCGGGCTAGAGGTGTTTCGGCGGCTCCAGGAGCGGGCACAGGTGCCTCCCCTTACAGGACAGGCAGCCCCGGGAGCGGGAAAGTGGCTGCGAAGGCCTCCACCTCTTCCTTCAGTGCCTTCAGCTCCCCCCGGTATTTGTCCTCCTCCAGTTTTTCCTTGAATTCCTTCAGTGTGGCTTTGGGGCTCATGTCTTTCTGCACGCGCAGTGTCAGCTCGATCCCTGCCAAGACGGGAGATGCGTCGGCCAGCTGCAACACCTCTGCCTGCGCCCGCAGTGGGCAGCTGCCGCATTCCGCACCTCTCCCAGCCCTGCCGCAGGGAGCCTGCAAGGCTGGGCTGCGGGCTTAGCCCTGCACCACCCCGCAGCAGCACTGGGGCTGCTCCCTAAGATGCGGGAGGGTAGGAGCAGGGCTGCGAGGGGCTTACTGCCCCAGGAAACCAGCGTGGGACCCCTGAGGACAACTGGAACTAGACTGGGAAAGGTACAATTCTAATTCAGGCTTTCAACCCTCTGCTAGTGCAGTGGGGAGGGTTTGGCTGGTCCCAGCTGTGGACAGATGTCCCACATCCAGATGTGCAGGTGGGACAGTTCCTCCTCACTTGTGTGTGTGCTCCCTCCCCAGCTGCTGGGGAAACCGCCCAGCTTGTGCCTTGTCACCCGGAGGAGCTGCCCTGGGGCCACTCACGCCCCCCCAGCCTCACCTCTGTGGATGTACTGAGCCACCATGCGGAAATCGTCCTGCCGGAAGCCGCGGGAGGTGAGAGCCGGCGTCCCGAACCGCAGGCCACTGGGGCGCAGGGCGCTGACATCACCTGCACCAAAACAAGTCATGTGTGACCAAACCAGGTACCAAAACTGCTGTACACGGCAACTTGGCGTGGTTCCCAGTGCCTGGGGTGGACCAGAATTTGGGAGCCCTGCAGGAAGCTCTGCACAGGCCACGGGAGAACCCTAGTGTGTGGGGCAGAACACAGGAGAGCTTGTGGGATCTCTCACCAGGGCACGTGTTCTTGTTACAGGCGATGGAGCAGATCTCCAGTACCCGCTCAGCCCGGCCGCCATCCGTGCCTCTGCTGCGCAAGTCCAGGAGAATCAGGTGGTTGTCGGAGCCCCCTGCAAAGAGAGGGGTTTAGTGGGGGACGTGGGATCAGGGTAAATGCTGCTCCTGCGCGACACTTCAGCAAGAAAGGCTTGGGATTGAGCTGGGACCTGCCCCTGGTTTTGGGGATGGAAGGGGGCCTGTCCTTAGCAAGGGGGGCTGCTTCAAAATAGTTTTGTGGTTTTCCTGAGGAATTGCAATGGCAGAGCCCTGCCTGTTGCATCCGTGCACGTGCTGCCCTAGTGGCCTGGCTCAGACCCTTGGCCACACAGGCGTCAGCCCCGTCCCACAGCCAAGACCTGTCCTCACCTGTGACGATGTCGTAGCCCAGCTCCATCAGCGCTGTCGAGAGCGCCTTGCAGTTTGCGACCACCTGCTGCTGGTAAGCCTTGAACTCGGGCGTCATGGCCTGCCGCAGCGCCACGGCGATCCCTGGGGAGGAAGGCAGACCAGGGTGAGTTTCTGGGGGCTCTGACCAGGAGAGCTGGTGGGGATGTGTGGCACCGCCAGCAGAAGTCATCATGGAAGCTGAGCGAACTGATGAACAGTCCCTTCCCCTAACCAGGCTGGCAGCGGTGCCATGAGCCAAAAGGCAGGATGGGACAAGCCTGGTTGCTCCTTGGGCAATGCTGGATCACGCCAGCTGCTCTTTGCTGTGTTATCTCCAGGCTGCAAGCCCCCCGTGTCACCTGGAGCCCCCTTCACTGCTGCTGGGGGTCAGAGACCAGCCAGAAACCTTTGCCGACTCCCTTTGACACCCTGGAACTGGTGACCAGGCTGGATGTGTACCTGCGATGGCATGGTTGTGCGGGCCTCCCTGCAGCCCGGGGAAGACCGCCTGGTTGATGAGGCTCTCCAGGTTGTAGAGTGTTTCCTTGCCTGTCTTGGGGTCCACGCTGCGGGTGCCTGTGGGAGGGGAAGGCAGGATCACTCATGAGGCAGCTCAGCCTCCCTTCTCCCATGAGCTGCTGTCACCCTCTGGCCTCTCCAAACAGGGATGGTGGTTGTTCCTCTCCAAATCTGGGCCACGTTTGCCACTGGGAAGCTCCCCAGATGCTCCCAGGAGGCCCCAGACCTTCTTGCCCTCCCTCTAGAGCAGGAAGGAGCTTTAACTTGCAGCCCCCCAGCCTGGGGGGAGCGTTTCTCCCGGCTCCCTGTCTGGGTCATGCACCTTTGCGGTAGAAGATCATGCCAGCCCTGCAGCCCCGCAAGGTCTTGTGGGTGGTGGTGGAGACGACATCACAGTGGTCGAAGGGGGATGGCACCACACCAGCAGCCACCAGCCCGCTGATGTGAGCCATGTCGGCCATGAGATAGGCACCATTGGCGTCAGCAATCTTCCGCATACGGGCATAGTCCAGGTTGCGCGAGTAGCAGCTGACACCTGCAGGGAGATAGCACGTAGAGGGGACAGCAGCAGATGCTTGATGACCTTGGGACAGCCACGGGTCCAGCCCTGCGATGGGGACAGCCCAGCTGGGGACAGCACACAAGCTCCTGCCAGTGTGGATGCATTTGAGGTCATCTCCTGGCACTGCAGCATCCATGGGCTTACCAGGCTGCTACTGGCTTCAGTGAGCCACCCCCACCCAGTGCGTGTCACCAGCGAGGTTGGTAAGGGTTTGATCCTTACCTGCTATGATCAGCTTGGGGTGGAAGAGGCGGGCATTCTCCTCCAGCTTGTCATAGTCGATGTAACCGGTCTTGGGGTTGACCTGGAAGAGGAAGAGGAGGGTTCAGCTACCTTGGCATGGGTGAAGATCAGCTGCAGCACCATCCTGCAGGTGAGTGTGCCGAGAGCCTGATGCTACTACTTTTAACTTTAAGAGGCACCAACAGTTATGAAGACCACATCATGGCTCTGGCTGGAGCAGCTGTCTACCTTGTAGGGCATGGACTCGAAGAATACAGAGGTGGCAGAGATTTTCTTCTTGTCTGTCATGAATCCGTGGGTGAGGTGGCCCCCGTCAGGCAGGTCCAGCCCCATGATCCTGCCGTGGGGCTCCACCAGGGCCGTGTACACCGCAAAGTTTGCGGGTGACCCTGCAGCGAGAGCACACCAGGCCGGTTATGGGTGCTGGGATGCACAGAGGCTGGGCAGATGGCCTGGCTCTCCTGAGCACACCGTTACCTGAGTAGGGCTGGACATTGACGCCCCACTTCTCGGGGTCGAGCCGGTACGCCTGCAGGGCTCGCTTCTGGCACAGCCTTTCCAGCTCATCTACAAACTCCGTCCCACCATAGTACCTGCCGGTAAAGGACGGGGTAGGGGTTAAAACCAAACTCATTGCTCAGAATGGTCCCCGTGACCAAGCTGGGGAGAACCTGGGGTGACGCCGCGTTTGCTGCTGCAGCAGACATGACCCTGCTGAGGTTGTCCCATGTGTGGACAAGGACAGAAGCCGAGAAGGTCAGATCCTGCCCTGGAGGAGCTTGGCTGCCAGCACCAGGACATCGCTTCCTCTCCAGAGGTGAGGTCTGGCAGCGTGGGTGGTTCCTCTCCCTTCCCTGTGAGGGTTTGGGTTGGGTGGGACTCAGCCCCAGCCCCATACCTCTGTCCTGGGTAACCCTCAGAGTATTTGTTGTTCATGCAGGATCCCAGGGCTTCCAGGACTGCTCGGCTCGCAAAGTTCTCTGACGCGATTAACTCCAGCCCCAGCCTCTGCCGCTGCTTCTCCTTCTTGATGATGCTGTGCACCTTTGGGAGGGAAGAGAAACAGCTTCACCCATGCCAGCTCTGCATGGAGGCGTGGATGCTCTGTGGTAGGGGATGCACCCTTGGACGGGACAGGGTGTGGAGAGGGGCCTGGAAAGATGGTGGAGAAGGGAGAGGAGATCCCTTCTCTGTACAGCTGATCCTAAACAGTTCACATGTCCAGTCACAGGCCACGTTTTGGGTTTCTACATTTCAGGAAGCTGCCAGATAATTCGTCTGTCATTTGGGCTAGAGAGACAAGGGTAACTGCCACGTGGCCTGGTGGGCCAGCTGCTTTGGTGTGGGCATTAGAGCTTCAAGCAGAGGGGTATGAGCAATAGATGCAACGTTATGACCACGTTATGGGCAAACAGTTGGAGGATGCCTTCCCTCTCCACCTCTTGCTCCAGGCAGAGAGGGCACGGAGGATGGATGGGCCCCACCAGCTCAGCCTTGGTCCGTCTCTCTGCCACAGCCCTGGCTTGAGGAGGTCAGCATCCCTGTGGCTGCCCGGGGGATGAATGAAGTGGCTGCTGGGCCGGGGCCAGGAAGGGGGTCTCACCTCCGGGTCGTTGCTGTCGAGCGGCTCCATTACCATCTTATTATGGGAGGCCCAGAGCTCCGCACTGGGGAGACCCCCCTCACCCTGCATTGAGTTTGCCATTCTGCTGGGTCCAATGTCACCTGCCAGCAGAGAAAGGAGTTTGTGGGATGGCAGCGGGGCTGGGTGCCTCCCTGCATCCTGCCTGCTCCTATCCCACGTTTTCCCTGGAAACAGAGACCAGCCATGGGCTGGAGCCCACTGGGAGAGGAAAAGAGCAACAACTCTAAGGTTTCCGCCACTGATTTAAGACCAGATCATTAATTATAATGCTTTGATCATTTCTTACAGTCTCCCATCACCGCCCTGCCTGAAGTCCCGCCACCCAGCTCTGCAGCGCCTGGCCAGACACCTGGGGACATGATGAACCCATGCATGGACTAAACCGTATCAGCAACACGACCGATGCCTGTCCCTCTCGATCCCATATAACCGTGAGTCTTAGGCTTCTAGGAAATGCTAGCGCATGCCCTCATGGACATAAGGGTGTCTTATTAAAACTGCTGTTTAGTTTCAGTGAAGTGCTCATACCCACAAGACCTCAATTTTAACGTGAGTTGCATTCCCCAGCATTCCTAAACCTCTCGGCTGTTTTCCTTTGTGCACAGCCATGAGGGCAAAGTCCCAGCAGGTCGGAGTCCTGCCCCAAACCCTAACTGATGCAAGCATGGCTCGTGGAGCGGGGCCCCGAGAGACAGCAGCTCTGCCTCAGCTTGACTCCACAGCATGTGTGATGCCCAGGCCTGGCAGCAGCCCTCTGTCCCCATCCATGCAACTGCTGGTTGCATTATAATGCAGAGCACAAGCTCCCGGGCAGGCGTGACAGCCCAGCTTCTGCCTTGGCTGAAAACAATGCATCTTTTTAACCATTAACCCTGCAAGGCCAGCAAAGGGCCGTGAGCAGGTTATTAAGCAATCATACTTGGCTTGCTTGTGCCACGCTGCTGAAGTCCATTCAGCGCAGGCCTGTTGTGTGCTGCCCTTGCTGGGCAGGGACACCCGTCTGCCCTCCTCCCTGAGCCCGGGGCCTTGCTGGCAGGGTGGGAATCCCCACTGTCAGAAAAGCTGCATCGGGATGGGGAAAGGGCTGCAAGGGAAAGGGTAGGGTGCAGTGCTCTGGCTTTGAGCAGGACAGCTGGGTCAGCGCACGGGTGGCAGCAGTACTCACACCCAGTGGTTTCACAGACCTGCAGAAGGCTCAGGGGAACAGAGCTCCCCGTTTGCCACCCAGGTTTGAGACCCCCATTTCCACCCTCGTGGCAGGACACCGATCCGGCCCTGGCAGTTCACCTGCTGCAGGGATGATCCCCAGCCCCGATGCTTCTTCCCCACCCGGCTCTGAACCCCTCTGTATCCCGGCTCCGTCGCCTTCCGCATCCCTGAGAAGCTCCCACTATTGCGCTCCCCCAGCCCCGACACCGGTGATGGGGAACAGCGCTGCCTGCCCGGCTCTCGCCCCGCAGCGGGGTGCCCTGCTCCTGCACCCCAACCCTCCCGGCCCCGCACGCCCTGTCCCGGCCCCGCACGGCCCCTACCCGCCCGCCGTACCGGATCCCGGTCCCGCTCCGCCACCGCGCGGGAGCCCGCGCGCCTAGCATAGACCTTTCGGACACGCCCCTCCATGCATCGCCCAATCAGCGCCTCGGTCGGCCGGCGGCGGGGAACACACTCCGAGTATCTGGTCCAATCAGCGCCGCGCTCTTCCCCCTCCCCGCACCCTATTGGTCCGCGCTGAGGCGGGGCTGGCGGCGCTGCCAGCACGTGGCGGACTGGGCGCGGGTGACCTTGACCGGGGCGGGCTGGGGCTCCGCTGCCACCACCCTTCTGCCGTCACCACCCCTCTGCCGTCACACCTCCTCTGTCGTCGCCCCTCTGCCGTCACCCTTCCTCCGCCATCAGACCTCTGCCGTCACCACCCTTCTGCCGTCACCCCTCCTCTGCCGTCACCCCTCTGTTGTCACCCCTTCTCTTCCATCAGACTTCTGCCGTCACCCCTTCTCTGACGTCAGCTCCTCCCTTGCTATCACCCCTGTGCCGTCACCCCTCCTCTGCTGTCACCCCTCCTCTGCTGTCACCCCACTGCCGTCACCTATCCAGCTATCACTCCTCCTCTGCTGTCACCCATCCTCTGCTGTCACCCCACTGCCGTCACCTCTCCTCTGCCATTACCCCGCACCCTGTGATGCCACTGGGGGACCTCTCCCCCAGCCCTGGGGTGTTCCCACCACCCCGCCATCCCGGGGGGATTCTCTATGGAGGATGGGAGCCCCCTGGCCACCCTGCAGCGGGAAGGGAGCGGTTCTAGCCACCCTCCCTGGGCGGCCGAAGCCATGCCTCAGGGCGAGCAGGCATGCCAGGCAGCAGCACGGCGATCACCAGGGCATCAGGGGTTAAATCAATGCACAGCAAATTGAGGAAGAAGATTAGGGAATAAAGGGATCCCACTAAATTCCTCGTGATCCCAAGCCAAGGGGAAAATGGAACGAGGCAGCATGAGTCACTCACCGGAGAGGAGCTGTGTCTCTCGGGGGGTCGGACAGAGCCGCGAAGGAGAGTCCTGCCGGCGGTGAGTCCTGCTGGCACCGAGCAAGGCGGGGAGTGGGGCAAGGGGATCGTGGGTGGTGGGTAACAGGCTGAGGGTTATACCAGAACACACCTTGGAGACTGTTCTGCCCTGGAAGGTACTTGTTGAACAGTCTTTTAACTTGATCTTTATCAGTCCAGGTGTTTTTTGCTACCGTAATGTGTGGTTGGTCATCCCAAGAGGACTTGTCACAGCTGTGGGGTTTGGGTTCCTGTGGTTCTGCTGCTGGCCCATGTCAGATCGCTGTTGTAGGCTGGTCACGGAGGTGGTGTTCTGACAGTGCCAACACCAGCAGCAAAACCCGGGTCGGTTTCTCTGGTTGCAGTGGTTTCTGTGACATGCAGATGCTGTAGAGAAGGACTTTATATTAATTATATATTAAGTTATATAGTCTGGCTTTGCATACCCAATTTGTGTACATCTGCTAGCAAAGATTTTTACCTCCCCTGAGCAGTAGGAGCTGCACATCACAGCGGTGTGTGCTGTTATGATTTCAGGACTCCGGCGTGCTGGTGATGGAGAGCGTCTCTTCTTCCCCTTCACCCTTCTCCGCCAGTTCCCCCACTGTGCAGTCCGAGAACGCCACTGCCTATGACTACTACTCCGGCCTCCAGAAGAGCATGCATGTCCTCTCCATGGTGGTGTACAGCATTGCCTGTTTGCTGGGGGTGACAGGGAACGGCCTCGTCATCTGGATTGCTGGCTTCAAGATGAAGAAGACGGTGAACTCCATCTGGTTCCTCAACCTGGCCATTGCTGACTTTATCTTCACCTTTTTCCTGCCCCTCAGCATCGCCTACACTGCCCTGGGCTTCCACTGGCCGTTTGGGAAGCTCCTGTGCAAGCTGAACAGCACCATCGCGTTCCTCAACATGTTCGCCAGCGTCTTCCTCCTGACAGTCATCAGCATGGACCGCTGTGTTTCTGTTGCTTTTCCCGTTTGGTCTCACAACCGCAGGAGTCCGGAGCTGGCGGCCAGGATCGCACTGGGGACGTGGGTCCTGGCTCTGCTCCTCAGCTCCCCGTACCTCGTCTTTCGGGACACTGTGGTCAGTTCCAGGAACATCACCAGCTGCTATAATAATTTTGCACTGTCCGATGACTACACCTCCGAGGCAACGCGGAGGCTGTGGAGGATGCGGCATAAAGCGATGATCATAACGCGATTCTTATGCGGGTTCCTCATCCCTTTCACGGTGATTCTCATCTGCTACAGCATTGTTGCTGTCAAGCTGAAAAGGCGGCAGTTAGCCAACTCTGCAAAACCATACAGAATTATCATTGCTGTCACAGTCTCTTTTTTCCTCTGTTATTTCCCCTATCACGTCTTCTCCTTGCTGGAAATATCCAAAAACTCTTCCAGTCATGAGATGAAAATGGCCCTTTACATAGGGATCCCCTTGGTTTCCAGCCTTGCCTTCTTCAACAGCTGCATCAACCCCATCCTGTACGTATTTGTGGGGCCGGATTTCAAGGAGAAGTTTCGCCAGTCCATCCTGTCAACCTTTGAAGGGGCCTTCAGCGAGGAGTCGGTCCTGGGCAGCCTGACCAGCAGGCGAAAGTCCAGGTCTGCTTCGGAAGCAGAGGTCCCAAGGGTCTGAGTGGGTGCTGGTGTGGAGGTGCCAATTTTTTTCTCTGCATTTTCCCTTCATTTCAGAGCTATAATTGCAGGACTGGGGGCTGCAAAGGGCTGTGCATGCTAATGAAGCGTGATTTGACCTTTTGGAGGTATCTCAAACCTACTATGACTTAATGTACTATGGAAATTAAACAACTATCTGGAGCTGCAGCAGGGTGGGAAAGTCAAAGTACATTTTGCTCCTTGTGCCCCTTCCTTGGCTGCCTTGTTTCCCTGCAGCTTTTCCATCCCCTATGATCCATCATACCTGGCAAAATGTCTCCCTGGTTGGATGAGCTGAGAGGGCAACCACAGCCTGGGTGGTGGCTGCCAGTCATCAGACTTGTGTGCCTTGGCACTGCTGGTCTGTTGCAGCTTCCAGTTTTTAACAGGAAGCCCTTTAAAAAATTCGCTGGGTTTGTGGCTCTGCTGGCAGAGCTCCCTTTCCTTTCCTCTCCTCCTGGCTCCCAAGGAAGGAGCTCTCAGGTGCTCTCCATGCTGCCGCCCAGCCCGGGGTCACCTTGTACATGCCCAGGGGAGGCATGTGGGGACAAACCCTGTTTGTGTCTCTGTTGCGTTCACCTGCCTGCAGTGCATTTGCACATGGCGAGCCGAGGGGAGAGTTTGTTCCCTGCCCTTGCCAGACTTTCCTGGCAGCTCATCTTTGCTGGGGTTCCACCAGAGAGCAAAATCGGGTGCAGCTGCACCAGCGGAGTACAACTGTGCCGGCAGCCTGCAGCTGTGCCAGTAGTTTACGGCTGTGCCGGAGGTGTATGTGCCGGAGGTGTATATGCCAGAGGTGTATGGCTGTGCCAGTGTTTTGGCTGTCCAGAGGAGAAAAGGAGGAAGGGAAAAGCTATTCCTTAAGTCCCTTGTAATTAAATTGGTAAAGAAAACACAAAGATCCTTTCCTGTGGATCACTCCAGTCTGACATATGGGCTGCTAAAGCTTAAGGAGAAAATAGTTTAAAAAATACAGCTTGAATGTGCTGTGAGATCCATCCAGAGGCACTCTTACACATGCATCTTTTAAAGAAATAGGGTGAAATGAAATAGCTATATGTATTTGTGTAGGGTCTGGAATAGCTGGTAAGACACTCATCTTTTCTCTCCCCAGATGTGTGGCAGGACAAATTATTGGTTGTGCTCCGGTTACTCAGGTTTGATGTACAGCATAACTGTTTCTGAGCAATGCTTGTCTGTGGTCATGTTTGACATGTTTCTGGCCCTTAAATAGTGGAGATCTGAAGTTTGTACTGTTGGTGAATGAATATTAAATCCCAATAAACTTACGTAAAACTTACCCAGCCTGTTGTGTCGCCTGTGTGATAAAACACTTGTTGATCCAATCTGACCAACCATGCTCATCTTTGGTAATAGAACACCCAGATAAAAAGATTAAATACCCAGAATTTGGAAACAAACCACTGGCATTAGCAGCAACTCTCATAACTGAAGTAGACGGGACTTGACCTGGGCGTGAGGACTTGCCTGGGACACTTTGTCCATGTGGATCTGATTGCCAGACCGCAGTTCTGGCTTCCCGTTGGGTTTCAGACCTTTTGGTGTATTTGAAAACCAGTGGTTTGGAGAAGAAAGAAGAGCAAGTGTGGCTGAGCTGGGTCTGGTCAAGTTTCACATTTGCAAACTGCCCAGGATGAAGTTGGTGGGAGTCTTTGTCTCCGACTTGATCAGCCTCTAAACTGCTTTAATTTTCACAAGTAGGAAATGTTGGTCACGTAAAAGGGAATGGCAGCGTTGAGGTGCTGGCATTTGCAGCCCATCCTAGGCATCTGACCGAGCAGGTGAGTGTATCACACCTCCCTCTCCTGGCCTGCCCAATCCGCCTGTAAAATGGCCAAAGCTACCATTTGTCCCGTTCATCCTTCCAGAAACCTGCCTTGGAGCCTCACTGCTCCGATGGCTGGAAAATCTCTGCCTCCCAGCCTGAATGTACAAATTTACACGTACCTCACTATTCTGCATGGATGACACTACCGAGCAAGAGCTCTCACTTGAACATGTTAGGGATTACTTATGGGTCTGCTGGGCCATGCAATATTAAGTGAAGGTCGCGATCCTACAGGCATGCATGTACTTAACCTTAAATCCATGCATAAACCCGCTGAGAACAGGGAATGTAACAAGACTATCCATACGTCAAGCACGACTGAACAGAGAGATTTACCCTTTGCCACAAATTGCTGCCTGTCATCTAGATAAAGCTGCAATGTTTGCTATGCACCATGCAACGCCGGGGCTATTTACTTGGTCCTGGTGGTAAACTACAGCATCGATTGCAGTGTCAATGTTGCGCAGACCAGAGTTTGCTCTTTCTGGTTTTCCTTATCTGTTTGCAGAGCCCACGTAATTCCTTGTGACAAGAGTCTCTGAGAGTGTTGGGCCAAGGCCTCGGACTCCTGTCATGCTTCTCTCCTCACCTCGGCGCCCTCGAAGGTCAGGACTTGAAATCTTGACCTAGTTTGTGTTAGGAAAGAAAGCAATTTTCTGGGTCATTTGGACATGCAAGGTGGGTACAGGATTCCCATGGGACAACATGACTTAAATGAAGCAGAGTGTCTGGGTGACCTAAGGAATTACCACCGGAATACCGGCAGGTAACTAACCCACAGAGCACCATCTCCTCCCTGGCATCCCAGCCATGCCCACCATACCTTTTGTGCAGCAGCTCTGTTTCATCGGCTAACCCCATTCAACTCCAGCCCTGAGACCAAGCTGCTCTCTCTCTCTCTCTTGCAATATCCTCCCAGAAGTTGCTTCCACTCTAAGCAGCATGTTATTACACCTTAGCAAAACAGTGTGTCTTTACAAAGTTGAACATCCCCCTGCATGATGGGGAAGGGGCTGAGAAAGCTTTCAGACAGCTACTCCTGAGACCACTTGCCAAAATACTATTGGGAGAAAAAAGCGGGAAGCAAATGTTTTATCAATGGTAATGGTCACTGCTGTGTTACAGGATGCGCTTGAGATAGAGATGGGTCTGTCCCCTAGCCTTTCTGCAACGAGAAACCGTGCTGACATCAGTAGGGGGTCAGGCTGCCAAGGGACTGGTTCCAAGATAAATCTCCCATTGTATCGAGTTCCCTCATGTTCAGACTATCTCATTATCACAGCGATAATTGTGATAGTCCCTCATTCCCAACTAGGAGGCAGGCTGTTCATTCTCTCTGACACTTGCGTTTGTCATGCGCTTATCTAGAAAAGCTTGAATGAAAAAAAAGAAGGGAATTTTTTTTCCAAAGGCATGCAAACAATCCAAAGAGGCTGAACGGCTCTTTTGGCAGCTGTGCCCCCCTCTGACGCAGCTTTGCTCTCAAGGCTCTTTCAGATGCGATCGGATGGGTGGAACAGCCTGAACCTCGCAGTATTTGCAGTCATTGAGAAAGGTGCTGACCCCCCTGCCCCGCTGGTGTGAGGCCCTCATTGGTTCCGCGGAGGGGCCGATCCGACAGCCCCGCTCCTACAAACTGGGATGGGCTGAGATGAGCAGAGCCATTGGGGCGTGCAGGGTTCAGGCTGTGCACGGGGGAGCCTTAGCTGAGAGAATAAGCAAGTTTTGATAGAGTGTTTGGTATGAATTAGCAGACCAGGGTGAGCAGTCTGATGAGGTCGTTAATACTTTGGTGTTGGGCAAGGTAAATATGGAATCACCAAAACATCTTGGTGAAGAGCTCAGGAAGACTTGGCAGGTGATATTTGACTAGAGGTTTTGACACAGACTGTGCCTTCTGAGTGCAGAAACTGCGCTGGCCAGAGCTGTGGTCCAGAGCTGCCCTCCAAGGAAAGTAGCAAGGGACGGTGATACTTCACTAGCTGGTGTAGATGGGAAGAATTATGTCATGGGGCCAGTTTGGATGCAGGATGACAGACCTCTGTGTGCTGGAAAGAGAATTGGCAGAATCCAGTTACAGCCTGGTTGTGTCCTGTCCTGATTCAGTCACAGGCCTAAATGGCACTGGATCAGGGTTACCGTTTTGGTCAGACTAGGGTATAGCAGGATGGTAAGATGTTCTTACTTCTTTAGTGCAAGAGAAAATAACTGTGGTCTTTTAACCACGCTGAGGGACAACCATGGTGTAACTGGGTCTTGTGACACACCTGCTTCTGTAATGAAGACAGGATCTTAGACGAAGATGCATCAAGAATCTCAAGGAGTTAAAGCCTGGGGTGAACTGGAGCGCGCAGCAGGTCCTCGACAGCTGAGGATTATTGCTATGCCTGGCAGCTCTACACCGTTTTAGCAAGCACATAAGTCAGGGATCTCAACAAGAGCTGTCGCTGCCTTGCTCTGGAGGAGAAAGTACAGCAGGTAATTCTGGAGCTGGGAGAAGCTGCAGGGGCATCAGGGAGAAAACCAGCCAAGGAAGATGTGTCCAGGAGTAGCTCAAGAGGACAAGGTATTTTCTCCCTGGGACCTGAACAAGAGTATGGAAAGAGAAACTGTGCTCAGAATAGTTAAGAGGAAAGAGGGAGGGAGAAGTGGGATCTGAGAGAGCTTTGAAAGTACCAGCAGCATGATGGTGGGTGCGAACAAATGGGAGGGAGACTGCAGCAGGTGAGGAAGTTCTCATTAAGGGGAACTTAACGAGACAATAAAAGCCTCTGT
Organism: Chroicocephalus ridibundus; assembly: GCF_963924245.1. Classification (NCBI taxonomy): domain Eukaryota; kingdom Metazoa; phylum Chordata; class Aves; order Charadriiformes; family Laridae; genus Chroicocephalus; species Chroicocephalus ridibundus. The sequence goes on along the minus strand of NC_086291.1, from coordinate 52,262,277 downwards.
GAAACCTAGCAGTCCCTATGCCTTCCCTCTGGTGAAACTTTTCTGGTGAGTAAAATTTTTGTGTGCCACTCTTGGGTAATGGACTTGTTAGATAAGCTCAAGCAAAAGACAGCATACGGAGGTCTGACAGCAGAACCTCTTCCAGAGCTTGCTGAAATCAGGCAGGAAACAATATGGCAAGTTAGAGGACTGGTATTGGTGTGAAGGAGAGCTATTGGTAACGGTATTATTAAGTGGTGCAGGCCAAGCCTTACCCAGGTCTCCCCAGCCTTTCCTGGTGTAGCAGCCAGGTGAGGGTCCCACCCAGCACTGGAGTTAACCTGCTATTGCCCATCTGGGGTCAGTCCTGATTGGCACCAAACTGAGAAGGGATCAGGGTGCTCTTTGCTGGTTGCACTTTGGTCCTTCCCTGTACCTCTCCCAGCTTCTGCTTAGCTGTACTGGGTAGGGTTGGCGCCACATCTTACTTTACACCCCTCAGTCTATCCCTGTGCAGCTGTGTATGCAAAGCACAGAATCTTCTCATATACGGTATTCTGCTTCAATTTGCAAGCCCACTCTGTAGTGACGTGACTAACTCAAGCCATTCCTGTATGTTCACTAAATGCCTGTATGGGGCACGATGCACACTTGAGTGCTTTCTGTTTGTAGAGGAGCTGTAGCTTAGGGCAGTAACTGGCAAGTCAGGCTAGGACCCAGTAGGTAGGATGGAGAGGAACGGGTTGCTTGGCACTCACTGCGTACCTGTTCAAAGTCCTTGAAATGACATGACTTCACTGCCCCGTTCAACTGCTTTTCTCTAAATGCGACTCGACGGGCAAACCACATCTGTAAACAGAAGGTGATGGATGTTAACTACATGTTACGCAGACTTTGCAGGACAGAGCTGCACACAAACACAGCAAAGCAAAGAGAATCTGCGAACAAAACGAAAGGTGCTACTGCTGGTTCTTGTTTCAGGGCAATGTTTGTTCGAACCCTCGCCCTCTCATCCAGCTTGAGACATTTGTCTGTCCAGTGATCTGTTAAATGCTGCGTATTCCAACAAGCATCTTGTCTCTGTGTTTGAAGGCTGGTTGGAGATAACCCCGTGCTGAAGCTGATGTAGCAGATCTGTTAGTCATTGCAGACTGACCCCGAACTGACAGCATGGTTAGAAACAGGAAAACAAACTGAACCCAGTGAGTCTTTCAGTCAAAGCTTTGTGACTCAGGAGGAACAGGGCTGTAACAAAATGAGTCAGTGCCTGTTTCCTGCAGACAGACAAGCCATGGCTAGGCAGTAATATTTGATAAAACAATAACAGAGGGCTCTCTACTTACATAGCCCTTCACATAGATAAGACATGTTGTTTGCTCTGGGGCCTTTTTAAGGCACTTTGGCTCCCAGATGTAGGGAATTCTATTTTCCAGACCACTCCTAAGAAATGACAAAGTTACTCTTCTTTCCCTTGATTCAGAAATGCATTTATAGCCATTTTGAATTCTGCCTCCCTAGCTGGGTAATATCTAAGCCAGCATCTTCTGGAAATCCGACACAGTCTCTCCCAAGGCAGCAAAGCTGAAGGCAGGGGCAGGAGGTGGTGGCCTTGAGGCTGTGCTCAGTGCGGAGGTGCCTGTGTGCCGCAGAACCTCCCAGTGGGCTCAGAGGGGCTGTGTAGGGTAGAGGACGCTTTTGGGATGCGTCGTAGGACCAACTGCTGGTAGAGATCAAAACTATTCACAGTGCTCTGTTAGGCTCAAATCAAAAGTTTTCTTTGGTGTACCATGTCTGATAATTCTCGCTGTCAGGTGGTTTGGTAGGTGAGTTTTAACATCCAATTTTTTTCTAAAAAAAAAAAAAAAAAAAAAAAACCAACCCCAAAACAAAAGGAAAAAAGCTAACCTGGCTGAGCAGTGATGGATGGAGCTCAGGAGATTGGATGACAGTAGCGTTCGTCTTTTCTCAGGTGATGGATGCAGGCTGTCGTCCTGCCCAGCACTGGATGAGCAGTGCCCTTCACCTTGGCTGGTTTGTTTTTTTTTTTTCTCACATCTCTGCTTGCCAGGGTTGCATCTGGATTAAAAACAACAAATCTCTGCAAGTTGGTGTATTCACACCCAGCAGTTTTTCAGAATTCCTTAGATGACTGCTAATGGAATAAATGAAACAAAATCCGGGTGCTCGTTTTGCAGCAACTATTTGTTAAACTCTTAGCATTTGGATAGCATATTGTAAAATTAACAAATCTCTCCCCCCTGGGAGCTGAGCTTTAAACTTGCATTCCTCTGACCAGGAAAACAGAGGCGGGGAAATAAATTGATTTGCTCTAAGAAAACAAAGGCAGTAGCCTTATAAAAAGGATCAGAAGACAAAATCTTTCTGTTCCTGGTCCTGTGGTTTGCTTAAGCGATGTCAGGAATTTGGGGCAGCATGAATCAAATAGTCAGCAAATTCTGGGTGCCCTGGGGTATTGAAAAATGCTTCTGGGGAAGGCTGCTAATTGCATTATGGGTCAGTGCTTCACCATGTGTTGTTTCTAGCTGTTCTGCCTTAAACTGCTCTGCCATACCAGCCTGTGGTGAAATCCTGTGATGAACGCTGATGCTGAGGGAGAAATCTCTGCCGCTCTGTGAAGAGGCGAACAAAAAGCTCAAAACCCACTTCCCCTTTGTCCTAAAATCCCCAAAACAAACCAAAACCGGAATGTACTAGGGTCAATGACTCTGAATCAACTGTGGAAGCACCAGCCTGTAAGCAGAAAAAATACAGACTGAACAGAGGTGGTAGGAGACTTCTCTTATGCTTAAGTGTAATTTGGAAGAGACCCTCGGAAAGGCAGAGGATCATTGCTGCAGGATACCATCCCTGTGAGGGTACAAACAGGCCCATGGCCTCTCTGCTCGTGTATTTCAGACAGATGTCTTTGCTTTGTGTGAGCGCTGCCAGTGGAGAGCTCTACATCTGGCAGCCGCTGTGCGGCTCCAGGTTAAATTGCTCTCCCTTCCCCAGCTCCGGGTCTGTTGAAAGAGAGGGGCTGGGGGGGGAAAGGAGACAATTGATGGAGTGTCAGAATGCAAGAAGCAATAATCAGATGTTGCGAAATACGGGGGAAACGCTGGCCCCTGGGTATTTGAACTGGAAAACACAGCTCATAATGGCAGAAACTGCAGTTTCAAAATGTGAATCTAAATGTCATCCTTTTGCAGGCACATTTGATGAGCAGTCCCGACAGCTTTTCTTCCCCTTTCACGGTAAGGCCAGCACAGACAGAAGTATCTGCTGGGGTGCTCAAGGCTTTGCTCCAATGCACCCCGTGGTCCAGGAATAATTAAGTTTAATTGCTTTTTTGTGAGGAAAAGCTGCAGCAGAAACAACCTGATTTGTACCTTTATGCTAAAAGTCCGATCCATAAAATGCTGTTGATCTTGGGCATACTGAAAAGCGTACTTTAAAAGAGCTTCTAGCTAGCCAGGTAGTGGGAAATCATGGTACTTGGTTATTTACTTACAGGGGGAGCCCTGGCAAGACCTTCATCCTCCTGAATCTGTGCAGGATGGCTGTACCTTTGTCAAAGCAGTGAAAGGACACAACTGTTTGTCACAGTTGCCATCCTGTGATAAAACTGGGCTTCAGAGGGTGACTAAAATCAGCACCTTGCAGATGCCAAATGCATCTTCGTGCATAGGTTAAAGTGGACATTGCAAGGAGGGCCCCGATAGGGGACTCCAGACAAATAGCGTATGCTCTTGACAGTATAAGGGAACTGAGACACCACTAATTGTTTTGGCTGTTTCGTTTTTTTCTTTTATTTACTTTCCAGAAAAGCTTCCTTCTCTACAAACACTGCTTGATCCGATGGCAAAAGCCGAGTGCCTGGCAAGGATGTCGAGGACGCACAGCTGTGGTGGTGGTGCCCAGAGCAGCATGGCAGCCGGCTGGCCGTCCCTCTGACAGGGATGCAGGTGCGGGAGCTCCCAAACCTGGCACCGTGCGGACATCTGCTGGTTTATCTGCTCCCCCTTTACACGGGAGCTCTTACAACCCTCGTGGGCGCCGTTACCCACCCATCGCGCTCACTCTTTTTTTTTTTTTTTTTTTTTTTTTTTGGGGGGGGGTCGTGGTGGGGGAAGCTGAAATCCGGCCTCGATACTGGGGTCCTCAAGTATCGCCCCCCGCCCCAGGTCCCCCCCAGCATCGCGGGGGTAAAATGGCGCCGGCGGCGGCTCCCCTCAGCCGCGCCGCGAGGACGGGGCGGGAAGGGGTGGGGGGGGGGGGAGAGGGCGTCGCCGCGCGCCCGCCCCTCGCGCGCCCTCCCTTCCCCTCCCTCCCTCCCTCCCTCGCGCGGCGCCGCCATCTTGCCAGCGGACAACCGGAGGGGCTGAGCTCCGCCGCTGCCTCTGCCTCTCCCCCTCCCCTCCGGCCGGGCTGCCTTCTCCCGGGGCCGGGGGGCCGGAGCCGGCAGGTAAGGCCTTCAGAAAGGGGCAGGCCCGCCCGCTCAGCCCACTTCCAAGCCGGCTGTGTAAGGGCAGGACATCCCCCCTTCCCCAGCGCCCTCTCCCCTTCCCCACACAGGGTGCCGCCACCTGAGGAAGGGGCTTCGTCGCCCTCCCCTGAGTGGCCCTGTGGAAGGGGGGCCCTCTCCTGGGCGGCCCCTTTCCTGAACTGCCGGGGGCTCCTCGCCCTCCGCCAGCCCGGCAGGTGAAGGGGAGCGGCGTGCTCGCTTCCACGCTGAGGGCTGCGGCGTGCCCAGGCCTCTCCCCTGGGAGGAGGGAAGGGATCCTCAGGTACCCTGGGGTGCCTGGGCGGGCTTCCCCTCCCCAGGGCGTGTGTAACCCACCTGGAGCAGCTGAAGGACTGTAGGGAGGTGTGGGGTGGAAGGGTCGACCTTCAGCTGTTTGGCTCGGGTTAGTATGGAGGGCCCTTCTGGGCCAGGGAAATTGCCTGTGGGGAGATGGGAGAGAGGGTTCAGTTTCCCCTCTCCTCCCTCAATTCTTTAGCACCATGGTTATCCCATACAGTTATTCTTGCCTCTGTTGCTTTCTGTGTGGACATGCTCAGTTCATGGAGGTGTAAAGCCAGTGGGAGCAGGGCGTCATGTGTATGCAGTCCAGTAATTGTTGTGTTCATCATGATGCGTCTGTGTAATTGTGTGCAGCCCAAAAGAAAGGGTGGGACTTTGTGGGCTGCAGCCTACTCTGTGCTGCATGTGTTCTCCCAAATCTGATGCAGTCTTGGAAGATAAGTCCACCTCAAGCCAGAGGGTTATGGTCCCATGTACCCTTGTGGAGTGATGTCTTTACACATCTAATAAAGTTTTGTGAGCTTGTGTCATCCCAACACCTTTCAAGGCTGATACATCAATATAACTCTACAAATGCAACTTCCCTCTCCACCACATGCACCTGTAGTCCACTTGTTGCTGCTGAAGTACATCTGCAAGAAAGTCCTTGACGTGGCTATGTGGAGAGCTATGTTCAGTGTTGCTTGTGAATATATTAGTATCTTATTGTGGTGTAAAATGCACCCTGAACAGTAATCAGGAACCAACAACTCTTGTCTTTCAGCAGATCTCTTAACTCTCCTCATTTCCCTAGTCCATGGAGAAGAAGGTAACACAGTTGGGGGGGAAAAAAAGCCCTGTGTCTTCGAAACACCATGTGAATATTTTTAGTAACACTGAAAGTTGTCTCTGTGTTGTTTCTATCTAATCACACAAGCAGGGTGTTTTCAGGTGTTCTTAGAGACCTAAAGGCGTTTCTAGTATATGCTCACATTGTTGGATTTAAGATGTATCTTTAACACTCTTATGAATATTTGACAGATGATGGCCATTAGTTAACAGCTGGGAGTAAGTGTAGAGCAGAACAAAGGAAGAAGCACTAGCTAAGAAATGGGTTTTTAGTTCTCCTTAAATTGTTGAGTACTTAGTTTGGGAGGGATGTAGTTGAGCTTTAGACTTGATGTCTGTAACCATACTGCCTTCTGGGATTTAAAAAAAAAAAAATTCTTCCCCTTTGAAGGCAAAGGCTGAAAGGGACAGGGTATTGCTTTGGTGGTATAGTGGGATACGCCAGGTTCTAGCAGAGTCAAAACAGCTGGGTGACCAAATTCTGGTATTGAAGTTGCTGCTATTTGCGCTCTCTTTCTGCACAGTTCAGAAGTTTTGATGCCAGGCAGGTTTTCATTCACAGCAGTTGAGCATGGCACAGATGTTCCATGAAGAGATTTGTTGTTAGAAAGTTCCTGACTTGACTTTGGCTCTCTATAGAGAGTGAACCAGGTACAGTTTCTGTGACGAGGTCAAACTGAGCAAGAGTAGTCTAGTTGCAAAGGTGGGCTGAATGAGTTTCTTTAGAGGGCTACGTAGCTGCTGTTCTAAGTATGAAAACTGTTGTTTTTCTTTTAGGTGCTCTTTCAGAGTACTTGATATACCATGAATTTTTTGGAACAGATTACGTGCGACATTTAGATAATTCTGTTTCTCAGCAGGGAGAAGTTTTCCAGGAAAGAAGTTGTTGATTTATCCTAACTTCTATTTACTTTATTTTGAATTATGCCACTCGTATTTGATATTTTCAGTCCCCTACATAATGCTCAAGTGGATGATGAAGGATTGGACTATTTATACAGCAGAAGTGAAGTGCTGTAGCCCAGTACTTTTTCAGTTGAATGCTACTTTGGTTTATCAGTGGCTGCAGGTCAATGTGATTTTTTATTTTTCTTGCCTGAACAAAAAGTTATGTTAGAAGAAGTAATGAAAATGTGATGTTACACAGAAGAATAAAAAGTGTCAAGATGGATTCCCATCAAATCCTTGGCAAATTAGTGGTTTGTGCCTTTATTTGGAAAGAAAAATTGTATAGATTTCCTCTTGATATTTTTCTCCTGTTTTCACAGGAGAAATATTAGTATCAAAGAATGCCAACAACTGCTTCACCAAGTGGATGCATTGTGCGAGAGGTCATTATTTACAGCTACCAGCTTTATTGAACTCTTCCTTACATTTCATCCTTATTTGTAAGTTTATAATTTATTGCAAAGCGATGAAAAGATAGGCAGCTATGGAAATAGGCTCTTCTAGGCAATTTACTAGAGCCAGGACCCAGGAGCTCTGTTTAGCTCAATATTACCTCTTACTGGCTTTGTGATCTTGAAAAAGGCAATAATCGTTGCTCAGCTCTGGAAAATGAACTGGACAAGCTGATGGCAAAGAGAATCTGTGTTACTAGATGATAGCCATAGGAAAACATTTCAAATAAGAAAAAAACCCAAGGAAAAAAACCTATTGAAGTTAGGAGGTTGTCTAGGGGATCTTTGAAGGCCTCCAGGGAAGCATTCTGCTGAAGGATATGTAAAGTCTGGGGGCAGGAGAAGGAAGGCAGGGCAGGCTGAAGTCCCCTTCTTTGTGCCATCTCATTAGGTATGCTGAGCTAGGCCAGTAGACAGTGTGGCTTGTGGGTCACAATGTTCTGTAAGGATGTATTTGTGGTACTATTAAAGTGGTGGTAAGAAATATTAAGGATACTGGAAAATTCAGGCTTATGGGAAACTCTTTGCTTTCTAAACAGAGGAAATTTGTTTCTTTTTTGTTTTTAACGGTGTGGTTTTAACAGACCTTTGATCTCTTGTAGTCTTTTAGAAGCGGAAAAACAACTTCGGTTTGATGTTTTGTGTGCCATCAACTGAAATTGGGGCCATCATGAATATAACCAAGGGTGGACTGGTGCTGTTTTCAGCTAATTCCAATTCGTCGTGCATGGAACTGTCGAAGAGGATTGCTGAGTAAGTAAAATCCTGCAGGGCAGCTGAGGATCTTGCTGTTGTTACGATGGGACTTTCCTAAAGGCTGATTTCTCTGTTTAAGGAAAGTTACCTAGGAAAGCTGTCACATTGTGCAACAAGGTCTAGTGTACTGTATTGCACAGTGTGTTTCAACAGATCAATAACAAGGAAAATAACTTGCGTTTAAATTGTTTGGTGGCAGGTTGTGATTGACTGCAGTATGTTGTAGAGAACATGTAGGAAAAGCAACATTTGGATAATGTTAAATAATCATGGCAGAAGTTTTCATCATTTTCTCATTCTTCTTGTAGCGGAGTTTTCTTGAAAGGCAAAGCTGCTGTTCAGTGTATATTTTAGATAGGGACATTTGTTTAGCTTTACATGCATGAATAGCTTCAGCAGAGCTTTTATGACTTAAGGAAATTTTTACCATGCTGCTGTAGCAGTATTAGGATGCGTAACATTACCAGGAGTATTGCACATTGTGGGTTTCTTCCTGAGGATTGGGTACCCAAAGTTAGATGGAGAAAGGAGAGTGCAAAGGAACTGAAGTTGTGCATTATAAGGACTTGGGCATTAAGCGCATAGCATACTTGCTTGTCTCCTTCTTTTAGTGATTGGGGTTTTCACTGAAGTGAAATAAACATAGCAGTCATTAGTCTACCATTATTTATCGAATGGAGCTCGCTAATATTTCCTATTCCCTCTACATTGACATGTTTTCTATATAGAATGATTTAAAAGTGGGCTTTTAAGCATTGTGCATATGTGTGTTGCCATGTGTGTATACATATATACGGCAACATAAATAACGTATATAGAAATATATATTAAAAATTAGAAATTGTTACATAATCTAGTAATCAAGCATGTTTTTTTTCTGTTGTTTGTTCTTCTGAGCTTGGCTTGAAAATGAGTTCAGCTTAGCCTGCAGTGCAGCTTCTGGAAATTGTAGATGCTTTGTTAAGAAGTTTCCACTATAATTACTGGTTTTATGGTTTGGGGTTTTCTTTTCTTGGTTTTCTTCTGTGAAATACAGCCTTTTCAGTAACTGTTGTGTTGTATGTGCTTTGCATTTGTTTTGCCCTTCGTTTTCCCATATTGACTTCTGTTTTTCTTTTCTTCTGCTCCTGCAGGCGCTTGGGAGTTGAGATGGGGAAGGTTCAGGTTTATCAAGAGCCGAACAGAGGTGAGCATTTAATTGGTAAAACTGGAAAGTTACCTAACTTTGATGTGCATGTGTTGGCTACCCTTTTTTTCTTAGACTCTGTTGAGTTTTGCTGTTACAAATATTACATATTTCTCTTCTTGGCAGAAACAAGAGTGCAGATTCAGGAGTCTGTGAGAGGAAAGGATGTATTTATCATCCAAACAGTTTCAAAGTGAGTAACTGTTTAAAGACACTGCTATCATTTTGACATGGACAAAGGAATGCTTCTGGTTTAATTTTAATTTGCATTTTATGTATATGATACAGTATAATAAGCTTAGATAGAGGCTTCTCTGTGTTTTTTTGGCGTGGTTTGATGGTTTTTTTTGATATATGCACAAAGAAAACCTCAGTATAAGCTAATCTCTGTTATTTTCATTTTCAGTGAATATGTCAATGAAACTTTCCCCTGGGTCTCTGCATTCTTTGTCTTATGTCATTCTCTTTAAATTCTTTCCTTTCCAGCTACCAGTCTCCAGCACCATTACAAAATTGTAAATGTAGGAAGAGCATATCCTAGGCAATGTGTCCCATGATTCAGAAAACAGTTATTTTTTTAACGTGAAAAGAACTTTACAAATGCTAAGACTTTAGTAGGTCTCTTAGTTGATGACCATCTAAAAAGATACCCTCTCAATCTTTTAATTTAGGGCAGAAGAGAAATGGTAATTGTGAAATATTTAGCCTGCTGTTGGCTTGAACAATCGAGGAATATGTTGTAAAGTCTTAGAAAAGCTGATCTATATTGAAAATATTTATTTTGTTTTGTGTGCAATAGAAAGAGATGTTGGAGATAAATTATGGACTACTTTGTTACAGCAGCACGGTATAACAAAACCTGCTGAATTGCCCAAGTAGCCAAGTGAAAAAAATACTGAAGTGTAATTATAGTGAAGAATTAAAATACTGGGTCCAGGGCACTTGCCATCCTGAGGTGCTCAGCTGGATTCTTAACGAAGGTTGCTTGGTCACCATACTCTCCGCTATCCTGGAGTGAAGTTCCTGGAGTGGATATAAATATTGTGTTGAATACAGGATTTTTATGCACAAGATACAGAAATAGATGCTTCTTATTGCAGGGACGTGAATACTACGATCATGGAACTCCTGATCATGGTGTACGCTTGTAAAACCTCCTGTGCCAAAAGCATTATTGGAGTGATTCCTTACTTCCCGTACAGCAAGCAGTGCAAGATGAGGAAAAGAGGCTCCATTGTCTCTAAATTACTGGCTTCAATGATGTGCAAAGCTGGTAAGAATGCAGGCTGTTATGAAATAATCAGGGCAATGGGGGCTCCTGCTGTCAGCTTTCAGGTTTAGAGAGGTCTGTGCACAAGTTGGGACTTTGTTTAAAAATAACTGCTGAGTTTTTTGTGAGTTTAAAACCCACATAGAAAGGAGAATGTAATTAGAAATGTTTCCAAATGATGACTTCATAAAAAAAAAAACAAACTTGTAACAGCCATTTTGTGTTGTGTCCTACTGAGCTGGCAAAATGAAGTCTACTGGACTCGGCTGGTTTGGACCATGGTATCCATCTCTCATAGTACAGTTCTTTGCCTTTCCAGCACTCTTGAACGGTTGCGCTTTTTCATTTCTAGCCTGATTTTTACCTGTTGGATGAATGCACTTTGTAGCTGTCCTTGGCATTTGAGATGATGTGGGAGAATGAGATTATTAATTTTCACAGCCTTCAACACATTTTCTTTTCTTCTTCTGTCTTTTTCCTCCTGTCCCTGGGAAAAATGGGCAGTTACAATGAACAAAGTGTGATCTGATTTCTTATTTTGAGAGAGGTGTTTTGATGATTAGAATTTGGGCCCATTTTTCAGGAGTTCAGAACTCTAATGTTATCTGTGCCAGGGTCTTGCTATGTGGCATAGGACAATTTATCTTATTAGTGTTTCCATTTTGTCACATGTCAAATGGAGAAAGATCATACCCGCCTCAGTGTGGCACTACTGAGTCAATTATGTAGAGTGTTCTGAGGTTCTTTTTAAAAGGATACTGTAAAAATCTCGAAACATGATAATGCTGGTGTACCTAAGAGGGATATTAGTTAATATGCTGTGTACTTTCACTAAGTATACTGTTCTTGTTCTAATGCAGCTTAGAGATTTTGTTCTAGACAAACTTAAGCTAAACTTACTATCAGACTAAAGAGTGTGTGTGTTATTCTCGCTTACTTTTCTTGATTGTGCTTCTGTGTATGTCTCTATTTTTTTTTTTTTAAAGGACTAACTCATCTTATTACCATGGATTTACATCAGAAGGAAATACAGGGCTTCTTCAATATTCCAGTTGATAACTTGAGAGCATCTCCATTTTTACTACAGTACATCCAAGAAGAGGTGAGAAAGGCCTGCTATTACAGTTTCTTTTTTAAATTATTTTTTGTCACGTCTCAAGGCTTCTGAAACAAATTCCTTTGAAAAGACTAACTCTTCAAACATAATTTTAAAGGGGGATAGGTCATGTTGGGGCAGGGAGCGTGATGTTGGGGCAGTTGGTTCTTTTCTTCTCCATGGGCTTAAGTTTTCCTTTCACAAAGAGCTGGCGTTTTCTTACCCATGCGGTGATGCTGTTCTGTCTTCATAGATATGTTGGCATAACTAGTGTTTTGCTTGTTTTTTTTTAAAAAGAGGATTTTCTTCCTCTTGTTATCCTCTTCCTTTCCTATTTCCAATTTCCTTGACATTTATAGGATGGACTGCTTGTGTAGGTGTAATTTATATCACATTATGAAAACACTTTGGAAGTTAAATTGTGAACAGAGCCTATTGATCATGCTCTGAAAGTAAGAACAGATGACGTCTTGTGTGGAAATCTTCACCTGCTGTTTGTTCAGCATGTCTTGACATGAGGAGCTTAACTTCTGATGTTCTATGTGTCCATTTCTCCATCTTATTTTTATAAGTGCTTTGAGAAGTGCTGCTGGTAGATTAGTATATATGAATTGTGCAAATGATAATTGTAGGTATAAGATGAATACTATGCCTCTGACTAATGATCATTTGGAATAAAGCAAATGCTTTCTTCCTTGTGAGAGAAAAGGTTTATCTCACTCTTACTTTTGAATCCAAGCTATTTCTTTTTATAGAGATATGAGTGCCTCAATTAAAAAAAAAAAAGCAAACCCAAAACCCAAAAAAACCAAACAACCCAACAAAAAATACTCAAAACCGAACCAGTGTGATTTAGTTATGACAGTGTTAAAATAGGTTTGGGGAATCAGTCACCATTTAAATCTATCATTATCATTTCATTTGGTAATAGAGTCAAAGAGGACTATAGAACAAAACTCCAGGCTCTGGCTTTGCCACAGTTATTCATCTTGTATACCAGGAGGGAAGTATTGTACATGGTAAGCACTTCATAAGTTAAAAAAGAAAAAAAAGCAGAAAGCCAGAAAGAGAAAACCAAATATGGGGAACAAGACAAGTTGGGCCTGTGGTGTTGCTTGAACATTGAAGCACATAGTGATACAGGAGCTCTTAGGGATTTACAAAAATTGTTGCAGCTTTGAGTCTGGTACTGCTGCCTGTGGTCTGACAAATGGACATTTGTAGAGATCTGCTGAAGTATGTGTAGAATGGTCTTAGAAGATACTTTTAGTTTTTCATTTCTTCGTTTGCTTTTCTGTGAGGTGACTTTCTAAAACTAGAATTGACTGAATGTATCTGATCACATGGGATCTATATTGGCGTGTACCTTCACCACCCAGGTCATTTATAGTATCTTTTCTTAAAAGTTTCATCCAGCGCTGCTCAGGAAGAATTTAGTATTCATCTCAAGTTCCTGGTGGTAGCAGTTTGCTGTATATTCTGCATTGTGAATGCCAAAGCATGAAAAATGTTTCAAATGGGAGTTGTGATGGCGTATATTGGGTAGTATGAAATACAGTCCAGGTTGTTAAGAATGGAGATCACTTAAAAAGCATTTAACTGAAAGTTAAGAGGATGAGGGCTTGTAGTTGTTCCCTGTCGGGAATTTATGCATTAGTGTGAAGAGAATTACTTGGTGTTCTGGGATGAAGACAGTCCAGTCAGTGAAATTAACGTAGTTTCAAAATAATTTGGTCATTTTCCTTTGTGTGCTTAGCAAATGTTCAATGCTTAGTGTCTTTCCACTTTCCTATGCATACATGTTAATCTTAAGAGTGACGTAGCTCTTAGTAAGACATCAACAACTCCTTGTAACCATCTTTTGGATGGCATTTCTGGCTTTCTGACTTCATTTTTAAAAAGCTGAGAGCAAATTTGATATTTTGGCAGGGGAGGAATGAGGCAACGATGTCTGAACAAGATCAAAGCCTTTATTATGTCAAGTGACAGGCCCTGCCTTGTCCATACCTTCCATCATGTTAATCTTTGTAGCCTGTTGTATAACTATGTGTTTGTAAAGGACAGAACATGCTGAATTCCCAGTATTATAGGTGGAGTTAGTAGCATTATGGATTATTAACATTGCCTGACATGTCTTCAGAAAAGTTCTTGTTTTCAGTTGGTTAGGCCCATGCCCAAATTTAGAACTTAATTTTTGATTTCCCATGCCTATTTCAGGTAGAGTGCTTTTGCAAGTATTCATCCAGCGTGGTTTGTATGTTTGAGGATAAGATTGTGGCAGAACTTACCTTGCTTGTGTTTGAAAAAACCCAAGTATTTCTATGTTCTGGAACTCATATTTGACATCTGACAGCAAAGTGATGAACTGCACGTCAGGGTGTGTCATCTCCCCAAAGCTGTGAAATTACAACTTTAACAGATCAGTTTCCAGGTATTTAGTAAAGAGTCTTCCATCCCTTAATACTGGGATTCTGAGGATTTGATCTGCTTTTGCTATTACAACTGAGTGTGGTTGTGGACTATTGTTATGGCAACTGGTAGAAGGACAGACAGGTTCTCTGCGTGCTGCAGACAGATCGTCCTGGGGCAGCACAGTAAAGAAAGTTTGCAAGGAAGGGCGTGAGATGAGATCTTCGAGGGAGCATAAACTGCTGTTGGAAAGGAGGACTGGAAGTGCAAATGGTGGAATGCTCGAGAAGATGTGGACAAGGGAAGATGCGTCTGATGTGGAGTCACTGTTTGCAGGGAAAATGGAGACTAGGATAAGAAACTTTTGAGAGATGGGGACTGAAATGTTGGCTAAATGAAGAGGAGGAGTCTGGAGTGAAAAGCCAGTTATGAGAATGGGGCAGGGCAGAGGCAGCAGACTTTGGAGTAGGCTGTGCATGTGAAGACTGACTGATGTACCCATCACACCTTGAAATGAAACCCAGTCTTCTTGGTGTTACCACTTTGCTGCTGTTGGCATTTGCAGCAGCATCCTCTAGTGCTGATCTGCATAGAAGACAGTTGGCAGCAGTATTAGACTGTGACTCCAGGATCAGTGCAGTGAATGCAGAATTTTTGTCCTTTTTGATGGTCCGTACAAAGAGTCAGTATGATGTGATAGAGAGGCGTTACTTATTTTTAGTGTACTCTGAAAATCAACCCCTAAAAGTAGGAAATTGATGAAATTCTATGTTTTCAAGTGATTAAAGACTGCCATGTGTACACACAGGACAATTTAAGTTGAACAGGAAACTTTAATTTTGATGGTTTTCTGTTTCTTTTAACATTTCTGTGTAACCCTGATGTTCTTCTAAAGCAGTAACTTTTGTGTAATCTGTAATATAACATGGTGTTTATGAAAAGTACAGTTTTAAGTTCAAATCTGAATTTTCTAAATACCTGTTTTTACTGAGCTGTGAACTCCGATCGTGTACCATGGATTCTTGAGGTTGCTTTCTTACGTTAGGTAAAATGTTCAATGCTTAAAATTCTGGCAAAATAAAGTTCTCTGATTCTTACTGAGTTTAAATTTGTCAAAAGATATGAAGTAGACATTGCTATCTGTTATTTACTACAGATACCAGACTACAGGAATGCTGTAATTGTGGCCAAATCACCTGCATCTGCAAAGAGGTGGGTAAGATCTGCTCTCTTGTGTTAGAGCAGGAAATCTCTATTGTGATTTTGTTCTTAAGATCAAGTGAAGGACAGGTATCCAATAATTAAAAGATGCAGCCTTTAAATCCCTCCCAATTCTACATCTGTCAGATGTGTAGTTTTTACATCATCTCTATAATCATAATAAATCTAAGGAGAGTAAAAACCAAACAAATAAAAGGATGAGGTAAATCCATACAGTGCTTAGGATAAAGAAGGTATTTAATCATATTATATTTGTGTGCATTTACATTTTAAATTTCCTGCTGTAAATGGGGAACAATGCCTGGATGTATAGCACCATTAATCCAGAGTAATTACTTAACGTGGTCATAACTTCAAACATGGTTGATCAGTTCCTAAATACAGATGGCTTAGCATCGAGCATGGTGAAACAGGGTTTGATGTTTGAGATGATTTTCATTGTGAAGTCCTTGTTGGCTGAATGACTGTTCTTAATCCGTGAATCTTTTTGGTTGATTATTCTTAAACTGTTTGGAATTACGCTGCTCTCAGCAGGTGGTGTAAGAGTTGGTGGATGGTTTAAGAGACACTGTATTTGCTGTGGTGACAAACTAATAATTTGTTGAAAAGTTACCTCGACTTTCATGCCAATGAATCATGATATTCATTGTAAGAAAGTTTTTTGCTATTTTGTATAGCAAATCAGAAATGCTTTAATTTGTACAAGTATGGTGAGGGGAACAACTTTTGTCATCTTTGTTTTCCAGCAGTACTTTATATGTGATTTCTTCTGTTTGGGCCAGTTACATTACATTTGCTTGTCTTTGACCATTTCTTTTACTTGGTGTCAGTATTGCCTCTTGGGAGTAGGCATTTGTTGAACCATTTTCATGCTCGTCAAGTAATTGTGCATGCCAGCAAATAGTCATACGTACCTTTAACTAATCAGGCAGATAAGTTGCACACATAACTGATTTGTGTAGGAGAGGATCCCAAAGCTGTATTGTTTCGCTTCTTCATATGTACATGTGAGCATTTAAGAGCAGTATCTGAGCAGGTACATTGTATTTGGAAAAGGGTGATTGAATGCTTCAGCCTAATTGAGGAGAACACTTTTCAGATGAGCATCTATGTGTGGAAGAGAACCTTTGCTTGGCGGAGTTCAGAATGTTTCTGTGGTTTCTGAGCTCACTGGAAAATAAATGAATCATGTTACTGTTACTTTGTACTTTATTCAGTTTAATATTGCATTTTAAAGTAATTATTATTGTTTTGTTGATAGGATTATGGCTTCTAAGTCATAACTCTTAATGTTTGGAATCATAATTTATCTGTAGTTAACTACTTGGAAAAATATCCTAACTATGATAACCACAGGGCAGAAGATTCTTCATTTTTAATTAAATAGAGCATCACAGTGGGAAAATTATTCTCTGGACTTCTGGTTGTTTGGGTAGTGAAACAAGGCTTAAGCGTAAAGGAGGTCATTCAGGACACAGGTCTTAGATGCTAAGGTTAGAGCAAAGTGACTCACTTTGGACGTGCCAGGCTCACTTTGACCAGAAGGAGAGTAGATGACTGGCTCAGGCTAGGCACCGAACTCTTGGGTGTGCGAGGTAAGCTAGGATCAATCTGCTAATTTTTACTTGCTGCCACCAGTATCTGAGACACAAGCACTGTCTGTGAAATTACTGACTCTCTGCTTTCCCCACTGCCCCAGCTCACTTTACACTTCTTTACATAAATTTCTAATTTTAGTCGATGGAATATTGCATGGTGAGGAAACTTTTTGTAAGCTTGCAAAAATCCAGACTGTTTAACTTTGAAGTGTGTTTTGACAGGCAAAATGATTGTCTGGATTCTCTCTTCTGTAGGATATCTAAGGTCAGAAGGTCAGGGATATTGTCTTACTTAGAGCACATCTTGCTAAAAATAAATAGATGAACACTTGTTTTCTCTTTTCATGTGAATATTTTTTTTCCTATTAAACATAGACAATCCAGACATCTAGGCTATTCTTGGTTACTGTTAGATGGGACCTGGCAAAGCATGAGATCTCAAGAGTGCTGAAGGCTAAGAAATATTTTTATGACTGTTGGGCAAAACAGAAGGGAGATATCAGAATTCTGTGACTTGCAGCATTTATCCTGTTGCTTCAAGGCCGGTATGGGTACTTTCAAGATTATTCTGACTCTTGCAAGCCTGGTGAAAAGATGCTAAGGGACAAGTGTTTTCTTCTGTGTGTTTTCCTAAAATTTTACAATCATTCAATTTTTTCTCTGAAACTTTAGAACTAAAATGGAAATTTTTAAATTGAATATATTTCTGGTTTTTTTAACCCTTTCCCTACAGAGCACAATCATTTGCTGAGCGCTTACGGTTGGGAATTGCTGTGATTCATGGAGAAGCTCAAGATGCTGAGTCTGACATGGTGGATGGTCGACACTCACCACCTACAGCCAAAAATGTAGCTGCTATTCACCCCAGTTTGGAGATACCCAGTAAGTAAGTTTGTGTGTGAAAGTGTTTACCTATCATCTTTTGTGGGTTTGGGGGATAGGGCTGGAAGTGATGGACTATCAAAAAGGAGCATGGGGGAAAAAAAGATCTTTTTGGTGCCCTTCATCTGTGGTTTTAGTGCCAGGTCGTACATGAGGTCTGTCCCCTGTGTAGGAGGGGCTGTGTCATTACAGGTGGTCAGAAGAACCCCTGGAAGAAAGGCTCCACTTTTTTCCCGTTTACTTTTTCTGTTGGAATTTTTCTGGGGGACAGAGCTAATAAGCTGAGCTGACACCGGCTTTGAGTGTAGCTCTATGTCACGGGCCTTGACAGAGTAGCCTTGCTGAAGGTGGATGTCATCTATAGCTGCATCGGCAAAACTTCATTGTATAAACCAAGCTCGGATCTCAGCAGGGTGATTGAACTGGTTGTGTCTGCAAGCCCCTCTGTTCTCTGTACTAAAATTAAGAATTGATTGAATTGGTTAAGAATTTGGGTGGAAATGAATGTAGTTAATACTTTGGCTAAGCTTAAGAAAAATAATTATGTATTAAAATCTTGCTGTTTTTTTTCACAGTAATGCTGTCATGGTTGAAATAGTTGTTGCTTCACTTCTCTCTGTAACAGTGATGACCCATGCCAAACAGACATTTCCACGCTTGACGTAAATTGTATAAACTTTTTCTTTCTTTCTCCTTTCTCTGCTTCTAAAAAAATTTGCCATTAATCAGTGCTGATTCCCAAGGAAAAACCGCCCATCACAGTTGTTGGAGACGTAGGAGGAAGAATAGCTATCATCGTGGTAAGTAAGATGCCATAGCTTTTGATAAATTACATTAAATATGTTCAAGTTGCAGAAATCAAGTAGATTTTCTGCTGTGTCACCAACTAAAGTTTGGGTGATGGTGGGCTTTTGATACTGCACTTTTTATACCATGAGGCAGTATTCTGCACACTTACTGAAGCTGACTCTGTGAGCTATGAAGTGATCCATGCTGAAAAGCAGCATTTGGACCTTGTTTCCATGATTAGGCCAGATAGAATTCTGATTTAAGTGCTTGCCTCTGAAGGTGAGGTGTTAAAGGAGTTACAAGTTACAGGAGTTGGAGGCTGCTGCCCCAGGCCCTTCCAGCTTGGTTTGGATCTGGGAATCAGATCCGAGAAGGCTTTTTCCATTTGAGTTGTGTTTGGCTAGGTTAGAGGGCAGACGAGCATTTATAAAAATGTCCGTTTTGTGTTGTCTGTAAATTTTTATACTTGAAAAAGAGGTAACGTCAATCTGAGTGTGCCTTGTTGATCTGTCTGAGGACACAGTGAATCTCCACTGATGTGATCTTACTTTGACAGGATGACATTATAGATGATGTTGACAGCTTTCTTGCTGCAGCTGAGACCCTCAAGGAAAGGGGGGCTTATAAGATCTTTGTGATGGCCACACATGGCCTGTTATCATCAGATGCTCCCAGGCTGATCGAGGAATCTGCAATCGATGAAGTAAGTAGGGATTCTAAATTTCTAATCAAATGATTTGGGGTTTTTTAAGCAAGGAATTTTCTCCTGACTTGATTCTTAAAATATGCTGACATTAAGAATTTAGCTGGGAGGTTTCTGGGTACAGGCTTTCTTACCGTGGAGTTGTCTGCTGGAATAGTAGCATCTACGCATCTCTAATCTATAGCAATGGGAAACTAGGGAAGTAGTGAGATGAAGGACTGCCGGTACTAGCAGACTTTTGCCTTCAGCATGGGGAATATTTTCGTACCTTCCTTTGTACCCGTGGCAGAACGAAAGGGAGGATGGACAGTGCCATTAGTATCCATGGATACGTGCAATCCTATAGCAATGCATGGCATTTCCTAAGATTTTGACCCTGACAGTAATGTAAAATCTCGTTCTTTTATCACTAAGGGTGGTTTCATAGGATCTGGTGGGTGGACATTCCCTGTCGCAGTTCTGGTATGGGAGGTGGAAAACATAATGGAGCCATGTATTTCTGATCATTTTTTCTTTCTGTAGGTGGTTGTTACAAACACAATTCCACATGAAATACAAAAACTCCAGTGTCCTAAAATCAAGACTGTGGACATCAGCATGATCCTCTCAGAAGCCATTCGCAGGATCCATAACGGGGAGTCCATGTCGTACCTTTTCAGAAATATAGGACTGGATGATTAATGCTTTTTATTTGAAAGAAGCACCCGGGCCAAACTGGAAGCAAACAGATAATGAGCTGTGAAGCGTCATGCTTACCTTAATATTTCTATTGAGCCACTTTTTGTTTTCTCTTGGTTTAAGGTAGAACAGTTTTTAAGAGTTGTGTTTTTCTTTGCAGGGTTTTGTCTTTTGGGGTGGGGTGGGTGGGGAATAAACATTTTACAAAAAACTGTTCTAGTTGCTTTTAGGTTAGTTGCACTATATACATTAAAAAAAAAAAAACAACAACAACAAAAAAAACCCCCAACAACAAAACAAAAAACCCACAAAACACTTGAGGCAAGAATTTGGCTTCTAAATTAAGCATTCCTTTTCCAAAGCTGCTTGCTGCAAGTGCTTTAAAAGATAATAAAATGAAGTGACTGTATAATATTTGCATTTTAAAAGCCAAAAAGGTTGTACTGTTGTATGCAGTTAAGTGATTTTGTAGGAGTGCTTTTATAGAAAAGCATATGAAATATGCACCTGTATTTATTTTCTGCGATGAAGAATAAAGACTTGTTTTGCGTGAGCTTTCTAAAAAAGTTCGTGTACCAGTCACTTGTCTTCTGCAGCGTGTCCCCTTAAAAATGATGGGCAGGTATTACCTTACTGAGAGGGATCAAGAGGTGAATTGATTTTTTTATGCTAATGTGTTGCTTTGGAATATGAACAGGATTCAGGCTTGCTGGCAGTAAGGGGAGTAACATGCATTTTGCTTGTTGTTACAGTGAAACACCTGCAGACGAGGAGGAGAGGCTGCTTTTCCCAATACTGATACTGATTGTCGTTTGTAAAACGCAAAATCAAACCTTTCACCATCCGCTTGCAGGTGCTTATCACAAAGGTTTTGAAATTGCTTATAATTGGCAGTTAGTTTGCTTTGGGGAATGTGGGAGG
Source organism: Chroicocephalus ridibundus (assembly GCF_963924245.1). NCBI lineage: Eukaryota > Metazoa > Chordata > Aves > Charadriiformes > Laridae > Chroicocephalus > Chroicocephalus ridibundus. The sequence continues at coordinate 52,241,757 of NC_086291.1, read as the reverse complement.
GAGCTAAATCTATGGCTGGATGTTGGGGAACGACAGGGACTTGGGAGACTTTGGGAGTATTGTTGGGGGCTGGTAAAACCCCAATCATCTCATCACAGCTAAACTGTTTTTTCAGAGGTTTGTAGCCTGGCCTGAATGCGTGGATGTGGTAAAAAGTACGGCCGTAGTGCAGAGCTTAATTTGTTCAGGTTCGTTTTCTCAACCTTAGGGACGTGTGGGTGGACTGGCCGGCCAGCTGCCACACTCAGCGTCCAGTCTCACAGACCTGCTGCAGGAAAAACGGGGGTGGAATTAATGAGCATTTAGGGGTTTGCTCTAATCTCGCTCCATCAGAATGTCCTACAAATAAGTATAAAATAAAACTTTTGGCGTGTTCAAAACCAGAAGTGAAAACTAACCTTTGTTGACACCATTTCTCTCCGCTTGAGACAAACTTCCAAGGGCTTTGGAAGGTTTGTTCGCTTTTAAGGATAAAACCAGAGTTTTTTTCCTTCCCTTGTCTGTCTTGGCACAGCGCTGGGCGCAATGGAGGCCTGGACTGTGGCTAGAAGACCTACGTATTGCTGAAAGATCGGCAGTACTTGATCTTGTACATTCAGCAAACGAGATGGTGATTTTATTTAAGCAACTGCACATTTTAGATAACGCTGGTAATCCTTCATCCCGTGAGATTGTTTTTCATAAGATTATTCTGTTTGATTTTTGCGCTCCTGTCCGGAGGGGTGCATTCTCTATGAAATGACAAAATGCAAGGCTGTACCTGGTTGTACTTTAATGACAGCAGGTTATTAAACAGTGCGGCGATGTTAATAGATACACCAAGCTGACGTATTAACACTTGGCCGTACTTTGAATGTGTTAATGCAGGTTAAATTCCAGCTGAGCGGTGAGGGAGAACTTCAGTTCCTTTCCCAGGTGTGTAGACCTGCTCCTGCGTGCATCAGCGGCTAGTTCAGAGAGAGGAGGAATAGGCTGACTTGTCTCGGCGATGGGCATATTGCAGTGTGTTTATTTTATTAGTGAGCCCTTGCGAGACATGGTTGGAAAGTGTGCTGCTGCTTGAAAATGAGCCAGCCAAGCATCCAGTGCAGCAAACTGTATCATTACTAAATACCCCCAAACCATTAAATTCAACGGCTGTTTCCTGCTGCTTGTTTTGTGTCGGCCTCTGGAGGAATAACTTCACCTCTTCTGTGCGCGTTTCTGCTGGTCGGCCCTTGCTGGCGTGCCGAGGGTCCACCTTGGATGTTCACATAACTCCAGTTTTTGATCTTGAGCATGTAGAAAACCCCCAACTTTGCCTAATTTTGTGCAGTGCAATTGCCGTATTGATTAGGACTCAAGAATTTGGGAGCGGTCGCAGTCGTAAGCCTGGATTGCTGGTCCTTCGGCTTTTCATAGTGCTGGAGTGGTTGGAAGGGAGCAAAGTGCGTGCAGCTTCACTCATACCCCTTTCTTTACAGCAGAGCTACCTGATCTTTACCTGCTTTTCCCAGAAGCAAAAATACCAGATCACCAGCTATTCTTAGAGGTATTTCTCTGGGATCCTTCACATGTAAAGAACACTTAAAAAAAACCTGCTTCATTCAGCAATTTCTGCAGTAATTAACTAGGCGGAAGATGATGCAAATTCTTCCCAGACTCATAGGATCTGCAAGAAAAATATTGGGGTTTGGTTTACAGCTTCTAGAAGACAAAAGCCTTGGCAGTTTCTTGACCAGCAATATCTAGATTTAAGGCGCCTCCGCAAGAGGTTGCTGGGATCCTGCGCCCGGAGAGTCTGTGCTGCAGAAATGCATTAATTGCGGGAGCAGCTGGGACTGGAGCCTGCAGCTTCTTCAAGATTAATGCGGAAGAAGCAGAAAAGCCCGAGGAAAAGAGGATTAAGTAGCTGCTCCTTTGTGATGCTGAAATCAAAGGTGCTGTCCCTGGACCGTGCGTCCCTTGGGTGCCAGCAGGGAGGGCGGTGGGGAAACCGGGAGGGGAGGGAGGCGGTGGACAACCAGGCTGCCCACCCAAAGGCCTTCAGAAGCGAAGCTCCTACTGCCGGCTTGTTTAATGATCAATGCCCTCAAGCTGCTAACGAGTTACTGATTCAGTGGCTGCCCGCGTGAGGCTTTGGCCGAGGATGAAGGAGGCAGAGGAATGATGGAGGGCAACTCCACTGTGGGATCCTTCGCCCCCGCGCAGCAGTTCAGCGTTGCTGACCTTGTTGTTGTAGTGGTTTATTTTTCCTTAAACGTTGCAGTGGGAATATGGGTAAGAGTGTTTTCTCTTGTTCCCTTTCTGCTTTCCGTTTTGAGTAGTGTGGAATGCTTTGAAAGCCTCTATTATTTTCTTCTTGTCGTTCGCACTCGTTTTGTATTTCGTGTGTTGTGCTGCATTCGCTCTGTTGGGTTGTGCGAAGCCTCCGCCCCGTTCACCCCCTGTGGAAGGACTCCCACAGCCCGAGAACGGGGTGGAATTAACCACGGCACAAACCTCTCCCCTGGCCACCTGTCTGCTGGGCGTAAGCAGCTCTGCCGCTTGTCTATTAAAGGGTGTTGAGACAAATGTCCTGCTTAAAAGCAAAAGCCCTGAGCTGCCCGTGGTTTCAGACAAAGCCATTTCATCTGCCTTGCAGAAAAATTGTAGCCAAAGCTGGGCCTTATTAGCCAACCTGTCTGCTCGGGAGGGGCGCATCCTCCATGCTTCCCCCTCTCGGGGTGCCTCCTTTGCTATTCATGGCTCCAGGTACTCGGGGTGCAGCCACCGTTTCGTGTAATTAAGCTCGAGTTGTAGAGCTCCCATTAATTATCCAGAGTCTCCTGTCTCTTGGCTTCTTGTCTGGGAGACTTGGTTCTTGGTTTCTTGTCTGGGTTTGTGGGGAAAGGGTGCTCTGTGCTCATCTTTTCTCCTCCCAGTCTTCATGCAGGGTGAACAGGAACACCGTCAGTGGCTATTTCCTTGCTGGCAGAGACATGGCATGGTGGCCAGTAAGTAGAGACCTCTGTCCTTCTTGTGACAACCTGGGACAGCAGGGACATCCGGCACCACTGTTCCTCCCACCAAATTCCCTCTCCTGCGCCCCTGCTTTCTCCACTGCCTGCCCACGCTTTCCCCCACCCTGTAGACCTCCTCCTACCAGGCTTTGTGTCCTTGGACCCGTTTCCTTTCTCATTGCATGAAGGGTGCTGGAGCCCACCTGGCCTGTTGAGCCTCCTCATAGGCTGCTCTGAACTTAGAGAGGGGTTCTTAGAGTCAGACATCTATCTCCACCATCCCTGTGTGCTCCTTATGGTTCCAACAAGACATGGGTGTCCCATCTTTCTTTTCTCCCTCCTCTTATTGCAGTATGATCTTGACAAACGGGTTGTAGGTCCTTCCCATGGACACAGGGCCACCTCCAGGCAGGGTGCGTGGCCACCGTGGACCGTGGCAAATGCAGCAACCTGTGACCCCCCGTCATCCTCCTGAAGACAAGAAAGTCCATCCAGAACCCACCAGGGATGCCCAGATGAGCTGAATGCGCGGGAGCGCTGGTTGCTGGGGTTCAAAATTGGAGCCTGTTAAGGGTTTTTCTTGCAAAATATGTAAATGTCCCACATCACACATGGTTTATCTTTGGCCACACTTTGCTTTTAGAATGTCGGGGAGGTCTGTGCTCTGCTCCTCCTGTTCAGATGTTATTTTTGCTGCCTCTTCTCCCTGAGTTATCCCTTGGGGCTGGGGAAGCACCGAAGCTGGTCCAGCTGGCACGACTGCTGGGCCGAGCTGCGGGGAGCCGGTGCCCGGGCACCCACAGCACCTCCTCTGCTCCTCCGCAGATCGGTGCCTCTCTCTTCGCCAGCAGCGAAGGCTCAGGGCTCTTCATCGGGCTGGCCGGGACTGGTGCTGCCGGGGGAATCGCTGTCACCGGCTTCGAGTGGAACGTAAGAAATGTGTCACGTTACTAAGAAAAATTGAGTTTCTCAAGCCACATGGCAGCAGATGGCCCATATCACAGCAGCTTCACGCAATGTCTCGAAAGGCTTGGGAGGAGTTATGCAGGGGGTAGTTAACGCAACCCTGCTAAGTCAGCTTCTCCGGCTCACATCTAGTGCACATACAGTGGGTTTGGAGTCAACGCGGGTCCATGTGCTCAGGGAGAAGGACGTTTCAGTGCAGAGTTTCCTAGTCCAGCCGAATAGGTCACCCATTCCCTGCTTCCCCACCCGTCGCTTCCAAAGTCCTTGGGTTCTGCAGCAAAAATACAGCATTTGGCTTGCTTGGTGCTCAAGGAGTTAGTGGGAAATGTCTGGACAGGAGCTGAAGGGCTGAGGGGAGTGGGCTCCTCCTGCTGGTGGGGATGCCAGAGGGTCTCCACCATGACCTCATGCACCTGTGCCTGCTGTCTGAAGCCATTTGGGGATGTAAATGTGCAGTTGAGGGTGAGCCAGAGCCAGGTCAGGAGCGGTGGATGGGGTCTAGCATTGCAATTGATGTTGAGCTGCAGCAGGATCAGCGGTTTTTCCGTCTGTGCCATGTTCCTCCTTCCCAACAGGCGACTTACGCTCTTCTGGCACTGGCCTGGGTGTTTGTGCCGGTCTACATCTCATCTGGGGTACGTAGAGCCTGCTGCGAGGAACGTGGCCCCAGCCAGGTCCCCTGCTCCCTGGAGAGCTGTCACCGCCGTCCTTTGAGACTCCCAAGCCCTGCTCTGGGAATACAACTGTCCCCTTGTCTTTCCCGGGACCATCCCCGGAGGAGGGGGCCTGGACAGGGCAGTGATCGCTCTCTTTTGCTCCGGCAGATTGTCACGATGCCCGAGTATCTCCAGCGAAGGTTTGGAGGGGAGAGGATCCGGATGTACCTCTCCGGCCTGTCGCTCCTGCTCTCCATTTTCACCAAAATCTCTGTGAGTAGCTCCCCCTCAACTCTGTGACAGATCCACGGCTGATTTCCAGCAAGTGAAAGGTTATTTTGGGGCTCAAACCTCGCGTAGCCAAGTTGGGGGAGAGCAGCTGCTGCAGAATGCGCCGGGGGGAGCAGGACAGGAGGTGGGAATTCGTGGGGAGATGCCACTTGCAACACCCCGTGCATTTGTAGGTAGATCCAGCAGCGATGTTTGTGTCTGGGTGGCCCTGATGGATGTGTGGATCGCTGTCAGGATTCCCGAATTCATGGAGCACTTGCCGTGTAGCAGAGGTTGGGGATGAAACGTGCGTGGGGGCTGGGTTGCATCGGCCGGGTTTTTCCTCCGCGCTCCAGCAGTGATGCTTTCCAGCACTCCCCGAGGGACCCGGCAGAGCCGGGGACTGAATTGGGAATGCATTCCTTGCTTTAGGGCACAGGGGTTTGCTGAGGAAAAGAAGCCTTCCTGCACCTATAAGGTGCCCAAGCCTGTACAGAAAGTCCCTGATTTTTCAGGGACTTTTCCACAGGGATGTTTTACTCCCATTTTGCCTCATTCACAGTTCCCTGTGTGCAGCCCCAGCTCCCGCTGCCCGCTTGGTAACCGCAGGAAGAGTTTATCCGAGGTAAAACAGCTAAAGAGCCTGTGACACCAGGCGAGCAGGAGAAAGCCGGGCACAGACAGCCCTGGGGGGCTGGAGACAGCGAGACAGAGATCAAGAGCAAACAGCTCAGAAATTATCTGGAGCAGAAAACACACCGGAGGGAGCAATCCTGCACGGATCCGATGGAGCAGGCGGATCTGAGACGGGGTCTGCTGAGGCTTCTGCATTTTGCCGGCTAAAAGAAATGTGCTTTGGCATGTGGCTGGCTGCAAGAAGCGGCTGTTTGCGCGGCAGGAGGGCCGATGCCGGAGCGTTTCCCCACGGCGAGGCGCTCAGTGCCTGCCTCTGCGCTCGCCAGCTCCCTGCTTGGCAAACACCAGCTTGGCTGGAGGCACCATCGCTCCCTGCGCGGAGTTTCTGCCTCCTCCCCGGGGGCTTCGCAGCACCAGGCCCCGGGCTGAGCTGTGGGGGGATCCTCTGGGTCTCCCTCCGAGGGATGTGGAGGACGCAGCAGCTCACGAACAGCTCTCGTCCCGTACCTCCGTCAGCGCTTAATGTGGAGGGAGAGGCTGCCCCCGCCTTGGACAGACCCCAGCGCTGGGTGATGCGATGTCCCCAGCTCCAGGAGACCCCGTCTCCTTCCCGTGAGCTGCTCTGTGACCTCGGCCAAGGCACTATGCTTCGGGTTTTCAAGGCAGGTTGCAGGAGATGGCATCCCTTCCCGCGTTCCTGCTGTCACAGGGCGTTCAGCGTGGCAGAGGTGGTGCTGGTGACTCTGTCGCTGCAGCTGCCACCTGTATTTCCCCCGCGCAAAACCATGTCCTGTCGTGCTGGAAGGCATTCTTCCCATAAAACTGATATTCTTTATACTCTTATCATTTATGGTATTGAAAATCCTATGGCATTTCTCCTGAAATCAGCCTGGTGGCTCCCGGAGCACCAGTTCAGTTTGCAAGATTGGGCAGTGACGCTTTGATGTCCCCTAATTGTCCTCACGTCCAGTAAACTGTTGTCCCACTCCAGTGTGCTGCTCAGGAGACAACTCTCTCTCCTGGTCCCGACGAAGACCTGGGAGGAGCTCGAGGGAGATGCTGGAGCATCTGTGTCTGTGGTGCTGGTTGCTGGGATCTGCGTGAATCCCTGCTGGGGTTGAAAAGGAGAGGTTGGAAGCTGGGATAGGATTTCTGGTGGGGTAGTTTGTCCTTGCTGGTTGGAATTTGAAGAAAGAAATCGCCAGTAGTTTGAGGGCTGGTTGGTTTTGAATCTCTTTCCAGACTACCACAGACGTCCCCTCTTCTCTTACAAAACAGTGCCCTACCATGCCATGGGGATGTGCTTGGTCCCTTTGGTTTCCAGTCTCTCCATGGCTTTGCCCAGAAGGGATGGATGTCCTACAAGTTCATTCTTAGCTCGGGAGACCTTGCCTAACACCAGACGAACCTGTAGATGACCTCTGCGCAGTGCCTGCACCGATGGGAATCTCCGCGGTTCTCCTGGCCCTTCTCAGCACGTCCTTGTGTTTGGAGCTTGGTGGACACTCCCAAATACCTCTTCCTGTGCCTTTTCTCAGCCACTGCTATAGTTTCTTTGGTCTGCTGAGCTTTCTCTGATCTCTGAGTCATGCAGGATGCAACACAAGAGGCATCAGCCTAATAAGGGGATTATCTTGGCATCTGGCTCCATTCATGGTAAATCTCACAAACAATGGTTGTTTCCAGCAGTGGGTTGGGATGAATGTCTGTGGACATGCGGGGCGTTGCCAAACTGGCCCGATGTCCTGTCTCTGGTGGTGTCCACAGCCAGGGGCGTGGGAGGAGGGTGTGAAACTCAGGGCAATTAGGTGGCTCTGTCGCCCGGCGGGGGTTTCCTTTGGTCCTCACTGGGGGCTGCCTCAAAGCCTGGTACTTGCTGGTCTTTTCCTGCCTCCTCTCCCTGCAGACGTTGGATTTGTGCATGAATCTCCACTCCAGGTTCTCCTGAGTGAGACACGGCGTCACTGCTGCTCCCTTGGTTCTTCTTTTGGGGCAGGGGGGATGACAGTCCTTCTTTGCCTGGCATTTACCCTTTGGTGAACCCCAACCCTCCACGTTTCATGGCAGGGTGCAGCAGGGCAGCCCAAAGTCCTGCTGAGAGATGGTGTCCCCCACGTCTAGGATCATGTGGGGAGTTGCACAGGTGTCCTAGCCTTGGCGAAGAGCCCCTGGAGACTCCTCTGTACCCTGGGTAACTTGTTCTGCTGAGGCTTTGGCTTTGCCAATTGTTAAATCCAAGTTGTTTCTAAAGCCAGCTTTCATTGGGAAGGCATTAACCATGTTGGGTAAGAACGAGTTTCCAAGTGAGGTCACTGGTGGAGGCAGGGATCTCGCTGGATTACGAGGCCTGACTTCAAAGGCTTGTCCTCTCCTTTTACAGTTGAAAGGACTTGTTTTATGAATAGGTCATGCCTGGTTTTAATTAGCTTGTTTTTGTATTTGGGATGTCTTATTAATGACCCAGTCACATGTGCTTTTATTTTTTCCCACCCTAGCAGAATTACCAGGAAGGGAGGTGGAGATACCTCTGCTTCCTCATAGCAAAGGTTTAGGCTCATTTGCAGACGACTGCAAAAACGATTAAGCATTGAGAAAGCCAGGAGAAGCAGTTATGAAACACCTTGTCCAGGTCTGAGTCTTTGCAGCTGGGTTCTGCAGAAGGGTTGCTGGAGAAGCAGGCAGTCACGGGGGTAGACGACTTTCTGGCAGGTGTTGATGTGACAAGGGACGGATCCCTCCAAGGGACGCTGGGAGCTCCAGAAGACACCAAGGATGCTTGGCTGGAACTGTGCTGGGGAGGCTCAAAATATTCTGGGTTCCCGCTTCAGGTTGTGTTGGGAGGAGATGGTTGAGGGCCTTTGTTTGGGGCTTTTCTGCCTTGTAGTTGAAGCTTGCAGTACCTGAATGGCTTAGCTGTCTTCTTGTAGGGCAGCTTGGTGGTCTCACTGGTATCAGGCTGTGGTTGGATTGCATTTGTGGTGGAAAGGCATCAGAGGAGGCCACTAGTAGAGGCACATGGTTGCCTGTGAGTTGGTTCCTCTTCAGCGGGACATTCCAGGGTTGAATTGCCTCTCGGTGCTGGCAAGAGCAATCCCAGAGATATGGCCAAGCCCAAGTGCAGCTGAGGACAAGTAGTACCTCCCTTGGGAATGCCAGGCATGACTGGTATAAAGCCTGGTCCAGATGTCATGGAAGAGTCCCTGAATTGGGATCCTCAAGATCATGGTGTAAGTGCTCTTCTGGTAGATTTGATTTGTGATTTAATCAACATGCCTAACGGTGTGGGCTTATCTGCTAGGGAACGGGCTTTCATGTTGTGCTGAAGCTGGATGTGTGCTCACCAACTGGATTTCATGGCTGATGGAGCCCTGGTAGGTGGCACGTGCCTTGGTTTTTCCATTGTGAGATCCTGTGTAGCCCCTCTCCATCACATGATGACGGTCAGCGCTGGGAGGAGGAAGGGCAGAGCTGGGGGAAGGAGGTGCGATATGGGAAATAACACCAGTCCTCCATGTTACTAATCCCAAGCGACTGCTCCCGCATGACCAGGCAAGACAGCCCTGTTGTTTGGGGGATGGTTTCTGGGAGGTGTGTGAAGACAGATGTCAAATCAGAGCTCATGCCTTGGCTGTGGGAAGCCGTCACAGCTCCAGGCAAGGGTGTGGAGTCAGCTCGTCTTGCCTTTTCCTGCCCCTTCTGGCCTTGTTTCCTTCTCCAAATAAGGTTTTTGTGAAGATACCTCAGCTGAGCAGTGGGGATGGCTGGATCTCAGCTGTGGGTGGAGATGTGGTAGTGGTGACACTGCCTGCTGTGCCTGGTCCTTTCCTCTCACAGCATTGCTGCTTTGTCGGAGGAGGTGCCCCAGGCCCCTCTGAGTCTCTGCTTTAGGTCTCATTTTCACAATACCGTGACCAGACCTCCCTCTGTGGGAAACGGTGGCCACTTTTGGGGTGTCAATCATCTCGAGGGAGTCTGGCGGCTGAGTGAGCTCCAGGCCTGCGCTGACTCCCCGGGGCAGAGGCACGCTCCTGGCGTCCCTGTGGGATGCGACACGGACACAGGAGATGCTGTGGCTTGTGCATGTGTGGATGGACAACATGTTGGATGTGGAGTCGGTCTGTCCTTCCGTGGCCAAGCAGAAACCCTGAGCCTCTCCCAGGGGCCTTGCAAGGGGGGCTGCAAAGGTCAGGGAATGCGTTGGAGGACGCGCTTGTGCTGGTCCGTGCTGGGGTGCAGGACCTCTGGGCTGCTGTTTGTTTGGGGCCAAAAGCAACTTCTGCCATTTGCCCATGCCTTGGCTTCCCCCCCTTTGCAAAACCAGGAGATGTTTTCCCAGAGATGTTCAACAAAGAAGTGGTTTGGTGTTGGGGCAAGGCTCAGGAATGGCAGTCCTGGCGGTCTTGTGCTCTGTGCTGGGGTTGCCCGTGTATGGTCCTCACCATGGAGTGGCTGTCAAGGTTGAAACACTGCTGTGGCCCCCAAGGATGAGGGCAGCACCCTGTCCTTCCCTACCAGCCACCCACCTGAGCACCACTAATAGGCTTGAGCGACGTGGCGCAGAATTGCCCCATCCATCACTAAAGGCATTGCAGGTACCAGCAAACACCTTGAAAAGTCCCTGCGCCTGCGAGGAGATCCCCTCCTGCCCTCAGCAGCGTTTTTAGGCTCGCTGCCGCCCTCCCGACCGGTCTGACGGCCCGGACCGTTGAGCTGCAGCTGGGGAGGAGGGAGCGGGTCCTTGGCAGCCTCCTTGCTGGCAGCGCGGGTGCCAGGAGGGCGAATCCTGCCAAGCAGAACATGAAATACCAGCTACAGCCACCCCTGTGCATCGGCCCTGTGGGGGCTGTTGGGGTGCGGAAACGTCAGAGGTGTGCTGGACTGGATGGAGGGGCAGCTTGGGAGGCCTCCAAGGAGCACCCAAGGGTGCCATTTTTTTGGGGGAGTGCAGCCCCCAACCCTCCAGGTTCATACCAGGTGCCCCATCTCCAGGACTCTGCGGACAGCATGGTGAGATGCCACCTGGAGAGCAGGGCATCACCATCGGCAGAGGGAACTGGAGGTACTCGGGGTGGCATGAAGGTAGCTCAGGTCAGGGTCTGATCCTGTGAAGGTCTGAGTATCTCTAGCTCCCTGCTTTGGTCTCAAAGGTGGTGGCAGCACTGATGCCCCAAGGCACCCCATCTCTGACCCTTATGTCCTGTCCCACTGCCTGCATCTGACTGGGCCTGGTTGCAAATGACTGCTGGAGCTGCCTGCTCTGCTCTTTGGGGGCTGGGGGAAGGTGGCCTGTGACACCCATCCGCAGCGGTGACATTGCCACCTGCGTGGGACCCCGGGTTCCAGCGCTGGCTTTGGGAAGTGTCCTCCTGGCGTGTGCAGTGCAACGTCCTTGCTGTACCCCCGGTGTTGACTATTTCCCTGCTGTCCTGCTCTTGCAACAGCCCTTGGGTGCTGTCTAGCCACCTGGATGTCACTTCTCCCAGCCCCTGTGTTTCTTCTTCCACGCACAGACGGACCTGTACTCGGGGGCCCTCTTCGTGCAAGTCTGCCTGGGCTGGGACCTTTACCTCTCCACCGTCCTGATGCTGGTGGTCACGGGGCTCTACACCATTGCGGGTAGGTTGCTCAGCCTCTCCCGGCCTCAACTTTTCTCCTTTGGTTGAACCACACCACTTTCACTCCTGCTTTTATTTTATTTTGATTTTCTTTTTTTTTTTTTTCCTCCTGGAAGGTCATTAGGGATTTATACTAATGGGGTTCATATTCCCCGCCCTATCCAGCCAGTATCTGAGCATCCTTCTTGAGTGTCAGCTCAGGCAATGACTCAATGCATGACCTCTCCTTTGTCATTACGGCTTTTCATTTGTAATAACTCCTCCTCCGCCATGTAGTTAAGTGCTTTCTTGTGTGTGTACCTATTTGTAACAGCAATAATCAGGGCTTCTCCTATTACAGGACGATTACTATGGAATCTACAATCTGAGAGCCCTTTACCCAGCTCATTTCCCTACCACTTGCCCTGCCCGCAACGCGACTTGCTGCCCTCCCTCTGCAAAGCTTTCGGGAATATTTCTTGCCCACGCTTCCCCGGCGTGGGACCAGCTATTTTTGTGCAGGGTGAATCCATACAGTTCTTTTGTGATACGGAGGTGATGAGGGTTCGGAGCTGGAGTTGGAAATTATGGGTTCCTAGCTCTCGGACCACAGGACCATGTATCCGCGCCAATAATAACCCTTTCGGTTATTATTTTGGCTGGGACGTTCCCTCCCCTGCTAGTGCCGGTGGAGACACCCGGCACTAAATTCTCCCTCGCTATCTCGTCCCAGCCATCAGAACGGGAAACAGCTTAAGTCCGTACGAAACACGGTGGATTTTGCAAGAGTTTGGTTTTAAGCAAATCCCATCTCGGGGTTTTTTTCCTGCCCACAAGGCTTGTTGTGAAGTAAGGCATTTCGGCGTGAGCTCAGGCAGAGGGTGTGACCGCTGCGTCACCCTCATCCTGAGAACATCCCTCCGTATCCCAGGGAGGGTGCAGCCCTGAATTCCCGGGACGTGAGTCAGTGACTGGGGTTGAAACTGGTTCAATTTCTGACCCATTTTTCTCTGGCTCCTCTACTTTTTTTAATGCTTTTGTTCATCTGCTGAGTAATTGCTCTCTGGCTAGGGAAGGAGGTCCTGGGTTGGCAGCAGGTCTGGAGGGAGAGTTTGGGATGGAAAGGGAGAAATGCTGCTGGCTGGCCAAGGGGGATCTCGCTGGAAAAACAAAACTGTAGGGCTGGGAGGAGAGCTGAGGGGTGTACGAAGGGGGAGGGACTGGCTTGGTGTTAGGGAGAGGTGTGATGAATGATGAGATCCATGTCCTAAATGTCTGCTTGCTGGAGCATCCAAAGAGCTGGGGCTGGCTGGTGTCCTCCTGACTGCATGGGGACGCGGGGCCACATCTCCCTGGTCCCACCATCCCTCACCTCCCTTTCCCTGCCCTGGGTGGGATCACAGCCCCCGTGGCTATCGGCTGCTTCCCCCACCCCATCTGCAGGGGACACACCGAGGAGCTGCTCCCCCTTCACGCTCCCACTGCACCCCATCACAGCGGTGTCGGCAGGACAAGGCTGGTGACAGGCACGTCCCCGTGAGCACGGGCAGCTTTATTGGGACTTCACAACCAAACCCGAAGCCGGTGGCACTCCCGACACTGTGCTCTGCTCTGCTCTTGTGCAGGGGGGCTGGCGGCTGTCATCTACACTGATGCGCTGCAGACACTCATCATGGTCCTCGGAGCCATCATGCTGGCGGTGAAAGGTGAGAGCTGGGGCAGCACGGTTTCCCCTTCCATGGGGACATTCTCTCCCCACTTGGGTGGTCTCGGAAATAAATAAAAAGACTCAGTTTGAGCAATCCGGCGGCCAAGATGCCCAGCAGGTCTGTGGTTCCCCTGTGTCCCCTCTGCCACTGTTCTTCCCCTACGTGCCATTCCTCTGGGTGAAGATGCCATGAAGCATCCCCCTGGTCCTCCATGTGGAACCGTCCCCAGCACTGGTGACATTCCTTTGGCGATTGGTGCTCCGCGTGTTTGCCTCTAGTCCATGCACTCGGAGAGACTGATCAAGGGTCTGGCAGCGAAGCAGCATTTCCAGTTTTGCTCTGGAAAACCTGCAGCGGCGTTGCAGTGGGGTCTTCAAACCGGATCCCACCGCACGGGGACGTGCGTGGCAGAAGGTGGTGCCGGGTTGAGGCGCCGCTGCAGGGCACTGCCTGGGGATGCAGAGCATGGTGCCGTGCCTTCCTCCTGGTTGGAGCATCACCAGCCCTTCCTGAACACTCAGCAGTGTTGTGTCTCCGTACATTTAGCCGCAGAGCACCCTTGTGAGGCTGGGAGCTTTCATCAGCCCTGCTCTGCCACCGGGGCTCTTGGCCCTGAGGAGTAGGAGGCAAAAAGTCAGGTCCCAGCTTCAAAGGCAGGCGTTTAACTACAGAGGATGATTTCCGGAGGCACTCCTGAGATGGTTTCCACCGTCTCCTGGAGAATTCTGCTTAGGCGGGCGGGTAGGAAAGGCTTTGACCCAACGCTGCCCGGGAGCTCAGCTGTGGAGGTGGGAGCAGCTCCAGACCTGCAGCCAGCCCGGTCCCGCGGCTGCTCCCCTGTGCAAAAGCGGAGCTTGCTCCTGGGCGAGCCCTGTACGCAGCAAAGTGTATTTACAAAAAAAAAACAAATGAAAGGACAGATACTTCCCAGAGAAGTAACAATAATACCAAATACCCCAGCAGGAGCAAGGAGCTGCACCAGGCAGAGGAGCACGTTGCGTTGCCTCTCCGAGCAGATGGGAGCGGTGGCCGCAGCCTTTGTGTTAGATGAGGTGCTTGGACATTGCTGATGGTTGTCTGAAGCTGTAGTTGGCCACGGGGCGCTCTCAGGCTTGTGTCTGGCGAGCTTGGCTGGGTGCAGCAGCGCAGAGCCAGACTGAGGAGGACAGGCAGGCAAAGCCTGGAAAATCCCCTCCAGCGACTGCAGAGCCCAGCTTTTTTTGGCTTTGCCAACCTGCAAATCCCGGCAGGGTGCGTGCAGGGAGGTGAGGGTGCTTGGGAGAGGGACTGATCCGGGGGAGCCAAGAGACAAGCTGCTGGTCACACAGTTTTTTTCCATGGGTCGCAGGAGACCCGAGGACCTGGAGGCTGGTCTGGAGGCTGGGACGCCTTAAGGGTCCTCGGTTTTCTCCAGCTCTTGTCAAGCTCTAATAAAGGATACTCTCCATGTTTTATCTTGTTCGTATCTTCAGACCATGGCAGCTGCAGCAGTGATGCTAACGCCCATCTGTGAAGCTGCCGCTGCTCTGGGTCCGCTCTGCCCAGACCGTTGCCTCCCCGCTGCTGCTGAAGGGATGGAAAAGCGTATTGCTTGGCTCCGAGGTCACATCTCCTGAGGGAGAGCAGGAGGGGTGTGCAAATCCTCCCCGGGATGCTGGGCAGAGCAGCCTCCAGTTGGACAACAAGCGGGTGCAGGCCGAGGGGTTGTAGGCAGATCGATTAATAGAGGGCTTGGTGGCTGTTTCAGTGGGTGGCGGTGCCGGCGGTGGCTCTGCTCTGCTCCGGCATCACGGGTAAGGAAGACTGTGCCATCCTGCACCCCATTCAATGTTCACAGCGGGGTTATTAGTCCCGGCGGAGCCCACGGGCTGCAGCCCAGCGTCTGCAGGCTGAGCTCCCCCTGCCCCGAGGTTTTTGCCCTGCTCTTCCGTCCCAGCAAGAGTAGGTGTCACGACTTGCCGGCGAACACCTTTGGGAAGGGAGCAGCCCCGCACCCCCGGGCGCGAATCTCTGCTTTCAGCCTCTGCCTCTGGAGAGCCTTTGTTGGTGCTCAACGCCCATGCAAAGCTTGGGAGTAGCCGGTGCCTGGATAAACCAAGCGCTGGAGGGGGGCCAGGGATGCTTGCACAAGAGCGGGAGGAGTTTACAAGTGCTGACGCCCCGTGAAAGACGGGGGGCTGGTTTGCAAAGCTGGGGCGGGGGGCCACGGTGGATGATGCCCCTTTGCAAAGTCCCCAAAAGTCTCAGGTCAGAGGGATGCCCTGGGATGGGGACAGGGCTGCGGGTCATTACTGGAAATGACAGGGCTGCAGGGAGAGGGCTGTCCTCAGGCAGGAGGGGATGACGGAGCAGGGGGGGTGTCTTGGAAACTGGGATTTGCTCAGTCTGGCTCTTGATGGCAAACCCAGCGTCCAGCACTCGATGCCTGAGGGATTTGCTCTGGGTCTAAAGACGGCAGCGCTCATGGGCACGGTCCGGCAGGAGGGTGATTTCTCAGGAGCACGTTCCCACCCCACACTGCTGCGTTGGAGGGGGCTGAGCTGAGGGTCCGACCGCAGCCCATGGGTAGGGGTGGAAGAGATGCCAGGGTGTGAGACCCGGACTGGACTGAGTGGCGGGGAATCCACCAAGGGATGCTCATGGGACTTGCTTTGAGTCTGCCCCTCATGAGCCCAATGGGGGCCCCACAGCCTCCTCTCCTGAGCACCAGCAGCTGCTGTGGGCATGGAGGTGCCAACACACTCCCTGCTTATCTCCTCCATAGCTGCTGCTTGGGTGGCCGTGACGTGTGGGGGGAGTGGGGCAGGTGCCTCCCATCCCTCCCTCCTCCGAAAAGCGATGCCTCTGGCTCCAAAATTCTCCTGCTGGAGGTACCGGGGGAGCTGCAAGGAGCGTTCAGCCTGTGCATGCCCCCCAGGAGCGGGGCGGCGGTGGGGGGCCAGGGCAGAGCCCGGGGCTGGTGGCTGCGGCGCGGGCGGGAGGAGAGCCAAGGCGGCTGCCAAGGGCTCGGAGGCTCGCTTGCTAGGGCTTGTTCATGGCACGTACTCCTCAGCAGGGCTCAGGCTGAGGAGTCCGTTTCCTAGGAAAAATACAGCGGGGAGGGTTTTGTTTTGGTGTTTTTTGTTTTTTTCTCCCACTGGTTGCTGAAGTTTTGGGGATGGAACTGGGGCGGGGGGAGGGTGCTGGGGAAACGCTCAGAGGGGTAGAAAACATTTGGCTGGAGATTTTTGCCAAGGCACCTTGAACTGTAGTATACCAAGTCAAAGGCTAGCTAATCTTGCATTTTAATAGTCCTAGGTGAGTTTCCCTTGCTCTGGGACCGGGGAGCTTTAACAAACAGGTTGCTTTTACAGTACGAGATTAAAAGAGGTGGGTCCCTTGAGGAGCCTTTATCCCGGCACACGGGTCACCCTCCAAAGGGAGGGTAGGACCATAATGGGACCTGCTGTGCAAAACGTTAAAAGAAGAGTCTCTTAAATAACTAGAAGAAAACACGAACACGAATAAGCCCTCCCTCTCTGGGCAGCACTTCTGGGTTAACAAGTTGGTGAGCATTTTGCCAGCTGAACTCAGAAGCAACCGGGTTTTGCTCGACTCTAACCAGCCTCCCCCAACGATGCTTTCTAGCTTTTAACGAGATCGGAGGTTACCCCAACCTGGAAGAGGCCTATTTAAAAGCTGTGCCGTCCAAGATTGTTCCCAACACTACCTGCCACCTGCCCAGAGCGGATGCAATGCACCTTTTCCGACACCCAGTCTCTGGAGATCTGCCGTGGACCGGGATGACTTTCGGGCTGTCTATCATGGCCACGTGGTACTGGTGCACCGACCAGGTAAATGTAAACAAGATTCCCCTGCCCCATGTAACATGGCGTTGCCTGGGGTCCAGGCACGCTCTGCTACCACTCTCGCCCTGGAAGTCCACCTGCATCGGTGCCTAGTGGTCCTTCTGGCCGGTGGTCTCAGGGGGCTTCTTTTTGGAGTCAATAGAAGCACCAGGGGCTCCCGCAACCCTGTTCTTGAGGTGCTTGGACTGGGACAGTTTGGAGAGCGGGATGCCGAGGGGTGTCCTCATCTCCTCGGTTGTCTTCTGGCTTTCCGGCAGGGAGGTTAAACGTTTGCTTGATGCTCTGGGGTTGCTTGGTGAGAGGCGGCCGGGCTGCGTGGGCTTGCTGGAGCTGAAGGCTTTGCTCTGCCAGTAGGGCTGGCTGCCTGCAATGGTCTTTTTGGGTTCGGCTCCTTCCCCTCTGTATTTGGTGGCCCCGGGGGGTTTCTCATGCGTCGGGGAGCAGGAGACCTCCTTGCCTTGTTCTCTGTCTGTGGGGTTCCTGGGTCGGTAGCGGTAGATGTGTGTCCCCTGTTTGTTAAAGAACAGAAAAAGAGATGAGCTGCTGCTGCTATGAGGATGCTGTTCCCCTGCACAGAACCCCTTCATGCATTTGTGCCGCGGACTTGGTCCTCATGGACATGTCCCTCTGCCACTTGGTGTGTCTCTTGCCCAAATTCTTCTGAGACCCCGTGGCAGTTCAAGACTGCCTCAGGTCTTAACCATTGCTGCTCCTCTGGTTTCTCGCTCTGGCAATGCACTGTCCTGCACATGGCAGCATCTCAGCAGCTGCTTCCTGAGCAGCCCCGGCAGCGCAGAGGCTGTCCCCAGTCAAGTCATGGCTGTCTGCAGATCCAGGACCAAGGATGCCCGCGGCAACTCAACACCTTTTCTCCAGCTGCAGCCTGAACACCCGTCTTAATCACCTAAGTGCTCATTTCAGGTCCAAAGAGCATTCAGTCACCCAGACTCAACCTGTGGGATTAGGTGGCTACCAAGATTAGATGAAAGGATGGAGGGTTGTGAGAGGAGGTGGGATCAGGAGGCAACAGTGAGCTGCAACACCACTACGGGGGTGGCTCTGATTAGCTGGGATGAGAGACACGTTTGGATTGGGTCTGAGCACCATTAATCTTAATTCTGGACTGGGTAAGGCCTTAACGCACGGCTGTGGTCACCAGATATTTATCTTCCTCTTTGGGTGTGTCTGCGCCGCAATCTGGAGGTGTGATTGCACCCCGTGCAGACGTACCCGGGCGAGATTGGATCTAGCGAGCGCAGGTGCTGATGGCAGGACGAGCTGGGGCTGGGAGGCTGCAGAGCCGGCTGCACCGACCTGCCCTGCCTCGGCCGCGACCCCCGCCGTGCCGCCAGCACTGCATCTCCACTGAGCTGTAGGCATCATCTCGGTGTTCAGTCATTTAGTCTGAATATCCCAATGGACTCTCCGGTCCTCAGGCAGGCACCTCCTGCTTTGACCAGCAGGGCCGTATTAAAGCAGTTTAGCTTAGGTAATGCTAGATTGATTTAACTATGTTGCTGAAAATCAGTGCTAAGGTGTGAGATGTCTTCAGGTGCGGAGGACTAAGGGCGATTTAGCTCCTCTGCCTTTGAGG
Organism: Chroicocephalus ridibundus; assembly: GCF_963924245.1. Taxonomy (NCBI): domain Eukaryota; kingdom Metazoa; phylum Chordata; class Aves; order Charadriiformes; family Laridae; genus Chroicocephalus; species Chroicocephalus ridibundus. The sequence goes on along the minus strand of NC_086291.1, from coordinate 52,223,503 downwards.
TCATCATGTGCCTGATGTGATGCACATGGTGACTGAGCTGACTGGTGGATTCTGTGGCTCCTGACATGCTCTGGCTCTTGGACAGAAGTCAAACCACAGCTTCCCTGAGCATCCCACCCCAGGAACTGGCACCTGGTCCCCACTGCCCACCACGGCATGAGCCAGTGCTTGGTCTGGAGCGCTGAATCTCACTGGATGCTGAGCACTTCTCCTTAAGGCCTTGGGGAGAATCTGGGCTCTTTTAAAGTTGGCATTTCTTACGGATGTTGCCAATTTAGGAGAGGTTGCCTCAAAGCCCAAGGGTTGGCTGTATCATGGATGGACATGGTTTGGCCAGGGCTTTGAGGTGTGATGGCTTGAGCAGTGTGGGTGGCAGAGTTTTGGCAGAAGAAGGCTGGACTCAGTGTCTCTTTTATTGTGGGCACTCTTTGGAGAGGAGATTGAATAGAAGGGGCAAGAGGGGAGAGGATGGTGGTGGGGAATAGTTGATACTGGCAGGAGGACATGCTGCTGTGGTTGCACTGGGCTTTTGTGGTGCTATGGCACAACACCAACCCATTGCTGGTCTGGAGAGAAACCCAGCCTGTGGGTTGGGTACACATCTACATTGTGTTTGGGTCCGATGCCCGAGAGCTCCAGAGTTTGGGGATGCTTGAGATGCAGTTTGGCAAGGAGGAGGTTGATGTGGACTAGGAGGTGTTGGTGGCCACTCAGCCATCCAGCCCGGCTCTCCCACAGGTCATCGTCCAGCGGTCGCTCTCTGCCAAGAACCTGAGTCACGCCAAGGCCGGCTCCATCTTGGCCAGCTACCTGAAGATGCTGCCCCTGTTCGTTATCATCATGCCAGGGATGATCAGCAGGGTCTTGTACCCAGGTAAGGGCCCCACCATGCGGACATGGAGCTGGTGGAGGATGGGAGGATGGAGGGTGGGTATTTTGCCTGTCAGTAAGCAATGAATGGGAGGGGGATGTGTCTGGAAACCACTTCTCTGCACAGACCTGGAGGTTCTGCAGGAGGGAGAGGGACAGGAGAGGACCTGAGTGTCCCTGGTGCTCTCCTTGTGCCTGCCACACATCAGCCAATGCTACTGTCCTCTATTAACCGTGCAGCCGGGTGTGAGCAGGGCTGCATGAATTTAGGCAAGGCAATGCTCCAGGGATAACTTGAGTCCTGTGTTCTCAATGTGATGGAAACCATGATGTTTGCCCTAAGTGAGTCTCCGCCTGCGTTTTGGGCTATGCTGGGCTGTGGGCCAGCGCATAAAAAACGTGGACCCAGAATAAAATTGTTTGGTGGGGGCTGACGGTGATTCCTGTCTGATTGAGGTTTCTACAGAGTTAATCAAGGATTACTTTGGTTTATTATTTTTATGCATGGGAGAAACTATTCTCTGCACATTTCCATCAGCTGAGTGCTGGCTTTCCTAACCCTGATGGTTTGTTAATTATCTGCCTTCCATCAAAGGGCCAGAACAAGTTATTGCAGGAACACCAGCGTACCTGGCCACTCTGAGCAAGGTGGGACCCGGGACCTGGGTCACAGAGCATCAAAGGGCTCAGCGCTACTTGCTCCACAGGGTGCGAGGGAATATTTGATGTGCGAGGAGTAAATCCGTGCTCCGTGTCACTGGCTGGGAAGGGAGAAGCAAGTGGACTCGGGGATAGTAAATTTAATTCCCTGTAAGCACAGATTAGATGCTCAGCTGGGGTAACCTCAGGTGGCTTCGGTGATTTCAGCTGCTGATTTAGCCCTGAGGATTTCAATGCCCTGAAAACAATGGGTGGGGAGCCTTGAGAAACCAAAAAGCTTGGTGTAGGGGTGCAGAAGTCTGCAGCGCTTGTGTGGAAATAGGGCATTGACCCTGCAAACCCTTTGCCTGGATGGGGTGATGCTCCCACCGTGGCTGGGATGCTGGCGTGCACCCTGTGGGGTGACAAGGTCTGGCGTCACTCGTGGATCAGCCACGAAGCTGCTGACTGCAACGCTCACCCACAGAGGTTGCTGTCCCTGTTTCTCCGCTGTCTTGCTCTGCCTAATTATGTGTCCGAGTGCTTTTACTTTGATGCTAATCACCTTTGCAAGGAGCTAGAAAACACGCCTGAGAAGGACACGCCTGCACACACAGCCTGTCCCTGGCTGGGCATGATGCCACCGCTGATGGCTGTGGGACAGCTTGATGCCATGGAATAAACTTTAATTCCCAAAACCCTCCCCTTTAGCAGCCGTTGCCATTGCACTCCCAGAAACCGAGAGCTGTGGCATGGCCATCACCTGCCCGAGCAAGAGCACCTCTTGGCTGACTCCAACCATCGCTGCGTGTAGGGTGTTATTCTCCCGTATGGGAAGATCTGATCTCAGCATCTAGGACGCGACACCAAAGCTAGGGATGACACCACGCCTTGGCTGAGGTGGCTGGGTCACTTCCAGGTTTGCAGCCTATGTAGGGTGGAGAAACGTAGGGACGGTTATAACAAAAAGTCCTACCTGTGCGGCACTGCTGGGGTAGGAGCTGTTGCCATCCAGGATGGTGCGGGGCAGCACACACCTAATCTCCACAGCATTGCTCCTCCTCTTGGTCATGTCCTCCACGCGGACATGCTTCAGGGATGGAAGGCTCCCCAGGGGGCTGAGGAAGGTGCCCCGGCTGATGTGAGGGTCACTGAGCTTCCTCTGTATGGGAAGGATCTCCCCATTGTGGGTGACATCTGAGTTGGTTCGCCGAAGCGGCCCGTAGCGATCCCTCACCTCGAAGTACTCATCTGAGATGGAGGAGGCATTGGAGCGGCGGTAGCTGTGGTCAGCAGAGCTGCTGGAGTAGCTCTCCTGATCACTGAGAGTGATGTACTCCTCTTCTTCTTCTTCTTCTTCCTCTCCCAGTCCATTGTGGGTGCAGGGGGGCCCTTTGTCTTCCTGTGGCCCTGCCACCAGCCAGTCTGGCTGGAGATGGCAGGTCTCCATTGAAGCTCCATTGGGGTTCTCCTCCGGTTCCTGCTTCACACCCACATGGTCAGTCGGCAGTGGTTGTGTGTCACCCTCTGGGGCAGTGCCGCTGTCACAGGATGTAATGACTTTGGTTACAAGGACACCGACAGGGATGGTCCTTGGCTTTGGAAGCGGAGGCTTGATGCCCTCCAGTGTCTCCTCTGGTGGCTTCCAGTGGTGGCCCAATGGTGAAGGGGCAAATGTTCCTGCTTGCTTCGTTGTCCAGCTGGTACCTTCAATGGGGCTGGTAGCAGGGGCTGCAGGAGCTTCCATGGGAGTCTGTGGGATCTGCCTTTGGCAGGGGGACACCAGAGGTGGCTCTTGGTCTGAGTTTTTCTTGGCCTCCATCTCCCTGTTCTTCAGCATCTGCCGGTGCTGGGCGCTGGCCTGGGAGACATCACAGACTTTGATGCGGTTCATCTGCGAGAGCTTCACATTCTTTATCTTGGGATCAATAATGTTGATGTAACCCAAGACTTCGCTCCCAGGCTCAGGGTCGGGCTCGACCCAGGTGGGCAGATAATCGAACATGTTGGCTTTCTCCAGATTCAGGAGGCCGGGGTGGATGAGCAGGGAGAGGTCTGCCCCCTCGCCGTGCCTGTCACCTGCCTGGCCCTCGGGCAGGGCTTTGCCTTTGTTGTCTGTCTTCTGGTTTTTGTCCTGGTTCTCAGATGAAGTCTTGCTGATCTGGTCGGCACTCTTGGCCTTCACCAGGGCGTATTTAGGGTTTATCAGCTTCTTTACCACAGCATTGGCGGGGGTCACCGGCACGACAGAGGGCAGCGTTACGGGCTCAGGTTCAGGCTCTTCACCCATGGAGATGGACTTGAGGCTCACCCCCTTGGACATGAGGTAGAGCTCCTGGAACTGCTTGTCGAATGCCTCCACCACTTGACCCGAGAGAACCGTGATGACGTTTCGGTCCGTCCTTGCCGCGGACCAAGTGAAGCTGGAACAGAAACACATTGGAAACTCTCTGAGCACTCGCTGGTAAATAACACGCCTCTCCCTAACCCTGGCTTTCCCCGGGGGATTGATGGTGCTAGCAGGGACATGATCTCACTGTAAACATTAATAATGAGATTGAAGAAATAGCTCTCATCCCAAATTAGAATGAAGGGTTGAAGTCATGAGCTCACTGCAACTTGAAGTAAAAATAAAAGGTATTTGCTGTGGACCAGTTGGTTTTTCGCTTTAGTTTTGGCCGCTTTTCCTTTCTCCGTTTGGGTTAGTTAGGAAAAGCAACTCATAAATAGACGTATTTTTTTGTTGTGGCCACAAAGTAGGAAATGTTTCGGTTCCATGTTTATGAAACTTGTCTTTTAGAGCTGAAAAGCTTACTGAGACTGATCTATTTCTATCAAAGTAAGTTTTCATTTGGACAAGTTGGAAAATACTGTTGGTAGGAAATATTGAATTGAAAAAGCTGAGGTCAACGTGAGAGCTAGGACTGGCTGCGGTTTGGTGCTTTTGTCTTTCCTTGTGCTCATTGCATCCATTGGCAAAGCACTTGGTGTGTCCCACCACCTCCAAGAAGGAGGGGTGTCCTAGGCCTGGCTCTGGGGCGATGGGGACCCCTTGGGTTCACTCCAAACCTCAGGCTGGCCTTTCAAAATCATCTCCTAGTTAAGGAGGAGGGGAGCAAATCTGGGACGGGGTCCTGGGGCCATGCTGGGCAGGGACCAGGACTTGGACCTTGTGGGTCTGCGTTGCTCTTTGACCAACTCATCCGTAGGGTGGGCAAGAGGAGATGCTGCCGATTACCTGTAGGATCCGCACATGGCCCGGTCCCCGTCCACAAACATGAACTTCTGGGCCAAAGCCCCTTTGAACTTGGTGGCCGAGCGTGTGAAAAACTCTGTTCCCCCTGTGCTCCGGACTCTCAGGTTCTGCAAAGCAAAGGCAGAGGCGTGAGTGAGAGCAGGATCAAAGGGCTGGTCTTCAGAGCATCGTTCACCCCTCCATCGATGCCCCCATGGATGCTCCACAGTTGCTTCGAGGAGTGGGAAACGCTCTTCATGGCCAGCTCAGAGGAGGCCACAGCGATGGAAAGATAAAATAACTTGCTGGAGGCAACGCAGCAAACCACGGAGTTGGCTTCAAGAATTTCCTGCTTTGCCCATGTGTCGGGCAGTGTTTTCTACCTCTTGAACTCGGCGCTGCCTGTGTCCGTGGGTGAGCAGCGTGTGATACTGCTGCCAAACACTTTCCATCTCCTGCGATCTATGCAAATACCGTGATGTGAGAGGTGATTCTTCACCTCCTTCCCAGTGGGAGATGTACAAGGAGTTTTAAGAGGAGGTGGTGACCCTTGGACAGCACACGTGGACCTGATGGCAGGGGGTTTGTCCTCCACCAGGCTTCCCCCTTGCTGCGCTCCTAAATCTGAGTGTCTAGTCCTGTGTTTAGGGGTGGGTGAGGGAAAAAAAGACTGTCGGGCACCATCCTTTCAACCCCAGGAAACAAAACTCAGGGATGAGGGCCAAAGGGGATGTCCTGCAGCAGGTCCCTGCAGAGGTGGCCCAGGAGAGGGGTGCCTGGGTCCGAAGGGGCAGCCCTAGCTCTGGGAAAATGGTTTTTGTCTTCCGTCTGGCTCACGCTTCGGTGCGTCTCCGTGGAGGGCACCAGCACATTTTTGCAGCCGAGCAGATAGCATCTCTCACTGCAAACGGTCTCCTTTGGGTGGGGAGAAAATATTTTCTTATGAAAGCACCTGCATTCCTCCTGTTCCTGCCGGGATGTTGGTAATGCCATTGCTAAAGGCACCGTGTCGTCACTAGGTCATGCCCTCCACGGTTGGTTTTTTTTTTTGCTTCTTTTTTTTTAAAAAAAAAAAAAAAAAAGCACCAAAAGTATTTGTCTTCCCCACCTCCAGCCTTCCTCATCTGCTTCCCTGAGGTCTCCTCTCTCCCTGTAGACCGAGATCTGGCACAGCCCTAAGCCTGGGTGCGAGCCGAGCTTGGGGACCCCTGGTCCCCGTTCCCACAGGCCTGGCAGGAGGGACGCTGATTCAATGCTAGTTTCAGCGTGATGCAAAAGCAAAGGCTTCCCTGACCGGGTTTCCAGGCAGGTTCTACGCACTGAATAGATAAGTTTGAGGGGGGTTTTCGTGCATTTGATTTTTTTTTTCTAGCATTCGCCTTTTTGCCTGGCGTGGTTGAGGTAGGACAGTACTGAGCACCCCAGTGGCCGTCCATGGGCAGCACTGGGGATGCTGGGGGCTGGCTGGCAAGCTGGTGGGGGTGGCAATTCCCATCCCTGTCCTGTGTTGTCCCTACATATGGGGCTGCGGAGAGTGGCACGCACCGGGTAACGCTTGCCCCCAAGGCTGAGCCCTCTGCCTGTCACCATCCCGGGCGTCCCCATCTCGCAGCTCTCCCAGGGCGTCGATCTCTCCCCCTCGGAGCCGAACTTCTGCGCAAAGGCACGAAGCAGCCGTGTTTTTTTTTCTCGGGGTAACACCCAGCAGGAACGAAGCTCCCCGGCAGCAAGGTGCCGGTTACCTTTCCCTTCCTCCTCGCTCCCGGCGTATCGCTGCTGTTAAGTAAGATCTGTTTATTTAATCTCTCCAAAGACGAGCGCGCAGCAAGCGAGCGCCCAGCGCCGTGGCCGGCTGCCCAGCCCGGGACGGGGTGAATCACTCCCCAAACACTCGCCGTTGCTCAACGAAGCGACCGCCTTGCCCAAGCCGGCTCGCTAATTGCGAAGCGCGAAAGGCACGGAGATAACGACGTACGTTTCGTTAGCATCTCCTGGCTTACGAAGCAGCTCCCAGACACTGCCCTACTTTCCTCACAGCCTCTTGCCCTGCTGCATCCCCTGCCAGCAAATCGGCCGCAATATGCGGCAAATCCCAACTTCTAGACATTTGCCGAGCTCTGCAGATGTTCTCCTGCTTTTCCAGTCCTGCCACCGGGCTGCTCATGCATGAAAACACCGGTGTGCGTCAGCTCTGGCTTTTCTGGTCTCGGAGCAGCAGCAGTCTGCAGGATACCAGACTCGCCGGGAAGTTTGGACGTGGGTAAAAGCTCAGCTAAGTCTGCTTTAATTGCCGTGAGCAGCAATTAAGCAGGGCTGGCGGGCTCGGTGGCTGGGGAAGGCGGGAGCCTCGGCCAGCCGGTGCTTTTGGCTACCTGGGATAGGGGTCTCCGAGCCCCCCGTACATCCTGGCCCTGCTCCAGCTCAGCACCAGGGTGTTGTGGCTCCTACGTGTTCCTGCTCAGCTGGGGGGGTTCGCCCTCACCGTAAGCAAATTTGGCGAGCCTGCCCGGACACGGGCCTCCCCGCCAGCCATTTGGCAGCCAGCGCGCGCGGCCGGGTGACGTCAGGCGCAGAAACATCATTTTTTTTTTTTTTTTTTCTGCCAAGCAACAGGCGAGGCCGAGCGACTCGCAGCTGGCGGGTGAAGTACAGCCGGGAGAGGGGTGTCTACAAGCCCTGAAGTGAAATTGTGGGGCTGCTCCAACGTGTTTGCATCCGATGCCGGCGATGGGAGCATTGTGAGAGCCTGGGACTCTGTCCTGTGGCTGGGGGGAGGGTCCCCGCTCCCGCTGCTGCTCCTGACGCTGATAGAACCCCCCGCTCTCTCCTCCGACCCTTCATCTGCCTCCACCTTTGCATGAACACGGTGCACGGTGGTTTTCTCTGCACCCCCTGCGCGCACAGGGACGTGTAAGGGGTTTGGGGCACTTTGGGCTGGGGACCGAGCCCTCACACTGCCGAGCATCCCCTGTGCCTCTTCGTCTTCCCTCATTTCAAACAGGATTCGTGCACTGGGAGCAACGTCACGCACAGCCTCCAGCGCCTCCGGGGCTGGGTGAAGGCGGCGTGTGCGGGCACATCGCTCCCGCCGGTACGTTGCCAGCTGGGGCCGGTGTCATGGCCGCCTGGTTCGGGCAAGAGCGGTGAGGGCATCCTTGGCAGCTGCCGGGGCCGCGGGCAGTGTGGGTGCCTCCCTGCTCCGCTCCCAGCCCTGTGCTGGGGTGGAGGCTCCGGAAAAAGGGAAAATTGATTTCTATTTTTTTTTTTTTTTTTTTAAGTTCCAGCCTTTGACTGGAGAAAGCCCGAAAGCAAGGGAACGGCCAGTGGTTGCTTCTGCTGGTCCTGCCTTTGGGGCAGGAGCAGGCGTGGGGCTGGTGACAGCACGGATCTGGCCCTGGCAGAGCATCCTGCCTCTCGCACCTTCGCTCTCACCAGCTTGTTCACCAGGAGGAGCTGAGCACGGAGGTTTGCCCTGGGTTTTGCTTCAGTTGTGCCCACCCTTGTGGGGCCGCAGCTCCCCGAAACACCCCTCTGCCCCAAAGCCAGCTCTGGGTGGGTACCAGCAGCCCCCCCGGGCTTTCTGCATCCAGCTCTGCTGGGGGGAAATCCACATTCCCATGTCTCACCCGTACCCCTCCATCCTGCTGCTCATGGATTTGGGCACCACCTTCAGCTTTGGCTACAGGAAAAATGGACTAAACTCATCCAGCTCTGCCCAAAGTTTGGCGGTTGGGAAGCCCCAAGACAGGAGGGAGCAGAACTGACAGCTCTGATTATCTCCCTGCCATGGAGGAGGTCACCCAACCCTGGACCCTTCGGATCATCCTTACCTTCAAGTGTCCAGTGTGCATCTGGGCTCGCTCGCACATCTGAAGGAAGTGCTTCACGTTGGTCTCATCTAAAATGATGTAGACTCCCACTTTCCTCTTGAAGCCCGCGTCCAGGAGGTCCTTGAAGATGTCTACATCGGTGAACATGTCCATGACCACCGCGATGACCTGGAGAGGGGAGACGAGAGATGAGTCTGGGTAGCATGGCAGGGTGACAACCCTGAGATGTAGCCGGTGCTTGGGCGAGAGCGGAAGCAATATGTCCTCTCTCTAGGAGGCTGGGATTGGTGCAGGGGAGCCCAGGCTTCCCCTGGTCCGGCCAGCCCGAGGGTGGAAAGCAGGACACCCCCCCCGTCCCATTCCTCTGCTGTCACTACGGCGGGTTTGGTCTCTGGTGGTGGCCTGTAGCATAATATACTCGTGAAAAATTGGTTTCTGAGGGTGAATCTAACTTTCTTGCCTTTAACAAACATCGCAAATTTCAAAGTCCGGTTTCTGGCTGAGAAGTTTGGTGTCCCTTTGCTATTGGCGCTGCCTGCGGCCCCAGCATGGGGAGCACCAGGAGGGGAAACCTGCGCCGCAATGATGTGTCCGTCTGTCCGAGGGCACGCTGCATGCGGTGGGTGCCGTCTCTGGGGATATCGTGCATGCTTGTACTGAAAGAAAGAGTCTTAAAAAAATAGCTAAAAACGGTTCTTAGCTCGGTAGAAAGCATTTGGATACAGCTGAGGCACATTCAGGAGGTGAAATGACTTTTAATACCTTTTAAAAACCAGGCCTGGTGTGAGCTGAATGGGTTGCTTAAAAGCAGCCAGGAGTTTGCAGCTCCCAGCTCCTACAACCTGCAGCGACGTGGCTGCCTTCAAAGTCAGCTCTGAACCATGAGGCCGGAGCAGAGCTCCGGGGACAGGCAGTGTTTCCATCATCAGTGCTGCTGACGTCTCTCTCGGTCTTGCTGCCCGGTCCTTACACAGCCAGGAGCCCTTCGGGTGCCGCTTCTGCTGCACAACCCCCTGCGAGCATCCCTCCTTCCTCCCGGGCTGTAGGAAAGCGGAGCAGAGCCGGAACGACGGTGCCAGTATCCTGTGCAGTGACAGTAGGGATTAGCGTTCAGTGGCGTCACCGTTCTTTGCGAGCCGGAGCTGCCTTTGTACCCAGGGCGTTTGCTGCCGTGGCGGGGCCGGGGCGAGTCCCGCATGTGACAGAAAGATGAGTCTGTGCCGCGTCCAGCCACGCTGGGATTTTGCCGGCATGGCTGCCTAAGCACCAAAGTTCACTCCACGCCCGTGGATTTCTCCTTCTTGGAGACAGCATCGTCCATGACACAACGGTGAGCAGCAGCGGCGCAGCGCGAGACGTGCAGGCAGACGCGCAGGCAGCTGCCTGCAGCCCAGACGAGCATCTCGGCGCAGCCCCCGGGGGCTGCAATAGCCCCGCAGCCGCGTCTGCCCCCCCACCCCCATCCCACACCGTGTGGCAACAGACACGCAGGAAAGCGGCTTGTCGTCAGGGCGCTGGCACGTCATCGTCCCATGCTTGGAAAGCCGTCGGCGCCCCCGTCTCTGCGGCTGTTCCCGGAAGGTGCCCTGAGTCAGGGGGAGGTGGGTATTTGCCCCGAGGCCGTGCGCCTCTCAGCTCTTTGCCCTTCTAGGAGGGCTCTGCTAGCCATGGCTTGTGGCCGAGCCGGGGAGGACACCAGCACGCCATGGGGTGACACAGGGAGACCCCGGGATGCTCCTGCCTCCTGAGGGAAGGGATCGGGACGGTGCCGGGTGCTTGCACACTCAGGCACGTCCAGTCTTGGGCTCTCAAAGCACCAAGCTGCCTTTTAATTAGTTTTGCGCTACAGGAGATGGAGAGCTCTAATTAAGAGCAGGATCGTGCACTATGACACTCTTCCCTTCCCTTTCTGCAGGCGATGGGGCGAGGAGCGAGGCTGCGTGGGGAGCCCCAGACCGCGCCGTCTCCGATGCCACCCCGACCTCCCCAATCCCGGCCATGCACGAGTGTTTCGGGAGGTGCCAGCGAGCCGAGCGAGAGGGGACATTACGGCTCTGCCACTTGATTATAACTGAATTCCCATTTGTCCTCACCTGAGAGGCTGGCAACAGGCTTTGCCATGAAAGGAAAAATCCTCACTCCCTTGTGTCGCCCACTCATGTGTTTTGCACATCCTTGTTGTACCGGTGGGGAAACTGAGGTAGAACTCCACTTTGCATAGGCTGCCCAGCGAGGGCTGCGCTCGTCTCGCCAACGATGTAAAGTGGGACAAGTTCAAAGCTACTCTTAAAGCCCAGGGCTTGGCTTTTCCATTTACAGCAAGTAATCGGGGAGGAGCTGTGCTGTCTGCCATGAGTCCCCGGTGAGGGACACCTAAGCCAGGACGGTGTCTCCCTGGCTCGAGGAGGTGGGTTTGGTGGCAGACGTTTTTGCTCCTGTCTCTGACACCGACGCTCCCTGTGTCCGTGGTCACGTCACTTTGCTCACGCGCTGTGTTTTCTCCAGGGGAGGTTGAGGATAATAGCATTGGCCTTCATTTTGGGAGGAAAATGGCATTTTCCCACCGCTATTCCAGCATTCCCAAGGCCTTGGCTTGCTGCTATGGCTCTGGAGATGGGAAGACATTTTGTAGGGACGCAGGCAGGGCACGGTGACATCCTCCATCCCAAGCACGGCTCGCGGGGGGATGGCGAGCAGGCGGCATGCTGCAGGCAGTCGCCCAGGGCGGCTGGCTCAGGCAGTGGGGAGGCAGCCCGGCTCTCACCCGCTTGCCCACATTTTCAACCCGATTCCTCCTGCTCGGCTGGTGCATCCTGTCGCCACTCAGCACTTCTGCTTCCCTCCCCGCCGCGTCTTGCCTGCAGGACAGGCTCGGCCTCGGTTTGTCACTGGGATCTCATGCCAGCGTGCCAACATGCTGCCCTGGCACGGAACGGGCCGGGAGAGCGAGGACGGCGCTGGCAGCACTCCCGATGCCGTGACTGCCCAGGGATCACAGGGGCGAAATCTGCCACTGGGCTGCCCACGCTCGAACCTCGGCTGGGACCGGTTGGGTCCATGCCAAACCCAGGTTGCAAGGTTTAATCTGCAAAGAATGGAGGTCTGTCTGCTCCGGAGAAGTGAAATCCTGCGTGGTATTTACTTCCCAGCCTGGGGAATGGGAGTGTCTGGAGGAAATCGTGCCGTCCCGCTCTGGGAAGCGAGCTTGGCAGCCTTGTCCCTGTTACCTCTACCAGGGCAATGCTTGGTGTCAGCGTGCTCGGTGTCGGGGAGGTTCTTGACAGTAGGAGAGCCACATCTCTTCCCATAGCTGCTTGGCTGCTGTGACATCCCAGGAAACTTCGCCATCCTTTTGCCATTCGTCCAGAGGGTGCGGAGAAGACCAGCCACAAATCACAGCCAGAAGCTCCCCGTGCCCGAGCAGGTGACACTTTTCTTCCCGGAGTCCCAGGAGCTGCCAAGATCCATTGGATGCGATGGATGTGCAAGGTGCCTGATCCCGACACCCCTTGGAGCGGTGAGCATCGCGTCCCCTCGGACACTGGGCAAATGGTGTTGGGATCCTTCTGAATGGCTTTGATGGGTGCAAAAACTGCAGGATCATGTTTTATAGAGGAAATTACAGCTCTTTATTAGCTCACTCTGAATCATCAGATAATGACTTTTGGGGCACACCACGTGGGCATTTAATAAATTAGGCAGGCACCAAGGCACAATTAGAGGAAGCGTGTTGGGATGAGGGAGAGGTGGGACAAGTAACATTAATAATTGCTCTCCCCTGTCGACCCTTTCATCCAGGAATGGCAGAAGGTTTTGTAAACAGTAATTAATAGGGCCTCCCAACCTTTGCTGGAAGTTGCTGAGGGTAATTATATCACCGCAACCCCAATGTGGAACCTCAAGCGCAGAGAGGAGGTCAGGCTCACTGCTGTCTCCGGTGGCTTTTGGCCAAGGTCATTGTTTTCAGCCTGCTCTGGTTTCTGGTCAGATGGAGCCAAAATCTAGGGCAGAAGAGAGGAGGGACATCTTCCTCCCTACCCATCCTGTGGGCTTTGCAGCCCGAGGGGATCTGCATGGAGGGAGAGTCGGCCAAGCCTGGTGAAGGTCTCCAGGGTGAAGCCTGGTGGTGCACCACCTCCCTGACTACCTCTGTTCGTTGGCCACAAAGTTGGGGATATTCTGGGAGAGCAGGGACATGGCTGCAGGATCCTGCCTCTCTTCTCTCCCATTTATTCCCAGAAAGAGGAGGGGATCGTTTGCATCTCCTGCTCCAGCTCGCCTGGGTTCGCCTCTCTGCAGAGTACAGCAGAAGCTCTGAACTCAGCAGTGTTTGGCCTTGTTCTTGCAAGCAAGTAGGTTCCTCTGCCCCATCAAAGGGGCCTCACATCTCAGCTCTTGGCTTCCTCGCCCCAGCCCTGAGCGGCCGTGAGCCTACCCGGCACCAGCAGCGCTCACGTGGGCTCTGAACTTTCCTCGGCCAGACTGTCTCTTGGGTGAACTTTGCTCTTCTAGCCGTGAGACAGCAAGCCACGTGGCGGTGTTTGGTGTTGGAGAGCATTTCAGACCAAGTATCTTTGCCAGTGGCAGGAGCAAGGGTCACCCTCTGGGACGCATTACCGAAGCTCTCCCAAGCCCTTCATGCTCCTTCAGAGTCAGATGAAGAGCACTGCCGTTGTCTGGCAGGATGGGACAATTTGGCAGGGATTTCCACAGGGTGGCCCAAGGGACGCTGCAGGAAGGACAAGCGTGTCTCCAACCTACACGACATCTGATGGAGTGGCAGCCAGACCATCCCTTTGTCCACTCTCGGCTTCCTCAGCCAAACTCTTTCATCTCTGAGCTGCCGTGAAGACCTTAAGCCTCAGCCAAAATCTCTGGGTGCAGAGGAGGGTGGTCTAGCCCAGCACCCCCACGCTTAGGAGCACCCACACCAGTGGTCACCTGGGCTCAGCTGCGTGAGGGCAGGTCAAGCTGCAGTAACTGTGGTCCTTGTATATGGAGTGGGAGACCTCTGGAAGGACCCCACTTGTCAGATCCTCTAACTCCTGCCATCCCCAGACCCTGCAGACTGCAGGTTTGAAGCATGTGCCCATCTCTACGTTTCCTGGGGTGCCGTAAGCTCCAAGCAGGCTCCTGCATGCCACCAGTGGTGTCACCACATCTCATCCCACCATCAGAGACCACCTAGACCAGGAGGCAGAGCCCAGCCCTACTCGTGGGACATCAAGGAACCAGTGAGAAGCGCGGCAGCATCAACCGCGGGGCCACGTCCCTGCGGCTTGGCAAGGCTCCAAGGAGAGGTGGGGATGGCGCAGGCAGCAGGGCCTGGCAGCTGCCTGACTCAACCGCCGGGCTCTGCTGAGCAGGAGGAGGGTGGTAGGATGACTCAGGAGATGTCATTTGTGGGGGGGCAGGCGGGAAGCGGTGAGTAGGCAAAGCCAGGCAGGAGCTGCAAGCCTGGGTGAGACGCAGCCGGAAAGACCCAAAGATGAGACATTATTTGTAGTGGGGGAGTTCTCCCATCCTCCGTCCCACGGGACTTCGGCCCTCCCTTCCCTTTGCCCTCGCTGCAAAGCCCTTTGGTGGGGAAAGCATCACAGGTAAGGACAGGTCACCTTGACTTTTGACAGTGGCCAGAGATGCCTCCTGTCTGCATCAGGCAGCCCCAATTCCCTGCATCAGCTGTCCCTGTGAGCCGGCTGGCTCGGACGCGCTGGGAGATCGATTTTCCTGCCTGAGATGGGGCTCTTTGTGCTCCCCCTGGTCCCGGAGAGGCTCTGACTGCTGCACGCCGCCATGCTTCCCTCTCTCCTGCCCGGGTCTGCAAACCCCAGCACCATCCCTGGTCCCAGCATGGGGGTCTCCAGAGCCAGGTGGACCCAACGCATCCCAGCCTGTTCCTCCTGCTCCAGAGCCACCTGAGCAGTCTCCATTTTCCCACTGGAGCGTCCCAGGGGTTGGGATGCTCCTGCCTTGGAGCTGGATTTCTCCAGGGAGTGGACAGAGAGAGCTAAAAGGACTTACAACCACCAGCACCATGAAATCAGCAGGTACTGACCCCTCCTGCACTTCCCAGTTGGAACTGGGCGACTGGGAAATACCAGCAACCTCTTCCCACCGACTCTGGCCTTCAACACAAGCCATCATCTCCCTCCTTCCCTGCTCCTCCTGCCCATGACACCAGCCTGACCCCATCGCTCATCTGCCCCAGCTCCTTCGCTTGATGCCACAGGGAGGACAAGTCTCAACCCAAACCCCAACCCCAAAGAGGGTGGGCTGCCGTAAGATGTGCTACGCCTTGGAATCTCCCCAGCCTTGTCCTGCACATCAGCTCATCGTTTTCCTCTTAAAGCCAGGAGGAGGCCTGCTTGGAGCACCGTGGCAAGCTCAGGCCAAGCTTGACCCTCGTATATGTCAGCGCCAGACCAGTGGCTTTGGCCGCTTTGCCCCAGGGCGGCATTTGCCTCCTCCGGTTCCTGCGTGTTGCCACATGCAGTCACACAGGGCTCTGGGAATAACGATCGCGGGATGCCTGGGACCGTGGGCTTGCAGCTGGGAAGCTTTTCTGCCCGGTGGTTTTCCCCACAGCCCTGCAGGGACCCTGGGATTAATGATGCTGCCATACGGATCATGGCAATCATGTTGCTCCCAGGTACAATTGGACCAGGCTAACAGCATCTTCAGCAAGATCTGATCGCCAAATATTGATTACACTGAACGAACACGGAAAAACCCCAACCCTTGACCCTGATGCCTTTGCCTGGGCAGAGCTCCCTGTGGGACAGGGATTACCTGGCTGAGCAGGACCTTAGGATCTACCCTTGGCAGAACAACCCGGGGCAAGTCCTGCTGCGTCCCCGCGCGCACCTCACCTTCTGAGCCTGGCAGATCATCTTCCGCACCACCTCCTTGATGTGCGCTTGCCCCTCGATGGGCGGCTGCATGTAGACGGTGGCACGGGTGACCCCGCGGTAGGCGATGGTCTCGGGCCAGCCGAGGTCTAGCTGGGGGATGGAGCGGTCGGACCTCTGGGGCCAGTACTCCAGGGAGGGGGCCACGTCCTGCTCGTCCTCTTGGCTGTTGCGATCGCCTTCGCTCTCCCCCGTGCTGCTGCCATGGCGTGGGATGTACTCGGAGCCGGGGTCGTACGTCTCCAACGTGTCCAGGATCTTCTTTAGCTCCAGTTCGGAGAGGAAATCCCTGATGTTCTCCTTCTTCAGGACCTCGTAGAAGGCATCAGGGCCGCGGGAGGCCAGTGCCTCCAGGGCTAGGCGTTGCTCCTCGCTGTAGAAGAACTCGGGCTTGGACTCGCTGGACCTCCAGTTGACGTGGCTGTCGTCCAGGCACTGCACCTGGGAGAAAGCCATGGTGACCGCGCACGCTGCTACCCTCTCCCAAGGGAGCTCTGTGCCCCCAGCGAGCGCCGGATGTCGACAATAAGTAAGGAATTAATTATTCCCCAGTCTTTAAATACACAATTTGCTTTGCTTCACCCTCCCCGGCTCAATGCGCAGCTGGGGAAACACGCCTCTCCCTTCTCCGCCGGCTCCTGCCAGGCTGGAGCTCTTCTCCGCCGGGGAGGAGGATTTGGTTTCTTGTTTGCTCCCGGCTTCACGTGGAGAGAGGGCTCCGGGCAAGGAAAACCCGGAATTTCCCACGGCCGGGGCTTTGCGATGGGGCACAGACGGCCCCGGGCGCACGTGCACCGCCGGGAAGGTGCTCTACCTCCGGCTCCACGCTCTTCTCATCCTCTGCTCTTTCAAGACAACGATAATACCGGATGAAATAAAAAGTGGAAAACGAACCAACAAAAACCCGTGGCTTAATAAAAGGCAGAGAAAAGCAGGATTTCTCAGCCCAAACGCCGTCCTTGGTTATCGTTCCTGGAGAACTGGGTCAGCCGGTGGGTTTTGCGGCAGCGAACGTCTCCGTCAGGCTCTTGTGCATCGCCCTGGCTGGCAGGTCGATTATTTCGGGTTCCTGCCAGCGCGCAGTGCCGGGACCGGACAGGTAACAGCAAGAAGTGAAAAGAGGAAAAGCAAAAGAGTGATTCATTGCTCCGCCCTGCCCCACCTGCAGTCACATGCTGCCTTCACGCATTCCCGGCCCTGCCTGCACGTTAACTCTTTCGGCTGATGCCGTCCTCACACCTCTGCCCGGCCCCGCAGCCCCCCTGGACCACGCCGGTGCGGGAGGGCGGTGGGCGGCTGAGGAGGAGTTTGGGTGTTTGTCTTAAAAAAAACCCAAGCGTCTCTCCCCTGAAATCTCTCCCTTTCCCGGTGTCCCGGCTGGTAAGTCAATACTTTCCGGGGAAGAAGCTCTGCCTCGTGGTTAATCCCTCCTGCGCCGAGCGCAAGGATCCCTGTGCCACTGCGGGAGCTTGGAGCCCAGGGGGGTCCCAGGGGGCAGCACCGGGTCGGAGCTACCATAATGGTCCAAAGCTGCGCCAGGAGAGGTTTAGACGGGACATTAGGAAGCGTTTCTTTATCGAGAGGGTGGTCAAACGCTGGGACAGGCTTCCAAGAGAGGTGGTCAATACCCCAAGCCCGTCAGTGTTTAAGAGGCATTTGGACAATGCCCTTAATAACATGCTTTAAGTTTTGGTCAGCCCCGAAGTGGTCAGGCAGTGGGACTAGATGATCGTTGTAGGTCCCTTCCAACTGAAATATTCTGTCTGGTCCTGTCCGGTCCTGTCCTAAACCCTCCTCTGTTTTGGCACAAGGTTTGCAGCAGGGATGCCGTCACGGCACTCGGCCTTGCTCTGGCAGATCGCATTAATAGCTGGGAGGTGGGCAAAAAACTCCACCCTGGCTGCGTCAGTTGGTGCTCACAAGCCAGAAACACGGAGCTTTCTACTCGGAAACTGAGATAAAAGACGAATTTCAAGAATCGGGGTCAGATTCTTGCACCGAGGCGAAAAAAGGGAAGTGCCAGGGGCTGCGTCTCGCTCCCTCACGTTGGAGCAGCTCATCTGGATTTGCAGCCGTGTAAATGAGAGCCCCGCTTGAGTCAGGCTCCCAGGGCGAAGCCACCCGTCTGCCCGGGTGCTCGGCCATCAAAGCACTCCTCTCTGCAGACACGGTGGCCATGCAGCATCCCGGCTGTCCTGTCCCCAGCCAGGGCTTGTGGTGTGGCGAAGCGCCGAGCTCAGGGAGGATTTGGGAGGAAAAATGAGTCGGAAACGTGCAGAAAGGGGAAAAACTCCAGTGAGGCTTTCTCAAAGCTGGGTGGTGTCCAGCTCCGGTCTGTCGCTTGCAGGACGTGGCAACGGGGACAGGAGACATGGGGATGGAGGGATGTGACAGCTGTGTGTTGGGATCAGGACACGAGGAGGAAGGAGGCGTTCAGCTTCCACCAAATATTGTCTCAGGAGGTGTTTTGGATGGAGCGGATGGCTTTGTAGAAAGGCTGCGCTGACCCTGCGGGGATTTCCCGGTGGTGGGATGTCACCTACATGCCATGACGTGGGCAGCGAGGGGTGCAGCAGAAGCTGCAGACGCTGGAGGCAAAACTGGGTATTTTGGGTGAAATCCCAGCCCTGCTGAGCAAGCAGTGGTGGCCCCTTCGCTGATGGAGTTGCACCTGCGACAGCAAACGTGACAGAGCCGAGCACCCGGGGGGGCGGAGGGGCACTCCGAGACCTCGTCCCTGGCCGTTGTCCCCCCTGGGCTGGCCCAGGCCTGGTAATTTGGGAGATGCCCTGAATCGGGGCCGGCGCATCGAGTGCGGGTGTGCGTGGCGTGGCCGAAGCGTGCTGCGGTCGTACCCGCCTCAGCCGCCACCTGCTGCCCCGGCTCTGTTTTTATCATGTAAGGAGATTTATGGTCTCTTTAGCGGGGTGTGTGCGCGCGCTTTTATGATTTATTACGCCGCGGCGTAAAAACGGCATCCCATTGCTTGTGCGATGTGCTGGCTCCTCCGGCCACGTTGGAGGGGGGAATTGGGACCGCAGAGCCCCCACCTGGAGCATCGCTTGACCCCCACGTGGGGTGAAGACACCTGGGTCCCCCGTCCCCAGTCCCCCGAGGGGGGACTGGGGACGGGGGACCCAGGTGTCTTCACCCCACGTGGTGAATTCAGCACCCGAATTGCAGCTTCTTTGTAATCCCCTGCCTGCTCGCAGGGACAGGTCACCGTGGCCAAGCAGGTCCGTCCCCGCCATCGCAGTTGTCCCCGCTCGGCCGCCCCGGGCTGACCCAGCCGAACAGGTAGCGCCCAGCACAGGCACCGGCTCCTCCCGGCTGCAGCTGGAAGCATTAATTACAAGCTCCTAATTAATTTCCCATCTCTAGCAGAGGGCCTAATGACAAAGTGAGGAAGCGGGGTTCGACGCTGGGCTCTGCTCCCGGCTCGGGGGGTCCAGCTCCCCCGCTGGGCTTGGCTCCCTCTTCCCGCACGTTCCTGGGTCCCACCAAGGGGTTCGGCGGCAGAGCCGAGCCCTCAGGCTGGTGTTTTGGCTGGGCTGTAACACCCAGACACTGCTTTGCCCTCTGGAGCATCTTCCACCCGCCACCCGCCAGCCATTTGCATGGAGCCGCTCACAACGTGGTGTTTTAGAGAGGGGGAAACTGAGGCACGGAGCGGTGACAGCAGCTTTACTCACAGCTGCTGGAGGACGGAGTCACTGGAGCCCTGGCGCTGACTCTAACCCTGGGGAAAAGTGGCCCAGGCTGGGCTTTTTCAGCGTCCTTGGGATGTGCTGAGCATTGCCTGTGGTCTGCTGCCTGCACCCTGTGTTGCACATCCCCATCGCATCCCACACTCCTTTACTGAAAGCCCCGAGGTGTTACCAGCCGGTGTTTCCCTTCCCCAGCCGCTGCCGCTGGGGGGCTGGGGGCTTTGGTGGGGGTCACCATGGAGGAGGACCGGGGTGATGCTCCCGGTCGCGTGCAGCTATCACCCGTGCTCCTCCCCGTGCTCTTCAGTGGGAGGATGCAAGGCCGTAGAGCCAAGCGGCCCATCCATATTTATGCCTGACATTAATTTCCATCCATTTCAATATTTTATGAGCGTAACAATAAAATAAAAAAAAGGGTTGAGCGCTCATTGAGACAGAGAAGTAATTGGGTGTTGATGGTCCTGGCGAGCTGCCACGCGCGTCCCAGGGAGCTGCTGGGTGCTGCCCATGCGGAGGTAATTGCCGCAACGGTGCACGAACCCGCCTGGCCCCGTGAGCGGGGACGGGCAGCGCCTGCCCGTGCGCCTCTGCCACTTCTCTATGAAGCCCCGAGTCACGGTGGGACCCCTCCTGGCTCTGGAGGTCCCCCTGGGGCAGCTGTCGCTGGCTTTAACGTGGGGAGGGCTCGGTGGGGGTAGGTCCGAGCGGAGCTGGGCTGGGCGCAAGGCAGCGGGAGGCGAGGGTGATGCTGCTGGGCTGGATCCTGCCTGGGTTATGGCTGATGGCGGAGAACAGGGCTGGGGGGAGACGACGGTGGATGTCCATGTGGGATGTGCTCCCTGCTACTCTGTCCGGTCCTCTGCCAAGGTCTGGGCACCGTAGCCGTAAGGAAGGGCCAATATCCAGCCTGGTGAGAGGGGGTGCAGGGGGAGGGAAGGGTTGCTGGGCTGGCCCCTGCCCTGCGAGAGGTCCTGGCATGTCACCTTCTCTGTCCCCCAGATGCCGTGGCCTGCGTGGACCCCGAGGAGTGCACCCGCGTGTGCGGGGCCGCCGTGGGCTGCTCCAACATCGCCTACCCCAAGCTAGTGGTCGAGCTGATGCCCAGCGGTAGGTGGGTGGGAGGGGGCACCTCCATCTGCACCAGGATTTGCTGCACCCCAGGGCTGCCTGTGAAGCCCATCACGGCTTGGATGTCCGGGGGGACCCGGTGGATGGTCTGGATGGGTTCATGTGTGGGATGGCCCATGCAGCCCCTCCCAGGGCGACTCCAGAAGCGAGGTCAGGGAATGTGGGTGGCTCTGTGGGGCAGCACAGTGTCCCAGCATCCTGGGGTGCGGCTGGGTGTCCCCAAACCCTGTCCTTGCCCCAGGGGAGACCCCAGCGTGTTCTTGTGGAGGGGAAGGGTGAAGTATCGGGGCTGTCCCGTCCCGTCCCGTCCCATCCCATCCCATCCCATCCCATCCCATCCCATCCCATCCCCCCTAGTTTGGCCGCTCCCTAATGGTCCCTCTCTTCCCCAGGCCTGCGGGGTCTGATGATCGCGGTGATGATGGCCGCGCTCATGTCATCCCTGACCTCCATATTCAACAGCAGCAGCACCCTCTTCACCATGGATGTCTGGAGGAAGCTGAGGCCGGGGGCTGGCGAGCGAGAGCTGCTCTTGGTGGGCAGGTAGGGAGCAGGGGTTTTGGGGAGACCTTGGGTTTCAGGGAGACCGGTGGGGCTGGTCCAGCCCTCTGTGATCTGCCTTTGCTGCCCGGGAGCTTGCAAAGTGCCTGCGCTCAGCCTGGTTTATGAAAGGAAAACAAGCCCTTGGATTATTTTATGTATGAAAGCGCTGGAAAGGCAGACGGGGCGTTTGGGGCGTTTGGAGGGGCAGGGCTGTGCCCAGTGCGAAGCCTCTCCCGTGCTGCCCCCAGCCCCTTCCCCGGGGGATGCCGGTGGCTGCTCCCCGCCGAGGTCGCAAGCAAAGTGTGTGTGGGACCTTCTCCGGGTGGCAAAGGGCAGCGCTGCCCACACATGCCCTGGCTGCTCCCGGGGGACGACGGGGAGCCCGGGAACCCGCCCGCGGTGCTGCGCTCGGGGCGGCAGAGTCAGCGCTGGGGAATGCCCGGCGCGGTGCCGGGGTGCGAGGGAGTGTCCGGGGCGCGGGGCAGACAATAACAAGGAGAAAATCTGGGTCAGGGCTCTGGCTGGGCTGCGCTGGGGCTGCGGGGAAGGTTGGCTGGTCCGGCGGCTCCGGGAGCAGCTATTTCTTAGCATCTTCCACCTCCGGAGGGTGGGAAGGGGATGGCTACGATCCCAGGGAACCGCAGTCCCGCGCAGCTCCCCCGTAGGAACTGAGGTGCTTGTCTCAGGACTGCCTTGCCCCTCCCTGACACTGGCTTCAGTGCCGGTGACACGGGGTGTAATAATGCCGGAGAGCTTTCCCGAGGATGGTTAATAAGTGTTTGCGAAGGGCTTTGCCCGCCCGGGGCGGGAGTCGCTGCTGCATTTGATCCACAGTAATTCATTAGCGCATCAGGCGATTAGTGGGAACAGGGCGCTGCAAATCGCCGCCGCCGTACGGCTCCGCAGGTATATAACAAATGATAAACGTTCTAGACGGGGGAAAAAAAAAACCTCTTTAAGCTGCAAGTTTGAGGTTTTCCTACCTGCTAGCACGTGTGGCTCGGGGTTATTTCTGAGCAGCCTTTGGGGGGTCCCAGCCACCCCCCGGATGCGGGGTCCGTCTCGGCATGGGGCAGGAAGAGACTTGCTTGTGGGAGCAGAGGGAGTTCCCGGTTCCTGGACCTGGGGGTTTGAGCTCCTGCCGTGGCTGTGCCGTGGGGCTGGAAATCCCCGCTGGTGGTTGATGCGTGCTCTGTGCCGAGGTGACGGCATGGTGACGAGAACACCCGATCCTCCCCGAATCCCCCCCCGAGCTCCCCAGGGCAGGCTGTGCTGGGTCTCTGCAGTCCATCCCTGCCTGGATCCCGACCTGCGGAGGGGCCCATGGCCCCCCGGCGCCCCCCTGGCTCACCACCACGCTCAGACACTCCTCCATTTTTCCCATGACCTTTTAGCATCATCTGTGGCTTAAAGATGTACCGAACGCGAGGTTTTTCTCCTACCCCTTGGGTCAGGGTCTGTGTTTTGGGCTCGAGCTGCTTCCTCTTTCCAGCATGCCAGGTGGGCAGGGGAGAGTCCATCTAAAGATGCTTTCATTGCTTTTTTTTTTCCCTTTTGTTTTTTCCTACTTCTGCTTTTCGGGATGAGCAGATGGAGATGTAGGTAATTCTGCGAAGCTGTAAACAAGCTGGGCTGAGCTATAAATACAGCAGCTCTCGGGATGTGCCTTGTCCAGTCTGCCTGCTCAGATTGGGCCCGAAAAACTGGGCTCTGGCCAACGCCTCTTGCTTTGGAGGAGGGTGATGCTGCAGGGGGCAGCTGGGCTTTGGGTGAGGATGGGGACGGAGTGGTGTTGGGGGACAGATGCATCCCTACATCGCAGCCTGGCTGGGGGGAGCTGAGCACGGGGCAGCTCAGCCCACATCCCCGGCTCTCAGCTGGGTGCTTTGGATGAACACGGGGTGCTGAGAACATCACCCAGATCTGGCCAGAGCACCCAGCCTCCGTGTCTGGGGGCTTTTTGTAGCCCATTGGCCAGGTTTCCCCATGGGGGTGCCCAATTTAGCAGCCCCTAGAGCTGGGCAGGGTCCTGGGGAGTGCTCGCGTGTCCAGGATAGAGCCAGCACTGGCGTAATTAACATCTGTGGCCCCGGGGGTGTCACTCGGCCACAAGCATCCTCCCACAGATCCTCCTGCATCCCCTGGCCAGCTCTTCTGCACCGGCACTGGCACCCAACCCCTGGCCCCGGGGAGCCCCCACCGCCATGGTGGTGCTGCTAGTGCCAGGAGGTGCGGGTGGGACAGGAGCATCACCCCGCACTGCATCGCTGCCGCTCGCAGGGTGGTCACGGTGGTGCTGGTGGCCCTCAGCGTGGTCTGGATCCCCATCCTGCAGAGCTCCAGTGGCGGCCAGCTCTACGTCTACATCCAGGCTGTCACCAGCTACCTGGCTCCTCCCGTCACCGCCGTCTTCGTCCTGGCTGTCTTCTGGCCTCGAGCAAACGAGCAGGTAGACGCCTGGGGATGGCTTGAGGACACACGGGGTGGTGCCAACACCTTCCTACCCAACCTGCTCCCTGGGACCCAGCGGGGTTTGGGGGGTCAGGAGGAGGAAAGGTGGAGGCGATGCTGGAGGGGCTGGGGAGAGGAACCGAGCCCGACTGGCATTTCCGTGGGGAGCTGATGTGAGAAGGAGGAGGAAGAGGCGGTAGGTGCCACCAAGCATGGGACAGCCAGCGGGGCTGGCAGGAGACATCCCCTGCTGAGGGGGTGCAGGTCTGGGACAGGACTCGGCCGGCCGGGGTGCAAGGTGCTGTCCCAACACGCAGGGGCCGTTCGACCCTCTCCCAGGGCTGGCCGGAGAGAGTGGCTCTCTGGGGGTGTTTGTTCCCCCATGGGGTGGCTCTCCCCCTCCGGCCACCCCCTGTGGACCTTTGCTTTGCAGGGAGCTTTCTGGGGCCTGATGGCGGGGCTGGCGCTGGGGCTGGCAAGGATGGGGCTGGAGCTGGCGTACCCCATCCCCCGCTGCGGGGTCCCCGACCGGCGGCCCTGGCTGCTTGCCGACATCCACTACCTGCACTTCGCCGTGCTGCTCTGCGCTGCCACGGGGGCCGTCGCGGTGGGGGGCAGCCTGCTGACCCCCCCGCCACCTCCAGCCAAGGTGAACAGGGCACCTGGGACCCCTCACCCTGCAGCCCCCACGGCTGCGTCCACCAACCTGACCTCCTTGGCCAGAGACTTCGGTGTCACCCAGGTGCACCCCGAGCTCAGCCATGGGGCTCCCCATGAGGAGTCCAGCCCGGGGATGGTTTGTCACCAAATCTCGCCCTGGTTTCCAGCTAAAGGATCTCACCTGGTGGACCCTCTCACGGGAGCCACCCCAGCCCTCCGTGGACGGCACATCCCAGGGTCACTTTGATGGTGAGTGTGTCCTTGGGGGTGTCTGATAGGGGAGGCATCCTCAGTGCCCCCCACTCCCTGCCTGTAACGGGCAGCAGGACGGCATGGATGCCCTGTGCCTCAGTTTCCCCAGGGCCGTGCCACCTGCCAGGAGGTGGCCGGTCCCCACGGCACCCTGTCCCCCACGCTCGCCATCTTTCTGTGCCAGGTTCCTGCTCAGCCACCCTGGGCGCCCAGCAGCCAGCAAAGGCCGAGGGATCCCCGTCCACAGCCCTCAGGGATGCCATGGAGCCCCCCTTCTGGGCGCGCGTCTGCGGCATCAACGCCGTTGTCCTGATGTGCATCAATATTTTCTGCTATGCCTATTTTGCCTAGTGGCCTGCCAACCCCTGGGCAGTGGGGGAAGGGGCTGGGGGGGTGGGCAGAAAGGGGGTTTCAGGTGATAGTTTTTATTTGTCATCTTCGGGACATGGGATGTTTAAATCCACTGGTGTGATGAGATGGGTGTTCTCAGCACCCTGTCCCTGAGTGCATCCCGGGGGGCTGTGAGGTGTGGGGGCATCTGTGGGGGCAGTGAGTCTCTGGGAGGGGTCTGGGGAGAGGTATTGGGGTGTGTGAGTGGGGGCTGCAAAGTGTGGAAGCAAAACCACAGCAAAACAGCAGGTGTGTGAATGCGGCCATGGGACCACTGTGGTTGTGGTGGGAACAGAGCGTCCATACTCAAGGGTGTCACCCAAACACATTTTACTGTCTCTAAACAAAAAATAATTAAAAAAAAAAAACAAACAAGCCACATTTTGCAGCTATGAACAGCACCTGCAGGACTGAATTGCCCCGGATCAGCCTTCCCTGGCGCCCTGAGCCCTGGCACCCCTCCGTGGTGTTACCTGGCCGCATCCCGGCCACCTGCAGCCCTCCTTGGAGCCGGGGCTTTGCTTACAGGGTCTGGAGAGGAAAGAAGGTTGGGGGCACATGTACTCTTCCTCCCCTTGCTGCCACCCTGACAGGTCATGGCTCTGGAAAAGTTTTTACGGCCCTGGTGCTCCCCAGGGACCACCGCTGCTGGCCCGCAGCGAGAGGCGATGCCTGGGCTGGGGGCGATGGAGGTCTCCTGGGTCGGGGAGCTGATGTCTCAGGGTGCCAGGGCCGGGCATCCCCTGGGTGGGGATCACCGCCAGCCTGGCCTCTACCTCCAGCACAGCACCGTGGCACCGGGACCTCGTGCGTCGGCAGCCCAGCGTGGGGACGGGCACCATCCGTGGGAACGAAGCAGGCACAAAGCAGCTCCGGTGAGTGGGGGGCAGCGGGGGCCATGGTCCTCCCCGCTCGCCCGCAGCGCCGGCGGCAGCTCACTTGCGGATGGGGTGGACGTAGTTGCGGGGGAAGAGGCCGACACGGCCGTAGATCTTCCCCTGCCACCAGTTGGGGTCGGGGCAGTCCAGGACCTCGATGATGTCCCCGCGGAGGAAGGGCAGCTGGGAGCCATCATGGGCTGAGAAGTCGAACTGGGCTTGCACGAATTTGGGCCTCCTCACCTGGAGGAAAGTCGAGGGCAGGGGTTGGCGGGGGGAGAGGTGCCACCATTTGCCAGCCCCTCTGCATCAGGTTGCACTGCCTGAGTCCCGGGATGCCATGCCACCACGTGGCGAGGACCAGCCTGGGGGTCCAGAGCATAGAGGGTATGGGGGTACCTGGGGTGCCCATGGGAGACAGGGAAACCCTGCCATGGGAAGAGCTGGAGTACTGGGGACAGCCCTGGGTTTATGGCCGATCCTGGGGTGCAGGGGAGCACCCCAGGGCACAGAACTCCCTGTTCCTGCTGCCTGGGAGAGCTGAGAGGGGTGCCCAGGGGACCCCTACACCTCGGAGGCAGCTGACACCCCTCTCCTTCCCGGGTCCTTCACAGGCGTCTCTGGGTGCCGGAGTCACCCCCAGCCCAGCTTGCAGGGCCCAGTTTCGTCACTTCCACAACCACCACCCCAGGGCTCTGCTTTGCCAGAGCTCACCAGGAGCTGGCTGTGCCCTGTCCCAAGCTGGTCGGGCTCTGCCACCCGCCCTGGGCATCATCCCTGGCCCGAGGGATGGTGGTGTGGGCCTGGGGCAAGCTGCTGTGCCCTGCCCTGCCAAGCTGTGCCAGTAGATTTTCTCCACCATGACGGCTTCCTCGCAGCGCTGCCTGTCTTGGGCTGTTTGTTGCACCCTCTCCTGCTCGACACCGCCTCAAGTCGAGCCTGAGCGTGGGGCTCCCGTGATGTCCTTGTCCCCCTCTGCAGGGATGTAGCAGCTGGGGGGGAGCTGAGCCTCGAGGGGGCTCACACAGGGGTCGGGGACCAGATGCCCGGGGTGCTTTGTCTGAGGGCTGTGGGGGAGCCTGTGCCAGGGGGGTCTGGACCCTGCCTCTGCTCGGAGCTGGGCCGTTTTTTTCCTCGGTTTTTTCCCTCTCTGCTCTTTCTTGGCCATTGCCAGTGTCCCGTGGCAGCAAGGGAGGAGCAGGAAAAGTTGAGGCAGGAGGAAATCCCCGTCCCCCAGGAGTTGCAGCCCCGTGACGCGTCCTTATGAGCACAGTCTGGGGTGAAGTGAGACCATGGCGCTGCTGCTGACCCACAGGACCATCCCGTGCCTCGGTTTCCCCATGGTCCATGGGTGGTGGCAGCCCTGGTACCAGAGGAACGATGGGGGATCCCAAAGGGTATCAGACACGGGCTCCCAGCCTATCCCCGCTGCTGGCCGTGCTGTCACCCCAGCCCCAGCCCTGCACGTCCCCATGGCCCCATCCCCTGACGGTACCTCCTGGGTCTGGTCCTCGTCCCGGAGGAAGATCTGCTGCTTTTTGGCGATAGTGGTTGTCCTGTAGAAATCCACCAGCTCATTGAGGGAGTTGAACTTTTCCTCCCAGAGGAAATATTTGCCATTCCTCTCCCTGAGCACCTTGAAGTGCTGGACGTGCTGCCCATAGCTGTGGGAGAAGGATGGACGTTATCCTGTCTCCGGGATACTGGCAGTACCCAGACCCCCTCCCAGCATCATGGGGAAAGCCCAGGGGCTGCTCGTTGGGCTAATCAGGCTGTGAGGGTCCCACTACACCCATCCTGCCATGGCCAGGGGTGATGGTGGCACTGGGGTCACTCCTGGCCCCACTGGCAAGGCAGTGGGCAACAGTTCCTGGCAAGCTAGCTACACAGACCCACAGCTGAGACCTGCCACAACTCGTCCCACATGTAGCTGAAGCTCGGTGCCTGGCCTTGGCACAGTGGGATGGCCGTGGGCCACGGGCAGGGCGGGTGGCTTTGTCCATGGAGCAAACAGGGGGCCGCATCTGAGGAAAGTGTGGTGAGAGCTGCAGCTCTCAGCTCAGCAGGTACCGGGAGGAGACTGCAAGGCTGGGCTGGGGCTCCCGAATCCCCTGTGCCCCTGGGGACCCCCAGGCCGCAGGAGTTTGGGGCAGGCTGGGTTTCCCTCACCAGCCCCGCATGGTGGCACCCCCTCGGCGTGTACCTGGGGGGTGGCAGGTTGTGGCTGCTGCAGGCACCCACTGCTGCCAGGTCCCCAGGCAGGGGCAGGGACCCGGCCACGCTGGTGACGCATGGCAGAACACGGCTCCCTTTCATTATGGGCAAGAACCTCCTTAAATGCTTAATTAGAGATTAGCAGCGTGAGAAAGTGCCTGGCTGGCCTGGGGCTGGCTCCTGCTACCCTGGCCCCGGGCAGGGAAGGGGCAGCGATGGGGTGAGAGGCCTGGGGGCAGGCTCTGCCCGTTGGCACGCTGCCTTCATACAGCCCTGGCCGCCCATGCCAAAATCATTGGCCCCGTGGCATTGGGATGCTGCGGCCCTTCGTCCCTGGGGATGCTCTGGGCGACTTTTTCTTCCAGGCCACGTCCCCTGGGCCGTGTTTGCAGCTTGGTCCCAGCCCTGTCGTTACCCACATGGCTGTATTTATGGGCACCCCAGCGAGGGACCCCGGGCGAGGCAGCGATGCAGCCCAGCAGTGCAGGCAGGGAGCAGAAAGCGGCAGGGACCATGGCAGAGCACGGGGCCGCAGAGGGGAGGAAGCGGGAATGCCCTGTGCAAAGCTACGCCTGGATGAAGGGGGGGTACATCTCCGCAGCCCCCAGCCCCTTCGAGGTGTCCTGGGCAGGGCAGGGTGCTCGCCCCTTCGCCAGCACCACGGCAGGGAGGGTGGCCTGGTGCCTTCGGTCCCCAAAGCAGGGGGCTGTGGGGGACCTCTCTGTCCATCCCGCTGTGTGTCCCTCTGCGTCCCACGGCCACTTACTTGACAGAGATGGAGAATTCCCCCGGGGAGCTCTCGCTGTCGCGGATCAGGAAAGCTCCCAGGTGCTTGCACTTGAGGAGCCGCTCTTCTGCCAGGTGCCGGGAGATCCTGCCCGCGTACCACCTGCGAGGGGCACCGGGATCAGCCGTCTGGGCACCCCTCGGCACCTGGGGACCCCCCCAGTGCCGCATCCCCACCCCACAGGATGGAGGCACCGAGAGCTCCGGCTGGGGGGCAGGAGCAGGGTCCCCGTTGGGCTCCCCACAGGGCTGGGACCCCCCTGCAGTGGTTTCTCCCTTCCCTTTCCATCCCCCCCCATTTATCACAGCACTTTTGCAGAGGGAGGGACCACAGGGTGCTGCGCATGCAGACGCGTCCCCGTCCCTGTGCGCTGCCTCTTCCATGCAGGGTTCGTGCAGCATCACCGACAGCCACGACCGCATCCTGTCACCTGGCTCGTCACGTCATGTGCCTCGTCCCCCACTTTGCTGCCTGTCCCCCCACTCTCCCCCGCGTCCCACGGCCCCCTGTGGGGACAGCCCTGCCAGGTGCTACGGGGGCGGGTGTTTGCAGAGCAGAAAACCCTCCGTGCCAGGATGAAACCCTCCCTGCCTGCATTGCCAGCAGCTGCTGAAACGAGGTGGGGAGCAGAGTCCCCGTCACCCGTCCCTGCCAAGGCTGTGTCCGTGTATTTCGCATCTCTGGGTCATGGAGACCCTCTGCTACCTGTTAAAATTGCCCCGTGAATGATCAGTCACAGACTTCGGCACATAACGTCTACCAGTGCCAGCCCTCCAGGTGCTGTATGGAAGAGGCTGCGTCTCGCCCATCCCAGCTTGTTAACCGAAGCCGGAGAGGCAATGGGATCAGCCCCGGGCTGCCCTGAGCCCACACGTTCCTGCTCCCCAGCCACAGCCCGGGGCAGGTTTTGCTATGGCATTTAAATGTGATTTACCAGGGGATAATGATACATAAAACACAGGTTAAAACAGGGATGGATTATGCTGGGCTTTAATAACACAGTAATAGGATTGTGTCTAATGCAGTCGTAATCCCATAACGCTTTGTTGTTCCCCAATTATCATTTATTTAGCGGGCAGCCTGGTGTGAGGGATGAATTTCTGTGTGTCGGGGGCACATGGGCGTGCTGCTGCCTCCTATGCTGTCTGGCTGTGGTGGCAATGGCAGACTGGCCCAGTAGGCAGACCCCATCGCTCTGTGACTCAGTTTCCCCGTGTGTGGGACTGCTCTGGCTTGTGGCAGATCTTTGGGCATCAGAATGCACCTTTGGGCTCGCTGCCTGAGTGGTGGGAGAGGATGTCCTGGCACTGGTGGGTGCTACCCAAAAAGTGGGGCTTTGAGTACCCCCTTCCTCCCGTGGTGGGCTGGTACTTACGGGTGCGGCTTGACCTTGATGTAGTTTTTGGGGACGAAGCCCTCGCAGCCGTACAGCTCGGCCTTGTACCAGTTCTGGTCATCCTCCATGTTGAGGATCTAAGGTGGGAGAGGAGCAGGGAGGCATCAGCCTGGCCACCGTCCCCCTGGGAGAGGGGTCGAGTGGGACCCCCAAGACCCCATGTCCCCCACCGAAACCTGGGGACAAGGGGGCTCCGACAAAGGCAGCATGGTTTGGGGCTGTTTGGGAGCACCCGTACAGAGCTGGCTGCTCCCCCCAGCCCTCCTCAGCTCATGGTTGGTCTGGCTCACCACGGGTGCTGGCAGCTGGGGGGTGCCTCAAACCCCCGGCCAGGGAAGGGGGTAAAATCTGTCCCTGGAGGAGCCGGGGTGGCAGCCAGACCCCCGCGTCCCCCCGGGGTGGTGGCAGCTGGGTTTCTCCGTGGGAGGAAGCGCCCCGGTGCAAGCAAGGGGTGCTGACACCCGCTTCCGCGCGACACCATTTTCCAGCCTCCCACGCAGGGGCCCGGGGGCCAGCACAGCTGTGCAAACAGGATCCGAAACCCCGGGGGCACAGCGCCGGGGAAAACACGCTGGGGAGGCAGGGGACGGGCACGGTGGGTTTGGGACCCTGGGGTACAGCCGGGTCATGCCCTCGCCCTCCCTGGGGCTGGCTGCACGCATGGGGGGCTGCTGGATGCCGGGGGTCCGGGAGGAGCTGCTGGCATCTCAGCATCAGCCCCACAGAGAAGGGCAAGTGGACAGGCAGCGTGGCAGGGTGCAGTCCCCTGGGGATGTTTTGAGCCCCCCCTGAAGCTTTTTGGGATGCCAAGGTGGCATCCGAGAGCCCGTCCCGATGCCAGCGCCTGCGTGGGGATTTGGGCACATGGTCCCTGCTGCCGGGTCCCTGCGGCCCCCAGTACCTCTGTGGGGCAGGGAAAATATGTTCCAGCCCTGGGGGGCTGCCGCAGAGCACAGGTGGTGGCACTGATGGCCAGGGAGGCCATGTGCCTCATCCCAGCTGGGACCTCTCTGGAGATGTGGCTGGTGGCACAGGCAAGTGAAACCCACTGCTGCTGGGGATGCTGCTCCGCACCCCGAAAACCTCAGGAACGGCGCCTTCTCCCCCACAGAAAGCCCCAAAGAGGCAACAAAGCCAGGTGCAATGAAAGCGACGGTGTCGCCCCATGCCATGTGCTGATTCTGTCCCCCAAACCAGCAATGTCTAACCCCACCATGGCTGGTGAACCCCATGGCTGGTGACCCCCCGGTGCCCCCCGTACCTTCAGGGTGTCCCCTTTCTGAAAGGGCAGCTCGTCCTTCTCCGTCGCCTGGAAGCTGTACAGAGCCACCGACTCCATGGTGCTGGCTGTCACCGGGCGGTGATGACAAGGGGTCCCGGGGGCTCGCTGTGCCAGGGGTGCGGGGCTTCGTGGGGCTCGCCGCCCCACGGCGTAGGGCTGTGGGTGTTTGGGGCGAGCGCACGGCGCGGCGGTGCTGGCGGGCAGGAAGCCGCGCTGATGTCAGCGCGCTGCTGGGGCGAAACGGTGAGCGCCACGCGGGACGCTGCCGGCGGGCACAGCTGCCCAGATGTGCTGGGAGCCCGGGGTTGGGGGGGGAGCCATGCCAGCCCACCTGGCTGCCAGGGGGTCCCATCTGCAAAAGAACCTGGGTGCATCAGCTGGTGGCACGATTCGGCGTCACCTCTGCAGTGGACCATGGGCAGCGGTGTTGGGTGGCCACAGGGTTTTGGAAGGAAGCAGGATGGCGATAGGACGGATGCGCAAGTTGAGGATGTGGGTGAAGTGTGTCTGACAGCATGGCCAGCAGGTTGGGCGTGCTGATGGGGGAGTCTCTGATGTCTTGTAAAGGCTGAGCTGCTGGCACAGCTGTTGAAAAGTGGCTTGGTGGGAATGGTTGTTTTGGCCAAAAAAAATCATGGAGGGTGGGATGGGCAGAGGCGCAGGGAGGTGGGATGGATGCACACACCTGGTTTCTTTGGAAATCAGGCTGAAAGCCACGGAAATCAGGCTGAAAGCCACGTGCCAGGTCCCAGCTCCCAACAGCGAGGTTTCAGCATAGCTGTTACCTGCTTTTTTTGGTTGTAGCCCTTTGGGGCTTGATTTTTTCCATCTCTTTTTGCAGGGCTTGGGAAGAAAAATTCCCTTTTAGACTTAAACGACTTGCTGCAGCTCTCGTGGGCGTCAGGCACTAAGTCCGCAGGGCTCGCACACAGGGCATTCCCAACAGGAAGGTCCCCAACACTCTGCAGCCTTCTCATCATGTGTGTGGGCTGTGGCATGAAGCGCACAGAAAATCCGCCGGATGCTGGTTTTGCTTTGCTGCGAGGAATTAAAGCGGGGACAGCTGCAGCTCAATCCCTGCCCATGGACTTGGGCATTTTCCAGCGAGGTGCAGGACGCCACTGCCATCTGCCCCAGGAAGGGATGAGCTGGAGTGCTCACAGGGACTCTGCGGGGATACCGGCTCGGCAATTCACCTCCTCCAAACCTAAACCCTGCTTCCCAAGTGCTGCTGAAAAGCAAACGCCATGTAACGCCCCACCACGGCCATTTTCAGGGTCTTGGTGCCTATAGGAAGCAGAGAGGGATGTGCAGGGTGGCCCTGGGTGTCCCCTCACCTGGCAAGGCCCCGGTCCACAATGGTTATCCCCAGCACAGCCCTGGGACCTGCTGGTCCCGGGGGAAGTGGAAATGGTGGGAACGCCGGGGAGGGCAGGGGGGGGCCGTGGGAATAGGCTGGGTATGTGCACGCCTGTCACGAGGAGGATGGGACTCAGCAAATCTCTGCAGCCCGGCGAGACCCAGGGGACAGGACGGCAGCGGGAAGATGGCTATCTCGGGGTGAGCTTCCTCTGCCGCTTGCCAGCCTCGGCGAGAAGCGGAGCCGGATGCTCCCTGGAGAAACCAGCCCCAGCAGAGCCGCTGCTCTGACCCCACTGCTGGCCAAGGGCCCGATCCTGTCCCTGCATCCACCAGCGCAAATCAGACAATGCTGGGCGCCCGGGCAGGGGGCCTGATTGCAAAGGGTGTACAACAAAGCAGTGCGGGGGGGGTTAGCTGGGCACGGAGGTGTCTGAGCACTGGGAGGGGGTCGGCATGGGAGAATTCTGCAGCCCAGGGAGGAGGTTAGTGTGTGGTGACGACCTGCCATGCCTCGGATGGACACCGTCAGCAGTTTTGGGGCCCCGTTTCCTTGGGCTGGCAGCAGGAAGGCTTGGGGGTCACCTTGGGGTGTCTGGCCCGGAGCCATGCATGGTGACACTGTGTGCCAGGGACCTGGGTGCAGGATAGTGGGGTGACAGCAGGGTCCCCAGGCCTTGGAGCAGTGGCCGGACTCAGGACCGGAGCAGGATTGGGTCCTGCCAGCAGATGGCAGCAGTATCCAGGGGGACACTGGGGACACTGGGGACAGTGCCACATGTCCCTCCTCTCATGCTCTAATGGATCCGGCAGCCCCTTTGGCATCCCTGTCCGGCCACCTCCAGCACCACATCCCGCTCCTCATCCCTCCTTCCCATCCGTGGATCCTTCCTGCTGCCCTGGACACTGTCACTGCCCAGGGACTGCAACCCTTCTGCTTGCCAGTGGCTCGCTCATGGCCCACTGGTGGCTGGCTGTCCCTGGCTGCTGGCTGAGTGCAGGTGGTCACCGCAGGGGTGACAGCAGCACCCGCACCCCAGGAGCGAGCTGGGCTGGATGCTGGAGCCGTCTGCAGCCCCATTTCTGTGTTGGGAGCGAAACGCTCCTGCATTCAGCCAGTTTCTGGGTGCCCATCCTGACTCACTGCCATGGAACGGGATGGGGTGCCCCGATCCCAGGAGAGGAGCAGAGCCCAGCGTGGTGGTTGGTACCCGCGCAGCACTCTGCTGCCTCCAGGCAACCCGTCGAAGGGGCCATCCTGGTACTGCAAAACCAGAGGTGCCCATCACTTCTTGTCCTCCGGCTGCTTTATTCCCTGGGAAAACCCTTCTCCTCATGAGCAGCCCCGAATCTGCCCTGTCCCATGCTCACCAGAGCCCTCAGAAGACACCTGGGACCCCCGTGACACCCGTGTGCCAGCCATGAGGCTGTGCTGCAGAGCCCTGCAAGGCTCAGTCCGGGAGCCAAAGGCTGACTAACCACCGGACTGAGACACCCAAGAAAAATCAAAAACAAGGTTGGGTTTTTTTTTTCCTCCCATCTTCCCTCTTGTGCCTTGTCAAGTAGCCGTATTTTGTATAGCACACGCTGTACCGGAGCAGGGAAGAGCCTGTCCCTGCAGTGACAGCCACGAGCAGCGGGTGCTGAGCCGATGCCCGGCAGGGTGGGATGCTGGGGGATGTAGCCCCATCCCTGTGCCCTGCCTGTGCCCAGTGTTCAGAGGGACCCAGGAAGTGCCACGCTGGTTGGGCATCAAAGCCTGCAGCCTGGAGCAAGGTGCTCAGTGCTGCACACTGTGAGCATCAGCCCGGCTTGCAAGGAGATCCCAAGGGCTGAGGACGTGCGGTGGCTCACCCAAGGGGAGCCCACCCTGTCCCGGGTTTGACCACCAGCCCACGCTGCCTCTCCCTCCACACGGGGGAATTTCGTGACCCTGGGGACAGGCAGAGGAGGGTGCAGCCGGCTCTGGCATCACCCTTCCCCTCCGCACGGCCGCCCCTGGGCTGTGTGTCGGATGCTGGGATCTGCCTGGAAGCTCCTGCCGCCTCCCGGGTTGCCCAATCTGCCGAGCCCTGTTTCATCAACATCCTGTGTTTACCTGCCTGCAAAATCCCCACGCAGGAGGGAGGAAGAGGAGGGAGGGGAGCCTCTTCCCCTTCCGCTGTGGGCCTGGGGAGCTTTGTTAAGGAGGCGATCCCAGGCTCCCCAGCTCCTCTCCAACCGGTGCCCTCCACAGCTCCTTGCTGAGCTGTGGCCCACGGTGCTGTTTGGGGACGACAGGAGACGAGGGGGTGTCTCACGCCTGGCTTTGCCTCCCATGGAGGGGCAGTAGGCTGGGCCTGGATGGTGGCATGGCTGGACATTGTGAGCTGGCTCATACCGCGGACCCCGGTGTGTACAGGGGGGCTTTGCTCCTGGCAACGAGCGGGCAGAGGGAGGGATGCTGCCCCTTCATGCAACGCTGCGCCCAGAGGTCGGCAATGCAGCACAGCCCAACACACGCCACGCTTCCCCTCGCACTGCTGCAAAAGGAAACCCACAGCACGACACCGCCCCAACGAGCCACAAAGGGGACGGGTGTGACACTATGGGCAGTTTTCCTGAGAAGAAACCCTGCAGCCCGTTCCCCTCCAGCTCTGCCTGTCCCCAGCAGCAAAGAGCTGCCTGGCGAGCCAAGAAGCTGTGCAAGTGTACGTCAGGCTGGCCGCGGTGGCCACCATGCTGTCCTCACCCCCACGCACACAGCCTGTGCGCCAGGCGTGGGGCAACTCCTCTTGTCTCATCGGGAAGGCAGCTCTGGTGCTGCCGACGCAGCGCTGCCGGGTTTGCTTTTGGCTGGGGATGGAGCTGGAAAGATGAGGTGATGGAGAGGAAGAGGGAGGGAAGATCAGGTGAAGAAGGGAGGAGAATGGGTGATCCATCACACTGGCCACCAGCTGCCCCCAGCAAGCCCCTGGAGACCAGAATAAATGCCCTGCACAGGCACAGCGAGCGGGGCCAGGATGGGAACGCTGGCCCCAGGCTGCTTGTTGGGAACTGGCTGCTCCCCCGGGACGCCACCAGCGCTGCGGCACGGAGAGCAAGGTGACAGGGCGATGCACCCCGTGGCTGCCCCGGGGGTGGCTGCAGGGATTCAGCCCGGCTTTAAGCTCACGCCTGGGGTGCTGCGTGTGGATAAAGCCAGGCACACGGGTTGGCAGCCTGCGCTGCTGGTGAATGCACCGCGCGGAGGTGTCACATCGCCTGGGGACCGGTACTGACCCATGCCCAGGGCACAGGATGCGACGGGGATCTTCTGCCTCTCAAGGAAGCGGGTGCCCCGCTGAGGCCCCACACGGAGAGGAAGCAACATCCTGGGTTAGAAAATGCCACGTCAGTGCCTGTAAAGAGGATTTCAGAGTCAGCACTTTCCCCCTGTAGCAGAGGCCACATGGGTAACTCCTGAGCATCAGACTTGTCCTTGTGCGTAACTCTACTTCTCAGTAAAGCCCAGCTCCCACGGGGATCTTGCGTCACTGTTACACCCTGGTGTAAATGAGTACAGAGCACGGCAGCGCTGGGAGGATCAGACCCCTCTGAACCTCTCATCATCCCACAGGACCCACAGGAAAACATTTACAGCAGGGGCACCCAGCAGACGCAGAGACAGTTGGCCACACTCAGTCCAACATGGCCACTAGAAGCCTCTTGAGGCACCAGTGGCCGCCAGACATGGAGCTGCATCTCTTCAGGGTCACCACGGGTGGTTGGGACTGGTATTGGGGTTTCTGGGCTAGTAAATCAGAGTAGGTCCCGCTTGCCCGTGGTGTAGGTGGGATGGAAGCGGGACTGTGCTCCTCAGCTTATGTGGGGGAAGCCTGAGGACAGGAGGCCGATGGTGGGACCTCACTTTTAGCCCTTGGGCCTGATGATGAATCTGGGAAAGGACCAGAAATCTGGAAGTCTCAGGTGTGGAATTCAACCCCCAACCTGCAGGAATGGGTCACTGAGGAGGAAGGTCATCCCAAAGAGCCTCCTCAAGGGGTGTGCAGCCTTGTGTGGTGGCTAGGACCAGCCTCCTGGGAAAGGGCCAAACACCATTTTGGTGAGGAGGTAGAGTCCAGATACAACAAGCAGCAGCCTTAGGGACACTGACATTGAACCCTTCCCGCAGGGCCCCTGGGACTCAGTTCTGGGCTGATGGATGTGAGCAGTGCTGGTGTCTGGCTCTGGGGACAGGCACTGCCTCTGTTTTGATTCAGGGACGTGGTTGTGATGGGGACCCACGTGAGGATCATTTACAGAGATGTTAACTGTTAATGAGTTAATCATCAGGGCCAGCAACAGCTGAAGGCTAGTCATCTCCCTGGGCCTTATAAAAGAAAATGGAGGCCACTAGCTAGGCTTGACTGGGGAGGTGGTGTGTCCTCTGCTGTGGCTGTGTCCTGGAGATGCTCCTGCTGTCCAGATGGTCCTGCTGTTTCCTGCAGTGGTTCCCCTTGGGAGTCTGGAACACCCCAAGAGCAGGAGGTGGACAATCCCTCTGTTTATAAGGTCTTCTGCCTCTAGCTGGCTGTGTCTTCCTTGTGTGTGTGACCTGGAGAGAACTGAGCCATGTAACTCTACCTGCACCATGCACATGGTGCCTGGCTGGAAGCAGATCTTGCTGTATGCTCCATGGCTGTGGTATGCTGGCCCTTGGTTTCTGTCCTGGGACTTTACTGTGGTTACTGACATATCTCAGGGTAACTCTGAGACCTGCTGGGTGCTCTGAATCAAGTCAACCCAGGCTTTAAGCGGCTGAGTGCTGCTCTGGAAATGTCTGATGGAGGCTTCTGGGGTGAGAAACCGCTGTGGCATCTGGCCTCCAATCTTCCTCCTTGGTGTTAGGCTGCCTGCATGGGTTATGGTGAAGGTGAGGTCCCCATACCAACATTAACTTGGTAGATTGGTGCTGCAGCATGTATAGGGGTGGGGGTTTCCCTGTCATCTCTTGTGGGTCTTCAGGAGCCATCCCCAGACAGTTGGGGCTGGAAGCCCACCATGCTGTGAACATAGCATGGAGGTGGAGAGGGTCACATCACTGCTTTAATTTCCATGGGAGAGAAATCAGAAAGGTCCCTTTAACTGGAAGCTCCAAAGAAATTGGGCAGGGACCTGTGGGCTTTGGGTGTGGAGGCTATTTGCTGTCAGTGTTTGCCATGGAGGAAGGTTCCTCACCCTGAGCAGGCAGCATGGGGCAGCAGAAGTAACAACGCATGGGCAGGGGAGCTCTGCAGCTCACAAATAGCTTGCTTTAGGGGAACCATGAGTTTGGTCATATCCAGACACAGCCTGGCGCTTGAACAGATTCTGAGAAGCTCCCCCTCAACAGTGACATCTGTTATTTTTCTAGGATTTAAAAAGAAAAAAAACCAACCAAGAAGCCTTGCGACGTGTGCGTAGGTGAGGGGACCATGCTGTCACCGCTGTGACTCACTGGGGAGGTCTGCAACTTCTGAGAACAAAAACGATGTAGGGAGAAATTGTGAATGATCACTTGCGGAGGGGTGGCTGAGCTCTCCACCAGAGCAGCGGTTGAATTTTGGTTCCTCCTTAGGGCTGGCTGGTTAACAAAGAAGTTATTAATAACCAATTAAGCCAGAGCTCACGTCATGCCTTCCTCTGTGAGTGTGGCAAGAGCATCTGTGGTTCCTCCTTCGGCACCGTACCCACCCTGCTCCTTGGCCAGCTCGTCCCCGTTGTAGCTGGACGGAGGAGTGTGGGGGGCTGATTTAGGCAGGTGCCTTGTCACTGCTGGGCCGCTCTGGGGGCCATGCCCAGGGGACACTCATCAGGAAGGGATGTGGGGAACCACTGGTGACTTGGGACTTGGCCATGGTGCGTTTGGCTCCCTTTGGCTGAGCTCCTGGCGCTGAGGGGAGCGGGTGTGCCGAAGAGGAGCCCTGTGTGGCAGGTCTTTGGCCAGTGTCAGGGCAGATGGCGTGAGTCAGCCGTGGGGACAGCCTGGGGTGGAGGGCCAGCGGCCGGAGGGAGGAGGCTTGCTCGCCTGCCGCTTCCTTGGGCTGAGGATGTGCGTGTTGCTGCATCCCGGCCAGGCTGGCGATGCGCCGGGCAGCGGGGAGGAGGCAGGCAGGCCGCTGGAGCGGGGCCCGCCGGGATAATGCATGGAGCGCCGGATGCGCTGTGAAACCCGAGAGAATCCGGGCACTGTGCTCCTCCTGAAACTGCCTATTCAGGGGAGAGATGGGGAAGACAAGAGGGAGGAAGCGGAGGGAAGATGGAGCACTGAAGCCCTCTGTGTCTGGCTGGTGACGGATGCAGGTGCAGCTGCAGATTCCCCGGATGCTCCGGCTGCTCCGCACCGCCTGTTTCTGCAGGGAAGGAGGAGATGCACTCAGGAGTCCCCATGGGCTCCCAGGGCTCCCGGCTCTGCTTTCACTCTGATTTATTTCTGCTGCCACAGTGTCCAGTGCAGCCTTTTTTCCTATAGAGCTGAGCCTTGAGGTGGCAGGTCTGTGTGGATTCTCTGAAGTCTGATATAGGGTTGAGTTGTTCCTCCTTAATATAACCTCTCTCCCCTCCCCAGCTGCTCATCTTCAGGAAATGTTTAGAAATGAAGTAGCTGTGAAAACTCTACCCAGCCTGTCATCAGCTTGGTCTGAAATGAGCAAACAGCCTCGAAGGTTACAAGAGGGAATTCACACGTGTGGCCTTGCCTGTCCCTGCCCACACAGTGCTACTGCATCTGCTTCCCTTCTTCAGAAAACCAAGCTAAATAAAGCTGCTGCCGTTGCTCTGGTGGCACAGCAGTCTCTCCTGCCGTTTTCCTGAGTGCTGCTTTTGCCTGTGCAAGGCAAGAGGAAAGAGTGAGTGAAGATTTTTGGGAGGCCACAATAAAACTGATGGATTCTTCCCTGGGGCTGTGTTGGATTGCGATTTCTGACACATCAGCTGTGGAAATCCAGGGTAATTTCACTAAAGCCTCTCCAGATAACTGCCTGTGTAAATGAGACCAGGATTTGGCCTGACTGTTTTAAAGAAAAACTGCCCAGGGGATACCTCCAAGATGCACACTCTTGCTTTCTGCCTCTTGTAGCAAATGCAGCACTCCTACAAGGCAATTCTTCACTTTAAATGGAAAGTCAAGGCACTGCTTCCTTTAGAAATATTCCCGCGGTGCTGGAAATGGCAGCACTTGTTTGGATGGAAGAGTTCATGAGATTCCCAGGAAACTGGGCACCTGGGCCACCTCCCTGTGAAGCTGATGGCAAAGGAACGTGGCTGGACTCACGCTGCAACGTGGCTCCTGCAGGGCTTGTATGTTGAGTGATGTACGGCACTAACATCAGCCTGGGTAGTAAAAGCCTTCCCATGTAGGTAGGCACGTGCATACATATAGATGCACTTGCAATATCTAGCAAAGTAAACAGCAAAATACTGTCATGTGTGCTCCTCTCAGCTCATCAGGTGGCATCTGAAATGCAGATTTGTTGTCTTCCTTCCCTCCTTCCTTCTCTCTCTTCCTCTCTCAGGCTGAAAGAGGAACTGGGTTTGGGTTTTGCCGGATTTTGTGTTTTGCCGGGGAGCTGTGGAGGGCTGTCAGTCTTGGTCATTACAGGCTTTGCCTGTCTGAGCACCTTGTCAGCTTGCGGAGCTAACGATTAGGTGGCAGCAGGATGTAATGGTGTGTTATGTCCACATGTTGTCTTGTTATATTAATGTTACATGATGGTGTCCTGCTGCGTTGGAGGAGTGTTTGGGAGGGGGGTCCTCGGTGCATCATGCTGAATGGCTCTGTTCCCCTCCCACCTGCAGGGACTGGGATTTTGGCCTCTCTGGGCTTGCCTGGGAGCATGGGGTTGGAGGCACCGTGGGGCACCTGACTCCTTGTAAGGGCTCAGATGAGCAATTAGGGTAAGAGATTGATCTTGGCCAAGCTCCAGCTCCAAGTGGACCAGGCAGAGCAGAGGGCAGCGTGCAGGAGAGTGGGGTTGGTTGCTGCCCTTGCTGGTGGCGGAAGAGGAGGCGCTTTGAGATGGCTGGAGGAGCTCAGGTGACCTGCAGAGCAGCAGGGGCAGCCAAGACTGAGTGCACAGGGCACAAAGGGCTGGAGTCACTCCTGGGAGACCCTCAAACCAGCTCAGGAAATGGCTACAGCCTCTGTCCAGCCTGGGCACCTATTTTCTCCCTCTTGGAGACCAGGGGATTAACTCGAGGTCTGCAGCCCAACCTGATATCTGCTCGCTGCTCCCTCAGCTGGGATCAGCAATGCAGCCTCCAGTGGTTTGCAGCTGCACTGTTCTTGGCTCCCCAGGGCAGAGACACTTATTGATTCAGTAAATCATTTTAGCATATGTTTAAATCTATGTGTGTAGGACGGGCTCTGAGCACCTCTGGGTGCTGAGGGCTTAAAAAGTATGCCACCTGCCTACAAGGCTTAGTAGAGGCTTCAGCCTTGAGGGTGTAAAACATGCCAGTTAATGGAGAGTCTGGGGAAAGGCAAACAGAGATGGAGCTTTCAGGAGAAACCTGTGACAGCCTGTTCAGGAGCGCTGAGAAACAGCACGTGAGTGCTGCACTTGGCCTCTGCTCTCAAAGATGATATACATGCAGGTTTGAAGTGGAGAGCTGGGAGCCAGCAAGTGGGAAGATAGGAGCATCCATCCTGCTTAAAAAACAGAATCCCAACACCAGTAGTGGTCCACAGTGAAAGCTGGAGGACAAGTATTGGAAATAGGTAAGCAGACACGTATTTTCTTGTTATGTTCTCCTAGGACCCAGCAGCATGGGGCTTGGACACCTCCTGAACCAGAGCTGTGTCTGCAAGATGTGTCTCGAAAGAAGCACCCATGAATGACAGCTTCTCCGGTTTCCTGGCTGCCCCCAGGCTCTGACCTCAGAGCAAAACGGGAGGTTTTGCCATGGCTGGAGGGAAAACACTGGGGTCTCATGTTTCTTTCTCTTGATAACCAAGCGCAAGCTGGAAAAGCTGATGCAGGCCTGCTTCTCACAACATGCCTGTGATGGAGGATTGCAAGCAGAATAATAGAGCAAGACGCACAGGGTGTTTGCATGGAAGCATGTGTCAATTTTCTTTTGAGGGTCAGATTGGTGGCTTCAGCAGAGGAAATCCTCTGTATGGCACAGCCGGTCCTTTCCCAGTGGTTAAGATCCTGTTGAGTGTGAAACACTTTTAAGCCTAGCTGTGTAGGTGTCACAAACTGTTCTTCCGGCCCACTGGTGACAGATGGGGGGTTTTTTCAATACATCAGGCAGTTTAGGCTTATTTGGCTTTCACCCTTACTGATTGGGTTATTTGGTTTACGCATCTCCCCAAAGGCCACTTTCAGTATTGCTAAAACCTATTGTGGCTGCACCATGGTTTGCACCCCCTCACCTCCCCCAATAGACCGAGCGACATGCAAGCATGAAAAGAGGCTTCTTGAGGGATGGAGGAAACCTACTGTCTCTAGCAACTTGCTTTGCAGTTATTTTTGATTGAGGCTGAGGCCGTTGTGGTTTGTGCCCCAGAAGAAACCGGGCTGTGCGCAGCCAGTTCCCAGCAGCACTGATGTTTGCCTTTTACCTTCTCTGATCCCAGAGATGTTTGATTTCTAAAGATCAGAAGGGAACAGGTTCCTTTGACTTCCTCTAACGTTCGCAAGGTCAGGGAGCAATCCTGTGCTTCTTCACCTCATTCAGTACATAAGAATGTGGAAGCTTGTAGGAGTATTAATTACAGCCAATTATAACCTGTTTGACTAGCCAAGATGCCCAAATGGCTACTGAAACCTGCTGTTGTTTAAGACGGACATTTTTCTTCAACCAAGGAAGCCTTATGGCTTTGAGGAGCTCACACAGCAGTTGTCCAGCAGGACTGATCCGTGGTGCAGCTTGGTCAAAATTGAACGTGTTCCTGAGAAATTCTTGCCTGCTGTTTGTTTGCTCTGTGGGGTCCTGATGGCTTGTCATGAATTTCTTCCAGCCCAGCTGGTGAATTTTTTAATCTGCCTGTTGATTACACAGGGACCATGTATTTACAGCTCTGCACTATTATTTTGGGTTTTTTGCATTATGAAAACACCTGGGAAGCCCTGTTGAGGACGAAATGCTCTTTGTGATGGGGCAGCAGCAACTAGCTTGGAGTCATGACTGTGAAGGCAGATGTGAAAGTTGCAACTGGATTTGTGAGCCTGGGAATGGAGGAAGTCACTTGCAGAAGTGGGAATCAGAAACCTAAAAACTGGGCCAAGTAATTAAGCGACTGGCTGGGTGCTGTGCAAACACAGACCAAATAGCCCTCAGTTTTCATCTGTGAAAGGGAAAAACTACCAGCTTTTCAGCTGTGATAATCAGTGATGGGTATCCAGCTGTAACCTGGGGACACGGCAGCAGTGAGGTCCCTTGGTTTAAACCAGTCCCTTGGTTTAAAAGAGACAGAGCTCAAAATGCCTGTGGCTTCCAGTACTTGGTCTGCTTCGGGGGTCCCATCTTGCTACTGTGACCAAGAGCGAT
The DNA here is from genome assembly GCF_963924245.1 of Chroicocephalus ridibundus. Taxonomy (NCBI): domain Eukaryota; kingdom Metazoa; phylum Chordata; class Aves; order Charadriiformes; family Laridae; genus Chroicocephalus; species Chroicocephalus ridibundus. The sequence goes on along the minus strand of NC_086291.1, from coordinate 52,180,474 downwards.
ACTATGGATTTTTTGAGATAAAAATGGTCGTAGCCATACATTGTAGCTATACAGCTTTGTTCCCAGGGTTATAAACAGATGCAGCTCTCCAGACAGCCTGTGCTGCCAGGCATGACTTATTGTTGGGTGCCTCAGGAGCAGAGCACACATGAAGGAAGCTCCTGCTGACCATATGATGCCCCAAGTCTCCATGTTCATGAGCACCACACTGGTGTGATAATGCTGATTTCAGTCTGGGTACCCCTGATTCACCCCAGGTAACTAAGTGGTAGATTAATCACTGCACTTACCTCCTGTGGGCAAAGTGGTGCTTTTCTCATGGGCCTTGAATTTTTGTGCTTAAATGTGAAACTCTTTGTACTGCAGCGTTCCATGTCCTCTGACAGCAGCGACCACTGGTTGGCTGCTTGGTTTTAGGTACACTTCACTTTTCCCCTCCCTCTCCTATTAGTCTACAAAGTCTTTTGCCTCCCTCTCCAGCCAGATAGGACCAGCCTCAACCACTGTCCCAGCCCACCAGGAGGAGAGGAGACCCAGCTTCCAGATGATGCTACAGAGCCAGGAGCACAGCTCCTTTTGCTCTCCTGATACTTTCCTCATTGTGAGCCCCACAGGGCGGTTTCCCTCAAGGTGAGAAACAGCTGGGAGGAGTGAGGATAATTCCTGTCCACGTGAGATCCTTGTGCAACAACACAAGTCACCTGTGGTTTGGCTGTTGTTATGAAGCCTTGATTGGTCTGGGCCCAGGGCGAAAGGGAGGGCCTGACTCTTTGGGTGACATTCTTTGGGTGGCTGCAGGAATGATGAAGAGGAACTGTGATGGGTGATGTTGTCCATCAGCTCCTTCCTGGCAGGAAGTCCTCTCATCATGGCAAGGAGGAAGTCGAGAGGGATAGTACAAACTGTACCAACCGCAAGGGAACCCTTGTCCTCCAGCATGGGCTTACAGATTCTGACTTGGCAACTTGCTTTGGGGAACCAGATGGTAACACTGAATGAGCCCATCTTCACTACAGATACTCTGGGCCTGAGTCTGCCACTCAAAACTATGCAGACGGTCCCAACGGATGAGTGCTCCCAGCCTGGGAACAGGCAGCAAAGCCAGGCTCTATAGGTCAAATGTGCTGATTGTATTTTATTAAACAAGAAAAATACCCCCTCATCGGTCAGTGGGGCCCTGCAGTGGTCCGGTCCCCTCCTTTCTGCTGATGTGGGTGCTCATCTGACCTTCCAGGGAGCTGGTTTGGGGAGCTAAACTGGTTGAGAAGTAACCCTCCCCCCGAAAAAAAGTGATTAGTCTTCACCACAGATGGTGTATGCTGGTGTTGGTGGTAGGGAGGGAATGGGAACGGGTGGCTGGGGGTGGTGGAGGAAGGGCAGGAACCACAACCCTCTGACTTGGGTCAATTAAAACTGTTGTGGAATTTCACCCTAAGGCTTCAGTGGGATTTAATGTAAGCAATGCAGTAGCCGTGGCTTCTCGATGTGGCATGGGGAGAAACTGCACCTATGGAGCAGTAAGGAGAAAGGAATGAGGGAAGGTGCCCGCAGATGAGAATGGCTCTAACTTCTAAAGAAACACAACACTTGGTAATTACTAGAACTAAGCACATTTCAAACGTCACTGCCTCTTGCACTGTCAGTGCATATTCATTTTGAGAAAGACAGAATGTGCTGGGGTTGCATTCTCTCTCCTCTTTTCATGAATCTGCTAACGTGTTCAGGAAAGGTCTGTTTTCAAAGCCTGTATATTAGAGGTGTATTAATTTTGAACATGTCAAAAGGAACATTTGCACTGGAAACAGTTCTTCAAGTTTGCCTGCATCACAAATGAAACTAAAACCCTCATGCTGACCGTAAGCATGCTCTATTCTGATTAAACTTGGGTCGATTCCAGCTGAACTCAGGCACAGGCTTACTGGGCTGTACTCTCCCCCATTCATCATCTTTCTGATTTTTTTTTTTTTTTTTTTTTACTCCTTGTAACTACACTTATTTAAGGGCATTTGAAGAAATAACTTCAAGTTAAATATGACGGGAACTAAACTTTTATTTTGTCTCTCCTCAGCTTGTAGACAAATCCTTTATGTGTGGTAGGGCTGCAGACCCTGTAGATCCATGTGTCTAATCAAAGCAGATAAGAGTGTAACTCAGACCTTGCATATTTCAATGAAATGTTCATGAATCCGGGAGGGAATAACCTGGGGTGAACATCACTTTGTAAGAATCTGAATATATTCTGTATCACTGTCAGCAACATGCAGATGGCTCAGGAAATTCAGAAGCGGGCCTGTGCTTGTTGAGAAATGTCTCGCTGCTTTGGCTCTGAGGGCAATAATGATCACATTTGCCCAGATTCTCATTTAATTAGCAGATTTCCAAAATTGGGCGTTGAAGGACTTAAGTCACTATTTACCCTGTGTGGAAGCGTGTGGCTTCCCAGGGAGGCTGAGAAATGCCAGCTCCTACTGGAGTTCGTGTGAGTGGAGGGTGCCCAACCTCCTGAGACAGGAGGCAGGTTCTTACTTGGCTACTTAATATGGACATAAGTGCTGAATATTAAACACGCCTTCATTAGATGATGCTTGTCTCTATTTTTGAATTGATTCCTTTGAAGACCTATAGGTTAGGAGTGGGAAGGAAAACCGGTAATGGAGTGAAAATGACTGTGATTTAGAGATCGGATTGCATACAGCTAGAGCCATGCATCAGGGTAATGAGATTCAGGCTCGTTTGGTTACAAGCACTGGAGACAGAAGCAGAAAATGTGATCCACCAAGCCAGCTCTCAGGAAATGAGAAACAATAGAGTGAGGAAATCAAATTTCAAACTGCAGGGATATATTTATCAAGTTTTCCTTAGAAATTTTGCTGGGCCTTTTGACGTTCTCTGTGCAGCTTTTTTTTTTTTTTTCCCCCTGTATTTTTTTGGTCAGCCGACATATGGCTGGAGGATTAGATCACTGTAAAGCACCGTTGTTTGTGACCTATTTGTTAATGCGGGGCTGGGGTCAGCGAGAAGAGACAAATGTACTTGTCATTGTTCGGTGCTTTTCAAGTGCTGTTCCTGTTGTCGCTCACGCCGTGGCCAGGCATTGGGAACAAACTCATTAGCTAATTAGTGGTGTGCTCAGCCCCACGTGGCGGTAGTCGCTGTGTGGGCGATATTCACATTATGGCTGTGGAACAGGCCCTCCTGTGGCTTCCTGGCAGCCGCTCTTCGCTAGGTTAGTTGGGAGGGCAGCCATGGCCGGGCAGAGCCGGGGGAGGCTGCATCTGCCTCGTCTTTGCTGGGAGAGTCTCTTGCATACCAGACATGGCGCTGCAGCGCTGCTCGTCATCCTTCTGCTCCTTGCCATGCAACAGCCCCTCTACTCCCACTCGCTGGATCTACTGCCACCATCTGCCTTCTCTGCGTGGACTGCTCTGCTGCCGGCGTGGCTACCGGGGAGGTGCCGCGGCTATCAGTTTCCGGTGCCGAACTCCTACTGCAAATAGTGGCCTTGAACTCTGTCTCTGCCAACGCAGCTGAAATGTTGTGGGCTGGGAACAATTTGACAGAGCGGCTCGGGTCAACATCCACGGTGTGGTACAGCCGCCTGGAAAGAGGGATGGGGCAGCACTGGGGTGGAACGTTTTCTATGTTAGATCCTGGATTTAAAATCACAATATAAACAGCAGCGACATCCTGTTGCTAATATGAAACAAGGGCCATAGATCCACTGCCACAAGTCCCCTCTCACTGGGGATGTCCTTTGCAGCCTGGGCAAATCTCTGCTGGTGCAGCTGTTATCAGTTGGGTACCTGGCCAGCGCTCCAGGAACACTGTCATTTAAGGCGTTAACGCAGGAGTAATAAAAAAAAGTGTAATTTTACTTGGCTGGCTTGTTTTGCTTGCACCAAGTAGCTTGATCTGGTTGATAGGAAATACAGTTTTGTTGATACAGGCGTGCCAGCTGCAGGAGCTCTTTGCTGGGTTTGTTGATTCCTACACTTATGCTGTAGACGGAGACACCTGGGATGGAGCTGGGAACGGAGAGGAAGCCGCCTCCTGCTTCGGAGAGTTGTCTGCCCAGACCTGGGAAGCGGGTGGGCAGGAAAGAAGGCAGCAGGAACAATCTTGTTCTTCCCATTTTATTTTACACAAGAGCTTTCTTCTCGTTCTTTAGAGCTGTCAGCACCTAATCATTAGGATTAATGAACGCACACAGAAACATTAGGTTTCCATCATTGCCATTTTCTTCTAAAGAAGAAAAGAGGGAAGTATTCTTTCAGCTCCTGCTGATAGTCAGATGCGTGCTGATCCTTTATTTTTTTTCCCCCCAGAATTTAATTCTTCCTAGCTCAAGGTTAACAGCTAAGCCAGCATCGCAGCTAACTGCAGAAGACTTGGCTTCCCAGCTACCAGATGGTATTCAAAGCATTTGAACTTGCAGCATTTCTAAACAAGTTGCTTTTAATGCAGCTTACTCGGGTGTTTCGCTGCAGTCCCCGTTCTTCTGTGTTTCAACCTCAATCCGTCTCCTATTGAGGTCAGCGGGAATTTTGCTACTGGCTCCACAGGAGAAAAGGCTGGGCCGTAAGTTTGCAGCGCTCAACCTGACCTTCCTTTCGCTTGAAAAGCGCTATCTTATAAACTGGATTTTGCTCTGAGTTTCCTTTGTTTTGTTATGCTTTAGTAAGGCAAGATTCCTCAGGAATTTGGGTTTTAAATGACCAGTAGCACTACCCAGAGCCAGCTGTAACGCGAGCAGAGTCCTGCGAGCCAGCTTCTCTCCTGACCCGCACCAACCACGACAGTCTCCCGACCAGCGATGTCCCATTTCCTTGAATTGTCTCATGGTTTTACGATTGGAACAAATATATCCAGGGAGAACTGCCATGAGACCACGAACCTCCTCCAACCTGTGATCCCGGACACCGGTTTAGTCATTATCCCCAGAGGGGAAGGACGTGCGCTCCCACCCACCCAGACTGCCCGGCTCCACCTGCCGAGTTCACGCCCGTGTGGCTTCACCGAGCTGCCCTTCTAGAAGATCACCCAGCGTGGCCACCAGAAAGCTCCCTCCTGCCACCCAAAAGTGTCCCCCAATCCGTAAACGTCATTATTTTGTATGGGTGTCTTTGTCAGGAGGGGGAATGGTGCAGTAACCGCACAGCATGAGGTGATGGCAGCTGCTTCGGGGCCTGGCAGCCCGCCCAGCGCCCTGCTTTTTGGGGGGGATCCCTGCAAAGCAGGGCTTCCCCCCCCGCACAATGGTTTCCCCTTGGAGACAAGAGCGAGGAGGGGGCTCCCTTCGGATTCCCGAGTGTTTTCCTTCCACCAGATGTGGCAACGGGCCCGAGCAGGAGCTGGGGCACTGCCCAGCGGCTGGTCCTGCCTCAATCCCCACTGGTGCCTGCCCCGAACCCTCCTCGGCCGGGAGGGCCGCGGGCCCGGCTGTGAGGAGACTGAGCCGGCTGTGAGGAGACCGGGCCTCGGTTGCGAGGAGCCCCGGCCCGGCTGTGAGGCGTGAGGGGAGGGAGCTGCCCCCGCGGCGCGGCGCGGACGGGGACGGACCGCGTTACCCGGGCGGAGGCCACCGCTCCTGACTCCCCTCCCTCGCCCTTCGCCGCGCCCGGGCCGGGGCCGCGCCTCGGGGGCGCGCGCGGCCGCCGGTTCCGCCTCCTCCGCCACCTCCCCCCGGCCGCCGCCATGTTGGATGGTGCGTGTGGGTGTCAAACCCAGCGAGAGGCGGCGGCGGCGGCGGCCGGGCACCGGGACACCCCCTCCGCGCCTCCCGCGGCCCCTTCCCCGCTCCTCCCGCACGCAGCGCCAGGTCAGTCCGGGAGCCGTGGGGCGCTTGGGTGCGGGAAGGGGGACGGACGGATGGACGGCGGCGGAAGAGCCTCCCCCCCCTCCCTCCGCCTTTCCCCTCAGCAGCGGGGTGCGGGGTGGGCGCGGGAAGGGGCCCCCCCCGGGGCTCCCCCTGGGGAGGGAGCGGGCCCGGCGGCTGGCTGCGGGGCTGGGGCGGTGGCTGAGGGCCGCGGGGCCGGGGCAGCCCCGGCTGGGGGGCCGGGGTGGCCTTTGTTGTCTCCGTGGGGTGGGCAGCAACAGTTACTGCCCATCATGGCAGCCCGGCGGCGGGAGCAGGGAGCGGAGCTGTCGGGACCCGCCGGGCCGGGGCGGGGAGGGGACACACCATCGCCCCGGCCCTTCGCCTCTCGGGGTGCGGGGTCCGTCCCGCTCGGGGCCGGCAGCCGCCGGAAGGGTTTTCGCCTCCGGTCGAAAGTTCGGGCCTGGCTTCTTCCCGTGCTGGGCGATGGGGCCGGCCGCCTCCCTGGAAGTCGATGGGGCTGGTGGAGGGGGGTGGCGGCGGCCTGGCCCGGCGGGGGGCTCCGCGGTGTCCGTCACCTCGTCTCTGCGTTATTAACGTTCATCGTGGTGGTGTGGGATTTGTTTTATTCTTCCAGTAACATTGTCAGTTTGGAAGATAGGTAGTAGTGCTTTTAATTATTTTGTAAAGGATTTTTTTTTTTAATATATACATTTTTTTTCAGTCTTTACCTGCAGTACATGCTACAGATTGGTCTTGGGTAGTCAGGGTGCTGCGTTATGTTAAGCATTATTGTTGTGAAGTATATTGAAACAAGAATTATCACAGGTTACCCACAATGGAGGTTTCCTATTTTAAAGCCATAAGGCTTATCGATAACATTTCGTCTCAGTTTTATTTGTCCAAGGGGGATGTAATGCTTCCCCCCTCCCCCTTCTTAAGTATGGCATCATCAATGATCTGTACAGCTAAGTTATATTTAACATTTACATCGATTGGAGACATTTCTTTTTCTTAATCTACTAAGAAAATATCCTGAATGATCTACATATACATACATTTTCAACAGGAGGCCTAAAATACTTGTTCAGGTTAAGGTGTGTTGCGGGTGTTACAGACTGTAGAGGCTGACTGTAGGAGTTCAAAATGCAAATCAGGCCACAAGATTAAGTTTTATTATTCTCTCCACTGAAAGACATGGTTTATGGTAATATGGAACTCTTGCATAATTCCAGTGTGTTGCTGTGTTTTGTGCGAGACAAGGTCATAGAAAAGTAGATTGTTAGGATGTAAAATAAGGGATGTTAGAATGATTTTTGATTAAAAAAATATGATTATATAGTGATGATATCTTTAGCAAAATACAGCCTATTTAGGAAGTACCTCTAAATATGTTTGCCTTGGCTGATTCTTGGATACATTATTTTCCAACAAACTCATATATAGAGTTTTATTGTGAAGAATCAAAACTTTTGATAAATTTTCTTTTATGAACTTGAGGTAATGGTAAACTAGCTAGCTAGAGTTTCAAAGATAATCTTCCATATATTAAATATTTAACTATGTTATCAAAAATTATCAAGTACAAATGAACCATGAGTATGCATTCCTCAAGAATTCTGATAAGGCCGAATTTACTGCAAGTTAAACTTCAGGAAGTTTGATTTATGGGTGCTGACTGTAACTTCCTTGATGCCATAAAGTAACTATGTGATGTCATCCTGCTGTGACAACGGTTCTCCTACATGGTAGCTTGACTTTTATATTTGCTGACAAATGAAAGCTAATATCTGCCTTGAAGAAATGAAATATAGTGAGATACTAACAGGACGGACCTCTCGCTTTATAAAAAAATAATTGACCTGTTGCCTAGGTAGGAGCTAAGTATCGTTGGATAATACTTGGGCAAGAAAAGTCCTATCTGCGAGTTGCCTGGTGGTCCTGTCCTAATAGGAGAAGAGATATCTGAGACCTGGCTGTTGCGTAGCCTGGATGGTAATGTTCATGTTGTTTTTCACGTCTTTTATTCTTACAGTCATTTTTAATGAATAGTTGACAAACATCTGATGTCCAGTGCAAGCAGTGCTGTATAATGCAATGAGCATAAATGAATTCAGCTTGTACTGACCGCATCATTATTTACATAACTGGTTAATCATGCTAATTTTGTTCCAGCTGTCAGCCATTTGATTGCTTTAAAACTTGGAGCTTTTAAGAAGCCTCAAATCTTGGATCACTGCTGTGAAATGCCAAAGGCCTAGTTTGTTACTTCATAAAAATGCTGATAGTCTTCCTTGATGCAGAAATTGGTGTTTTGGGTTTTCTGGGTTTTTTTTGTGTTTTTTTTTTTTTTTTTTGAGAGAGAAATCATTAAATGATAATCTGTTTTAGTAGAAATGCATTCCAGAGTAGTTATGATATTCATGATCTTGCTTTTCTTAGGTCTCATATGTAGGATGGGGAAATGACTATTGGTTTTACCTGGTCTAGAAGACTATAAGTTATTCTAAAATCTTTATTTAATGACTGGTACTCAGGAAGCAACTTCCCAGTCTTCCAGTGCTGTATTTGCAAAGCGCTAAATTGTCTCTTGGGATCTGGCTAATAGAAAATGAAAGGTGCCTGGTTTGTGTGAACGTCTGTAATGTTCTTTTTCCACTTTGCCTTGCTCTGATCTGTGCAGGGAAAGTATCGAAAGGTACTAGTATCCTGCTGTCTTAAGTGCTTCAAAGAACAGCGGGTTTTTTTTGTGTATTTCAGTAGCCTGGCTGCTCATTAAGAAGGCATGAGACACCATGGAGGAGAACAACATGTATGCTGTCTTCTAGAATAAAACCTGCTAGTCTGATTGTAGGTCCGCTAGCATTAGTATACTTCAGTTTGGTTACATACTGGTATGCGCTGAATAGTAGACCATAAAAAGTCCCAGAATTAATCAGTTTAGGTGGCTGTTACGTGGTTGCCTTCCTGTTCTGGGCGGGTGAGGGGAATGTAGAATGCCTGTGTGTCAGAATAAGTGAATTCAGAGACTGTAAGCTTCAGAATTTAGAACTAGGTGGCTGCCACAACTGAGCCTCTCGGTGAGTGGTGCAGGAGGTAGAAAGCTACGGAAAAGCTGGTATTGCTTATTTATCATTTTGCAAATAACAGTTTTGTCTCTGGTTTTCCTCAAATTTGGGATTTTGTTGATTTTATGACAGTGCTCCAAACTATTGATAAAAGGCAAAATACTTGGATCGAACAGTTCTAAGATGTGTTTTGTGGGTAATGGGTGGTTGTAGGCTGTTCTTAATGAGTGAGTAGCTTAAATTACTGAGACTGAGTTCCTTCAAACTGTTGAATATATGTTCAGAGTTACCAGAAGTTGTTAAATGTGTGTAAATATCTAATAGTGGAGTTTGTAGGAATGATTATACTAGTTAGAAAATTAGTATTAAAGTATTTTTTGTTTTCTACTTGTAATGTCACCAGCAAGTGGAGGTATTTACCAGAATTTGTTTTGTAATTCACTAATGTGCATTTTTATATGGAAATACTACTTTGAATCACTATGCTTAGTGAAAGGCTTTTCTTCTGTATAGATATTTTTTACCTCTTTTTTTGGTATTGTTACAAAAATTGAACTTAAAAATCAATCTCAGAAACAATGCCCTGTGCCGTATTAATTGTTAATAGCGTGTATATCTGTTTTCATGTCACCCAGGGCTGTTAACATAAATGCCTCTGACTAGTGCCTTGAGCTTGCGTTCAAGGTCAGACTCAGTCTGTTCGTGCTGCCTGTGCCTTGGCTTGCACCCCGACTCGCCGAAGCCAGCTCTTTCCAGGTGGGGAAACATGACTACGGAGCAGAGGAGAGCTCAGGCACCAACAGGTCCCCTCTGGCAGCGTGAGTGCAGACGGCTTTAGCAGTAGGACTGGGTGAAACCAGTCCCAGCCCAGAACTGCATAAGTCTCTGCGTTGGAGGCTCCCCTTATCTGTTTTATGGTGGAGGTGGCTGGGTAAAGTTCTCAAGAGTCTCAAACTCAGCATGTTTCATTGTCCTGATGCATACAGTTTATTTTCAAGTAATAAGTCTCTTTCCACGGTTAGGAGTGGATCTCTCCGAGCTGCCTAAAGTAATTGAAATTTTTGCATGAGACCTCTGCAGTTTTCTTCTACACTGTTGACTGCTGCTGTCTTTCCTCTGAGTGCTGTTTTATTAATGTTGTCTACAGTTGCTGAGTCTTCTGTCATGTAACCATATAACGAATACTAAATGTACAAGGCATGAGAAGTAGAATAGTTTTAAAGGGTGACCCAGGCAGGAGAACACTTACATGCAGTCTGCTTCTGTAGACGTGGTACAAACCTGTCTTTTGTGTTTTAGACTTCTATCTCCTTCTTTCTTGCCCTCATCATTACCTTTTACTTTGCACATGTAGATGTCTGTTCTCATGCTTATTTGAATAGCAGTTCTGGTTCCTCTCTCCAGACTGGTCACATACAGGTTTCATATGGCATGGATTTGATCACCTTTAGATCCAATCTTCTGGTGGATGTTCTTTTTTGATGGAAATTTCTGATCTTATCACTTACAGTAAAATATTAATCTGTGAATCATTTGCTCCTTTATGCTTATAGTGCAGAACTAGATGAACTATACTTTTACAGATCAGCTAATAATTTTTTTTTTTAAAGCTCAGAGCTGGTTATTAGTTTAAAGACATGCCAGGCACCTTACCTAGAGATGTTTTATGTCCGTTCTTCAAGATTGAAATCAGAAGACTCGCTTGCCTTGTTTGTTTTTCAGTGTTGCAGTAGTTATGGCCCATTTTTGGGCCTGTCATTCTAGAATTGACTACTTAAAGATAGATGGTGGAGTCTGGGGGTCATGGCTGAAACGCCACATCTGTTCCTCTAGAGAAATTCAACAGCCAGACATTGATTTAATCTCCCTGCAGGATAACCTTATAGAGACTTTCCTGCAGTTCTGAGGATGTCACTTACATAATGTAATGTCTTCTAAAATCAAACGGCTAGTTTTCATTATTTAAAAGCAGAAACCCAAGCAGAGCAAGCTTTGTATGTCTGTCTGTTGGGTCTGTTCTTTTTGGTTGAGTTTTGCCACCGAGAAATGATACAATATACGTTGTAGTCCTGCTAGTTAAAAATGTCAGCATGGGCGACAATGGTGCTAATGATGTTAGGGATGTTCTTTTATATTTTTTTCTTTGTGTGCTTTGAAATCTTATTAATTTCTAGATTTAAGATCAATTTAGTAGTTTCTGAACCTTTACAAGGGCAATGGTCTCTTCATAGCTTTGCTAGAACAAAGACATTTTAAGAATCTTAATAGAGAATCGTATAATCTTATTACAACTGCTCCTGACTGTTTAAATCACTTCCTTGTACTTAAATAACAATCTGTCACCAGCTATTTCTTGATTGTAGTTTTTGTCAGATGCAATTTATCCCCCTCTGTGTTTTTGTTTTTGTTTTTTTTTTTTTTCCCCTGATTGTGCAACCCTTAGGTTGGCAAGCAATTTCTTTCCCAAACAGTTCTTCTGACTTCATTGGGGCTAATCGCATGAGTAATTGCTCACTGGTGTAAGGGTTGTACAGTTCACAAATAAAACCTTTGTTTGTAGGACCTCATGGACAAAACCCACTAAAATAACTGATATTTACAGTTCTAATATTCCTTAGGGAACAGCAAAACAAAGTATTTTTAAAGGTAACTTCCTCCCCTGAGATGCAGGCATGAAGACTCCCTCAAACATGTTTCCTTGTAGGTAGGAAATCTGTTCTCAAGCGGCTAGTCGTGTGTCGCTAACTGGGTGAACAAGCCCCAAGCAGCATTTTAGTTTTGTCATTCTCCTGATTTTTATTTATTTTTTTCTTTTAGTAGTGAGGATTTCTTCGGCCAAATCTGTTGACCCAATTGCCGCTGCAGCTGCCTTTCTACTAACTTTCATCTCTGTTTGGACAGGGATGAGGCTTGTGACAACAGCAATAAGGCATAGATGTTTGATCCAAACCTGTGAAATCAGCCAAAATCTAAGATCATTAATTAATCCTTATCCTTCAGTTCTACATTGAAATATTTCAACACGCCTGCCTGTTCTCTGATGGATGGTCAAGCAGAGTGTAGTTTGTCATGTGGTATATGTAAAGGAAAGCACTTCAATTATTATTTGAAAAACAGAACTTTAATGTTTTTAATTATTCAGTTAGTTAATTAATCAGTGAAACATCCTACCATTTTGTGACATTGCTGGAATGTGACTAGTAATGTCTGTTTGGAGGGAGATCTGAATCATGCATTACCAGCAATATTCAGATATAGGGAAGGTCCGGTGAACCTTTGAAACGCCCCTGCCCAGGTATTTCATCATTTGATAAAAACCTCTTTCTATATGACCATTTGGAAGCGTAAGACTCACATCTGTTCTGTTTTCTAATGAAATATTTGCCTTCTGAGCCCATACTGGCTTATTGCATGGTTTTATGATTGCTTCTTGCAGTGATTTTATTTGTTTGTTTATTTATTTAAGGGCTTGGAATGCTTATTGCTGATGAGAAATGTTACTATTTTTTTGCTGCTGTTGTTGAGCAGAGTTCATTAAGTTAAACTTTGTCTACCAATTTAGGAGAGTATTTCTCAGAAAGTGAAGGTAATGCCTCTGTTGGAATGTTTTTTGATAAATAGCATAGGTGGCAGCAAGTACTTTTCTTAGAAGTATGCAAATGCAGATCAGAAATCAATATTTAATATTGTAATTGTAGTTTTTGAGAATTTCTACAACTTATGTATATTTTTAAAGCAGAAATTTCTACATGCTACTCAGAAGAACAGGAAGACTGTCATTGCACTGGACTGTAATTGTGTAGCCCATGCTTTTTTATACTTTTTCAGCAAAGCAACTGTCTTCTGAAGATTTTAAAAGATTGGTACCTGGGTGGCTCCTCTGAAAGATATTTGTGTTTATATAGTTTACTGGTTCACTTGAGCAGATTTAATAAGGAAGTAAAATACAGAAATGTTTATAATTGGTTTTACTTGGCTTTCAGAATTCTTAAATTTTAGAGAAGCTGAAGTATAAAAGCTTGTGTGACAGCAAAATCACTTTTAAACTGTTTTATTGCAGAGAAGCACTGGGGTATATCATCAAAGGATGTGAGGGTGTTTTAGTCTGCAAAACTGCTTAAGTGTTACATTTAAAATTTACAAATCGCTGACCCCTTTGTGAAACACTGAGACAGACTGAAATGTCTGGCTTCTTTTTACGTTTGACTACCTAGTGAATAATCTCCTTTTTCCTAGGCTGCTGGTTTAAGCATGCTGAATAGTATAATTGACATTTTGGTGTCTATCTGCCAACTAATAGTGTCTGCATATATATAATTTTGCAATAATAAGAACATATGATGCCTCCAAGAGAGTATTTACATTGGCTTTAAAAGACAGAACGTGTTCTAGAACTGAAGATGTATGATGCTGGGGAGTGTTCTGCGTGGTGGGAACTCTCTGCTGATGTTGCAGGCTGCTGAAATGTTGAAGAGGTGAAGAACAGCAGGATACTTTTGCAGGCTGTCTTCATTATACTGGTTTTAATATGCTTTATGAGGGCTTTTCGGTTCTGCAGTTTATGGTCGAGATGAAGCAAAGTATGTAAGCACGTATTTCACTTTGAACATGTGAGGGATCTGTTGATCTGGGACTGGTCATTGGCTTACAGTCGATGCTGAACACGACACGTCATTTTTTAGTACTGTTAGCTTTCCAGGTGTAAATGCAGGAAACATGCTGGAACATCCTGAATGCAGAAATATTTTTGTTATGTATGTACTGGCACAAAATTGTGTCTGGATTCCGGATGCCTTGGGACAGAGCCAGATTTTTAAATATTTTATTTTTTTTGGTCAATTTGGATAGTGAATATAATACTATAGTGTCTTTTCCTGTCCCTGGAAATGCTGATTTTTAGTTTTATTTTAAGAAAGCATTTTATTTTCTTACTCAGAAGAAAAATAAACGTTAAAGGAAGAAGAAAGTCCGTGCTTGTTGGTTGTTTTTTTTTCACCCTTGTTTTTTTCTCAGTTTATGGCCTGAAATATGCCATCAAAACTTTCTCTCTTTTGTCTCACAAATTCTAAGTTGAGAAATTGAGATGTGGAAGGTGGGTAGGGATCTTGAGGTAGTGAGGGTAAGAGAAGGGGAGAAACACACTGGTGTAAGTTGCCTTGGTATTGGCACAACGTGCTCACAGTAGAACTTCTTCCAGGTAGCAGAACCGGTAAGTTACGTGTGTGTGTGTGTCTGTGTAGATGCGTGTATATATAAACCAGAGCTTTAGCTGATCAAATCTATAATGTAATGCTGTTGGTACAGGCAAAGCTCGAAGCTTTACAGTTAAAAACACATCCATTGCCTATCAGATGTGTGAAACGGATGCGTCTTTAAATGCCGTAAGGCTGGTGCTTCCCTGTAACCAGAATAGTCTTTTGTCAAAACTCCTATTTTAACTGTTTTAATAAAATGTGGTGACTCTTGCATTTTCTCCTTTCATGGGAAACCAGAGTAAAAGAGAATTAAGCCCCGCCTGCTGCTTACATGCTAAACAGATGCAAATAAGAGCCCCCTCCCTCACAGTTGCATCCTCTCTCCTCATGGGTTTCTACATTGTTTTGATTAAAGCGGTTCTATTGCCAACTCCCAGCCCAGAGGGCAGGTGAGAGGAAAAAAAAATCCCTGATTACAGTTCAGTGATTAACATATCTTTTTGAGTTTGTAATGCCATCATTTCACAGAAAACAAAGTTCCAGCAGCTTCACAGGGTATAGGGTTGTCAGGCAAACATCAAAGTGGAAAAAGAAGAGTGGAGTTTATTTAAAATATAGTAGAAAGACTTAAAACATTCGTGCTAACCTATGAGAGCTATTAAAAATTTAAAAAAGCCTTTGAAGCTAAGCATTAAAGATTTAATAGTATTAATTGAATTAAGCTGTGGGAGTTAAGGATATGTAGACACATGTGTAAGTGTATGTATTCTAAGACATTATCTGTGTTAAGGAAGCTAAGGTATTGAGAGTTGAATTAATTGTACTCGGTTTATAAAGGCTACCTTAACAAAAACCTTTTCATTCTTGGTCTTAATTAGACTAGATACCATTATAACTGAAAGCGTAAACAAAAGTGCAGTGTACTTACTATCATTTTAAAAACTGCAGTGAAGCAGAGAAGACCAGACTTAGCATACCTGAACAAGGCAAAACAAGCAGAGTACTTTCTAATCTACACTTTAAGGATAATTTTGTTTCTTTATATTATTAAGTCTGATTTTTTTAATTGTTTTTAAAATAACAAATACCTTTTCCTTTCACTGTTATGAGAACAATAACTTAATACCGTTGTACTCCATAATACGGTTTCAGCCCTCCTCTTTTACCCCATGACACTCTGCCTGTAGTCCCAGCCACAAGTGTGGGCTTTTTTTGGTAGCTATGCTTTCACGTTAGTTCATAATGTGTTTTCTCTTATGACTGACTGATTTTCGTCATTTTTAGCTTTTCTTATGTTTAGAACATTTCACTGTTAGGAAGACTTCTTGCTGGAGGAAGAAAGTGGTCCCTCCATAGCTTTGTAAATAGGTAATAGAAAAAATCAGAGTCAAGTCTCTGGGACTGTAGTAATTGCAGTAGCCTGGTGTTGAGGGAACAATGTGTGGGGATTTCTGGGTTTTTCTTTTTTTTTTTGCAAATTGAAAACTTAATTCAAGACTTACCATATTTGACCTGGACGTTAATGAGCAGGAAAAAGCCAGGTCCTTACGTCGTTAGCAGAACAATGGGCAATGAAAGCTTCTTGCAAATGTGCAGGTGGCTTGGCTAAGAAAGCTGATGTCCAGAGGGGAGCAACATCAGATGGGGTTTGATTGGGATGGAAATACTGGTGTGTAGAGACACTACCAACCTCGTCAAGAGGGATAACAAAATTGAGGGTGATCTTAATACATTCATTTTTCCTCCTTCAGGAAGATGGTTGCTGACACTGTAAGGCAGGTTGTTTGAGCTCATCTTGCTGCAAATGTAGTTACTAAATGATTCAGCATGATACCGTACCCACGCATTTTAGCAATATTGATGAATTCATTACCCTTCTGTTAGCTGATGGATGTTAATGGGCTAGAATTTCTTCTGTGCATTTGGACTAGATGGAATGCTCTTGAAAAATTATGAGAAAATGGAGTGGGCGAATTTTTAAGTCGCTTTCTTGTTCTGTTTATAAATCTAAAGAGAGAGAATGTTTTTAATGACTTGCTTTAAAACAGTGGTTAAAAGAATAATCAACAGTGCAGGGATATCGGGCAGCTATGGGAGGTACAAATAGTAGTAGTACTACACGGGATTTACTTGCCCTTTTTTTTTTTTTTTCCTAATGTCTCAAGCTATAATCTGCTGCTTCAGAAATATCAGAGGCTTGAATTTTGGATTACACGTGGTAGGTATTGTCTTCTACAGTTGGACTCCTTACAGTGTATATGGAGTCTTGAGGACATACACAGAGTTGCTGACTGCAGAGCATCAAAGCTAAGAGGGTATAACGTGTTCTCTGTAAGAGCCCACTGGAAGAAAATGACCTTTAATAATGGAACAGGCACAGATGCTTTTTAGTAACAAGTCTTTGTCATCCTCTTTGAGAAGAGCAAGCTATCTCCCACTCAAATAATTTTCCGTCTAAATATCCAGAATAGATAAGAGAGTAGGTAGAATATTACTGCTGAAGGATAGGTTCAGAAGGATAGAGGAATTGTTATGATGACAGCTGAAAATTTCTGTGTATCTGCATGGGAGAATGTGGGATTCACTGGCATCTTCAAGCCAGACTTTTTTTTTTTTCTTAATTCCAAAAAAAAAATCGTCAAAATAAAATAAACCAAAATAGTAACAAATCTTTGCATTTGTGTATAGGGATGATTCTTGCTAGTACCTGAATCAAGGAATTGGAAAGTTTTAAGTCGGATAATGAGGGAAAATCCTTACATCATATGTGTTGTGTTTGGGCTTTTTTTTTTGTGGAGTGGTTGATGAACTTGAAAATATAGCTCAAAATCAGGAACTGGGGCAGCACAGAAGTAGACCAAAGTGACTAGCAGTATTTTTGAGTGCTGTTTCATGGTAAGCAAAACCCAGTCTAAATCCAGGCTGCTGATGGCAGGGTTGTTTCGTCCTCTCCTCTGGTTGCACGTACTTTCTGCTCAGCAGTGCTCCTTTGGATGGAATTGCTTTTCCTGCTGAGGTGGTGATGTTAGACAGCTCTGTTAGGAAGAGAGAAGAGAGGTAGGGTTGTTTTGGAAAACATTTTGGAAACTGTGTGGTGTGCACAGTATGAAAAGGTAAAAGATATGGAGGAATAAGAGGGAAAGCTGAACAGCGAGTGCGCAGACAGCTATCTTAAGATGTTATCCAATTTTGAAAGAGTAGAGGACCAAATTTTCTTCTTTTCTGGGGCTGTCTTCAACATGAAACAAAATGAATGTGTTACTGTTACTAGCAGCTATGTAATAAAAGGAGATTTCCCAGAAAACCCAGTTGCAGTTCTTGCGCTGTTACCTGCTGAAAGCAAACCCCAAATCTAAACCATCGTCTCTGACTTTACCACCAATTTGAGCGTTCAAGGTGCAGCCTTACGTTTTGCCTTCTGAAATGTAACTGTAGATTGCTGTTGAAATGAATGTTACTTCCTGTATTTGTGGTGTACTTCAAAGTAATTAGAGTGACCTTGGGAGTAATTGGTTCCGTGACCTGATGTGTCAGAAAACCCAGCTATCCATCTCCCCCTTGCCTCCCCCGGTTTGTTGTACCAGCTCACTGAACTGATTCTATCTCGAGATCTGGCGTGAGGGGCAGGGAGGTGGCGTGTGAGGCAGAGTGGGTAGGAGCCGGACCTGCCTTCAGCAGCCCTCAGCCAGCTGAGAATCGAGTGTAACGTGAAGCCGCATCCTCAGTTCCTCTCTGAGCCCGATTGCTGACAGTAAAGGCTAGTGTAAAACCTGGGGTTTGGCCAAAACATTCCTCCAGTGGGGTGCATAGAGGATTTTAGGATATATGTTTCATGCTTTACAATTTTATAGCGACCTAATTAGTCATGAGCATACAACTGCATGTAGCTTAATTTCTGAGGGTTAAAGCAACCTTATATTAATTGTTACCAGTTATAATAGTTATTTTAAGATCATGTGTGATGAGTGTGCAAGTATGGTGGCTGTGAGGGATAGCACTTAACGTTTTATGCTGTGAATGGCCATCAATAAATGCAGGTAGGATATTAAATCAGTCTCCTTTTTTTTTTTTTTTTTTTGCAGGCTTGTAGTTTGTGCTAGCAGCCAGATACACTTAACAATTTAAATTGAAGAAACTAGTAGTGTTTTGCATGTATAGACGGATATGGCTTTGCAGATCTTGCACTGTTCCTTGAACAATCCTTTTTATTAGAAATTCACGTCATAAAGTAAAAGCATTAATTAGTCTCTCAGCTTTTACCAGTAGTAACATGGAGAGTTAACCTTTTTTTTTTTTTTTCTTCCCTCTGATCTTTGTCATGATGAACATTTGCCTTTGGCCTACTGAATGTATTAATGTGGTTTCATGTCTGTGGTGTGTAGGTGGATAGGAGAAACTGCACACGGTGACGTCTGCTTCATAATAATAAAGTGCAAACTGAATTTAGTTAATGAAATCATTGAGTAATTGTAAGTAGCAGGTACCTTCCCAAAATATCAATGGTACATGTATCAGTGATGCATGAGCGCAGATATATATGAATATAGTAGTTCTTGTCAGCTTTGAATTTTAAAAATTGTAATTGTGTAAGAAAACACTGTGGCTTAAGGAATGTAGCTAACACTTTGTGGTCTTGAAAGATTTAGGTTGTGTTATTTGCAGTTCCTCCTGTGTTCAAGCTGATCTCTCAGGGCTCTGAGCTCTTGGGAAAGAAGATATAATGGCTTCCCTTTGGCAGGTGCCTGTCACCCAGTAAGCAGCCTAAGTGACAAGGCTGGGCTTTTCTAATTAGTAATAGATTCTTAGACACATCGTCTGGCAAGAATATCAGATATCTTCCTCCCTTCCAAGATGAAAATACAGAAGGAGAGAAGAGTCTCCTGCTGTCATTAATTCAGTTGAAAATGCTTCTCAAATATTCCCAGGAAACTGTATTTATTTCAGAGTGTTACCTTCTTAAGGCACACACTGTATACCTTTTTTATTTTTCATTTTTTTTTTCCTATTCTATTTGTGAGAATAAAAGACTAAGTGCTTTCATTCAAGTAGGTAATCCCCAGAGAACAAATTCCTTGTGAGAGTTTGGGTAGGTATTTTCACTGCCGTGTTGGATTAATTTGCATTTAGAATTTCTGGTTCAGTGCGTAATGGCTTGACCTTACGCAGTTTTGTAATTCTGCAATATCGAGTTATTCATTACACATCCGGTACTTGCTGTATTACTAGTGAAAAAAAAAACCTGAGATCTGCTGCGTAAAATGCGGGTAGTACTGCTGATGACACTTGACCCAGCCATAGGGGGAGGAATGTGTTACTTTTAAAGAGATGTTGTCAAAGCTTGTAATCCTAAAATTAGACCTCCAGTCTAGGTCGGATTTGGATTGTTTGTGGTGATCTGCATGGCTCTTAGAGAGGCTGTCCCCTTCCGCAGCTCTTCAGAGCATATTTGCAGTTGCTTCCCACAGTGTCAATAATTCCAGCTGCGTTATGGGCTGCGAAGTCAAATGTAATTGCGAATGTCAAAGCAGCAGCAACTCTGGCTTGGTGGGTCCCCCAGTAAAGTGGCCAGGTAGCACTGCCGTGTTCTTGGCTGCGAGACAGAAGTTACATTTCTGCTCCTTCCCCTGCTTTCTTAGACTCTGTGAGTAATGAGATAAGCTCTCCATTGATCTCAAATACTGCCCTGGTAATTTAAGTAGACATGTAGTAAGAAAAGGTGTTCTAGAGAGAATTTAAACAAATTTGTGTCTGTAAATCTCTTTTACAGCTAAATGGCCACACAAGCTGGAGTTAGTTTTTCTCTGTGAGTCTGAGGCATGACTGTAAAATCAGTGTAGAATCTAACCTTGGGATTCATGAATATGCATAAATTTGAAGGAGAATTATCTTTCAGCATTAACTCTTTAAATAAAGAAATAATTTGGCCACCTGCTGTCTCTGAAAGCTGACCTTGTTCTCTCATTTGTAAAAGGGAGTGGAAAGCTTCCAAAACTTTTAATTTTGAACCATTTCCTCTTCTCAGAAATTACACTGAAGAAGACAAGCATTTAAGCCGTGAAAAATGGAAATTAAACCTTTCTTCTGGAGTTAACCCTGTTCTTTAAACCACTTGCCAATCTGTATTTGTAACTCATTTCCTAAATAACTTTGAAGGTTGAGGAAGGGCATTGATGGTAATTTCAGTGTCTTCATTTTACTGTTTTATTCACATGAATTGCTGTTTTCTCCGCTGTACAATAGCGAGAGAGAGCTAATAAGTGTGGTACTTGTTGGCTTTTATGTATAGTGCCAAGCTTCTTCGCTTCTCTTAGTGCTCTTCTCCAAATGGCCACAATGTATACTTGCCCCTCTTCCTGTTTGGTTTTGGGAATAATATTTGTATTACAGTAGGATATTATATCATAGACAGTGTAATGATGGCCTCTGGTCATCCAGTTATTCTGTAAGAATTATTTATGAATAGGGGGGAAAAAAAGCAAAAGAGAATTAACTAAGTTTGAAAATTTCTCTAGCAGCGTGGGATCTAGTGTAAGAAAAATGTCTTTACTATGATTTTTTTCTGGATTATTATATTCCTGAATTTTAAATAAGGCTTGTGCTAAATTTTTGTCAAAGATTTCTGGTTCCTGTTTGTAGAAAACAAAACTTTCTGAGTGTACAGTGGGTTTACATTTGTACACATAACGAACTATCACAAGAAAACTAGGATGTGAATTTACAGTGGCAGGCAATGGGAATCCTTCTTCTTTGCCAAAAATAGAAGCTGACTTATTGTAACGATTGGGGTTGTGTTTGAGTCTGCGCTTTTTGCTCTGTGCAGGTGCGGTGTCAGTGTCTGTCTGTCTGTCTGGGGGAACTTCTTCCTTAGTCAGCATCTGGCACCGCTTTCCTCTTAGCCTGGTTCTTTGCAGACTGGCAAGAAGCTCTCTCCAGGCCCTGGGTTCTCCGATTTATCCTGGAATACAGGTCCCCGAGGATCCCCTGCCTCTATCACTCCATCCTCATAGCAAGGAGGACAGATCTCTAGCTATTTGTGTGTGTTCAAACCCTAGAGGTAAGGCATGTGCTTTGGCTTTAGACACATTGGAACTTCTCATAGCAGCTGCTTCAGAACGTCTTGGGTAGGAGAGGATTTTGGTGGCTCCTTAAGGCTTTATATTTTACTCATGTTCCTTTGAAATTATAGTGGGGTGGAAGTATCCCACATGGTACTGTCTGGATCCCTTGATACTGAGGGTGGGCTTTCATAACACAGAGCTGTTCAGTAGCACGGCTGGCTTGAGGTAGCCCGCCTGTGCCCCCAGTGTTGCGGTGTTTTGGTCTCTTAGTTGCCAGCATAGCTTTGAGGACTCTCCTGTGAACTGAATAAGGGAACCTGCTCGAGCTGTTTGAGTGTATTTTCTGGTGATGACCACAAAAATCTCTGTGTAATTGCTGTATGAGTCTTTGGATATAAATTTGTAGTTATCTTTCCATGTATTTCGTGAAAGGGGGGATATTTTTACGTAATTAAAATGTCTGTAGAGACTGTCTCAAAATCACAGAATGAATGAATTAATAACTCTTATCAAAACTTCACTTTTTATGCATATTACTGACAGTAAATGTCTAATTTAACATATATATTGTCTGTAATACTGTTAATTAAAATTGTATGCAAATTTCTGGTGAGCTGATTCTGTTAATGTTAATTTTCACACTTTTTGTTGCCCACTTGATATTGAAGGCTTTTCATGTATTTCTGATGCATACTTAGCTGGACTATGTATATATTTACCTTCAGGCTTGCTATGAAGGGCGTTTTATCAGTACAGACAAACCCTGGTTTGAGTTTTACGTTCCAAAGATCTGAATGGATTCTGCTGAAAGCCTGTATATAGGTGGATTTGTATGGCTGTTTCTTTGAACTAAGTTTATTAAGGACTTTGTGGCTTGGCCTCATTTCTGTGTTAGTCTTAGCAAATTAAAGATGGTTTCCTCATGTAGATTTCATTTACTGAATTTAATCTCTTGTGAGAGAGAGCTGTTGAAGTTCAGACAAGAATTCCTTTCTGTCTGCACAGTCTATCTAAAAAAGCACCATGAGAATCCATCGGGGCTATTTGTGTAATAAAATTATTGGAATAGAAAAAAAGAAATGGGGTATTCCCATGGGGTTGCCCTTGATAGCACAGGTAAGCTTCACCCTCTTGTCTACAGCATTCTACGTTTGCTTTTCTATCTATTTAAAGATGACAAGCTGCTTATAAAACAGAGAAAACGGCTTGTAGGGACGAGGGAGAGAAAATGATGAAGGCTCACCCAAAGTGAATAAGACTAACAGCTCCCTCTCCCCCTGCTTAACCGTGTGAAGAAATTCTTTTCAAGCTGATCGCCTTTTTCCGGTTGTTAGAAAGGAATAGCAGCTTTAATCAACTAGTCTTACTTTCTGCTTTCTTTGCAACTGTACTGTTAAAAATGCAAACTCAGATTTTTGCTGAAGTTGCAAGTGCATTGTACTTCCTTGTGGTTTGTTGTGAGAAGTTAATTCACTGAGGTCTCTGGAAAAAAAAAAAAGTCTAAACTTTCTATGTGAGTATTTGATCATGCGTTAGAAATGGTTTCTTACTTTTATGCAGTAGGCATATTTGGCTTTTTGATCTCTTTAACCATAAGGTAGGCTGTTATGGTGTTCCACAACCTGTAATAATTAAGTAAAATGTGGTGTAGAAGCAGAGAGTTTGTAAAGCAAATATTGAAGGGCATACAGAGTTCTCGGTGAGGGTTACTGCTGCTGCTAAAATAGTTATCTCAACAACTAGATTGGGAGGGGGAATAAAAAAAATCCAT
Organism: Chroicocephalus ridibundus; assembly: GCF_963924245.1. NCBI lineage: Eukaryota > Metazoa > Chordata > Aves > Charadriiformes > Laridae > Chroicocephalus > Chroicocephalus ridibundus. Next base: position 52,157,567 of record NC_086291.1, on the reverse strand, counting down.
CATCTTTCCACCCCAGTCATCCTTTGTGTTTTTAATAGAGTGAAATGAAGTTTAGAGTAAATTGTCTTAAGTGGGTTAAAAGTAGAAAAGGATTAGAAAACATGTCTTTCCATCACGAAAAGGAAAAAATAGACATTATTGTGATTCTTGTTAAATGCCTTTGTTTCCATGAATCAAAGATGTGAAGGTAAAGAATCACGCCAGCAAAATCTTTAATTTTCTGAAGAGTGAAAAATGTTCATTTCACTTAATCCAATGTATTATCTTCTTGAAATGTTTGCTCTGCGTTTGTTTTTCCAAAACACTACTCCAGACTTACTCTCTGCTAGTAGCCTTCTTCGGGAGCTTCACCCTCGCAAAGCTTCCAGGCTGGGGAATGGGGCTGCCAGAAATGGGGCCTCCTGCACACGTATGTGCTTCGAGCTCATGTGCTTTAGGGGTCTAGCTTTGTTGGTAATTTAACTAATAAATCCCAAACATAAACCTAAGTGTTTCCCAAATATAGGGCTCTCCAAACCATTTCTGCTCTCGGTGAGGCTGTCATTTTTATTCTGCTTCTTGCCCATGGCTTGCAGCAAAACCACGAATGTTTTTCCTTCATTTTGCTACAGCCCATATGGAGAGCACAGCGGGGCCTTGTGTCCTGGCATCGTTTGGTTTCTTCTCTGAAACCAGGTGTGCAGGTTCCTGGTGTGTGTAGTGTAGTTGGTCGTAATGAAGGCTCTTCACTCTCTGGTGCTGTTTTTTGGAGCTTGACAGCTTTATGTTATGTTTAATTGGCTCCTCCAAAAGTGAGGCCAGAGTTGGATGGGTCTTGCTCTTCTCACGGTCTGCCTTGCAGCAAAGCTTGTCACTGTGTCGCTGCGCAGCCTGATCAGCTCTCTGGTTTGACAGAAAACAAACTAGTGCTAAAAAGCTGATTTTCTACAAGATTTTAAGTTGATTGGTTTTACTGTGCTGTTGTGTAATTGCTAGATTTGAGGCAAGAGAGAGAAAGGGGAAGTGGCCGGAGGGTTGGGAGGCCACTGGGTTTGGTACTGGCTTACCATTAGCTTGGGGTGGCATGCGAAATTGCACCCTGATTGTCCATGTGCCTGCTTATGTTGTGATTGTGATTTAATTCTTCAGGTATTTATTTCATTGGCCAAAGTTGGTGGTGTTTAGGACTAGGAGGTGTTCCCATGTACTGTAAAATTTACTTCTCCGTATATCATGTGTGGTATTACAATGATTTTTTTTTTCCCAAAAGCTTGTGAAATTGTAACAAGTAATAAAGCAAACATCTCTTTTTTTTTTTTTTTTTTTTTTTTGGTTGGGGAGGTACCCATAGGTGAGGCAATTGCTTGTATTACTTGACTTTTAAAGATATTTTTGTAAGGTCTCTCATCCCTGGCCTTTAAAGAAACTAAACTGTCATAAGACAAGAATGTTTTTCTCACAGTGAAGGGTTATTCCCAGTGAAGTGTCCTGCCAGAGATAAGTGCTCTTGCAAATATTCCCTTTTTCAAATCTCTTCTAAATAATAAGATGGCCAAATTGAACCAAAGCAGTCAAATTTGAAATGAATCTTGACTTGAAAGGGAGGGAGAAAGACTGGTATCAGCTGAGTGATAAAATGGCAGATGAAGTAGCCTCGATGCATTTGTGCAAGGAGAGGAAATGACCCTGGTTTCATGCACACAAGGCACAGCTACCAGAAGGCAAACAGACTTTTAGAAAGTATTTGATAAAGAATGGGAAATCCTAAGCAGTAAATGACTATGTTGCGTATTACTGCCAAGTCTGAAATGTAGAGTGCTTGGAACTGTGTGTATATCAAGAAATAGAAGTGTAATAGATGGAAAGACATCAGGGATGATGGGGGGGGAGATACAGAGCAGCTGCTAAATACAGGGACTGAATTTCAGGAGATGATCCTCAGTTCAGAAGATGGCTGGTTTCGATAAAATCATGAGTGACATAAAGAAGCTGAAGGTGGCTTGCTCTTTGTTTAGAAGCATGCCCTCTGCCTACAGCTCAGGGAATACGTGTCCAAGTTTAAAATAAGTTGAAGCACTTGTTTGTGCAGTGTGATCACTCCACGGCTGTTGCGTACTTCTGAGGGTGAAACGGGAAATACAAGTGGCTTCAAAAAAGCAGTTGGTAGAAAAACCATGCCCGTCGCTGGCTGGAGAGCCTCCACCACAGGTTGAATTTAAGATACCGAAGCTGCGGATAATATAAAGCAAGGGAATATGTATGTTCTTTACTCTTTACATGAGGATTTGTGTCTGAGGATGTTGGGCTTGGTGGACATCTTATCTAACTGGTTTCGGAGGTTTCGTAGTTCTCATATTTTTGATTTTTCATGTTTTGATTTTCATGCTCAGTCCTTACCGGGGTGTTGCATTTTTCTGATCTGGGGTCCATATCGTCAGTATAGCTGTGTTCATGTTTAGGTTGGCATGTGTATCCTCTGCTGGCTCCGGTTTTACCAGCTAAAGGTTATTGCCTGCAGCCTGCTCTCAGTTCTTTGTGACCATCTTTCTACCAGCTGCTGCCACCTCCTTTGGATAACTTGTTACAGTTTGTCTGTGAACGTGCCTTAATCCATTATTGACAAAAAAAATGGTTTGGGTTAAATAAGCGGGATGTGTGTCTGTTTGGCGGGAGGTTAATTTCTTTTAACTGGTGTCTCAGCTTTTTGAGCGTAATGCACTAGAGAGTGACCGATCACGAGGGCAGGTGAGCCAGCACGTTTGAACAATGTTAACTTCTGGAGTGAAGCAGCAGTCATGAGCACCCGTGAATGTTTATATAGGATCATCCTTTTCAAATTCTGGGTTTATCATGCACAAACCTGTGAATGCCCCAGGAGAAGATGCCCCTTTTTATTTCCGTTGCTAGTAGCCATCTGACAATAGATCAACACTCTTCTACAGCTGGTTTTAAATATTGGGGAAAACAGCAGGGTGATGCAGTTTACCTGAAGTTTAGTGTTCATCTCATTTAAAGTTGATTTTGCATGATGCCATAATGGTGTTTTATTCTGTCAAAAATTAACTTTAGTGAAACAAAATAAAATACAGTAACTTAATAGGCCTGTTCTGTGGTAGTTTAACTTGTCCTGAATGGTTTTCTAGGAAGGGTATATGCCTTTTATGCTGAGAAAGTCATTATAGAGCTGCATGTTGTCCAAGTTGACAATTCTGTTTTTGTTCTTAATGGCACGGTAGTAACTTGAATGATAACGACATTAGTCTTGAAATCCGTGCTTTCCTTCTCTCCCCATCTTTTGTAAGTGATACTGTTGCTTCTTGGGAGTGTTTGGAGAAACCTTGTTAGAGGACATCTTGAATGCACGAGCTCTATTAATGTGGCAAGTTCTGTTACAGAATTAGTGCTTAGTGTTCACGCAACTGGTGAATATCAAAGGCTATTCTGTGTTAATGTAAGAGCAAAATCTGCCAGTTTACTCGAGTAATGTATTCTAAAGCTTAATAGGCCTCTGTTTACTTGAAACACTGACCTTAAATAAATAACTGAAACAGCTTTCCCGCTTCAGAGCTTGTCCTTGGGTTTTCTTGCCAGTCATTTTGGTTTTACAATTCCATTTTCATATAATTAAAAATTCTTCTGTGATGTGTGAAAGACACACAGAGCAGAAACTGGAGATCTGATGAGAGTCGTCAAATGTGCAAAGTAAATACATTTGGAAAAAAAAGTTCCCCTCTAATCTGCTTAGCATTAAAGGTCACCTTCAGTTGGAATGCGTCGTTCTGGTGCTCGGTTCTCTTCCCTAGGCCTCACCTGAAGGCAGAGCACTGTTCAAGATCTCTGCCCTGAAACTGAGCCTGCTTTAAACTTACCTGAGGTTTCAGAAATCTCTTGGTTAATTTTTAGGAAGTTTGCTTATTCTCTCAGTATGTAGATTCCTACAGCAATGGTAGCAAACTGCTAAGGGAAGCTAATGGCTTCTAAGGAGGAAATTTCCAATGCAGTTTTGTCTCAGCTCTGCAAGCTAGCATTGTAATTTCTGTAATTAAAAATTCTAGGTAGGTTTTACCTTGTTGGAAACTAAATCCATAAGTCCTTTCTTGGACTTTGTTTCTGTTTTGGTTTTCAAATTTTGCATTTGCATCAGCATGGTTGTTTCCTTGCTTTTGTCTTGTTCAGCAGTTCAGGTTTTTAATCTTTGGTGTTTAATATTACTTGTTGTTTATACAACAAGAGCAAGTTGTTTTCAAAATCAGATGTCCTGAAGAAATTGAGGGAGAAAATTAATCAGTTAACTCTAGCAAAATTTCTCAAAGGTGTCTATAAGATTGCTTTCCATGTAGGATTAATTAGAGACGCAACTAACATGCTTTGTTTTCTTTCCTTACCCAGGTTATGCTTTTCGTTTTCTCATGTCATTCTCTTGAAGAGAGGAAATGATTGTAGTGGAACGTGTTACAAATAAGCCACTGATACGGAGCCTTTGCAATTCAGAAACGTTCATAGAAGAGCAAATATAGCCCTTTTTTGTTTGTGTTCTGGAATCTGTCTTGTTAAAAAGGGAAATAAAAATGACGACTTCGTCTATTAGACGGCAGATGAAGAACATTGTGAACAATTATTCAGAGGCCGAAATAAAAGTTCGGGAAGCGACCTCTAATGACCCCTGGGGTCCCTCCAGTTCATTAATGACTGAAATAGCAGATCTGACTTACAATGTTGTGGCCTTTTCTGAAATTATGAGCATGATCTGGAAACGACTGAATGACCACGGCAAGAACTGGCGACATGTATACAAGGCCCTTACTCTGTTAGATTACCTGATTAAAACTGGTTCTGAGAGAGTGGCGCAGCAGTGTAAAGAGAATATTTTTGCTATCCAGACGTTGAAAGATTTTCAGTATATTGATCGAGATGGTAAGGACCAGGGCATCAATGTGAGGGAGAAGTCCAAGCAGCTAGTATCTCTTCTGAAGGATGATGAGCGACTCAAGACAGAGAGGGCCCAAGCCCTGAAGACCAAAGAACGCATGGCTCAGGTGGCCACTGGAGTGGGTAGCAATCAGATCACCTTCGGCCGAGGCTCCAGTCAGCCAAACCTATCCACCAGCTACTCAGAGCAAGAATATGGAAAGTCTGGAGGATCCCCAGCATCTTACCATGGCTGTAAGTATTAGCAAACACACATAAAAGAAGTTTGTTTTTTTTCCTTTTTCTTTTGAGAAATTGTTGTTTTCTGATTTGCCGTTAGGCATGAGAGTAAGTGGTGCCTATTAGGATGATTAATACGCTGACTGCAAGGGGCTTTTTGCAATGGTTGAGTCTTTGTAGGTCTGCTCCGTGGCAATAATGTCTTCAAATGACTGGTTAAATATTTGTTTTGTAGAGGATGTGTGTGCTGACGTAAATCAATTTAAAAAGCAGTTGTTTACTGTCAATTCCCAAAGGTAGCATCGTCAAGCTGCGTTTGCGAATGTGTTCCAGTGTTTGGTGTGGTAGGCGCCCGGTCTCAGTAGGGAGATTTTTAATGGAATTTTTGGTTTGTTTCTAGTTTTAAAAGGAGTGCTAGAAAATTTGTTGTGTTGAGGGTTTTTTTTGTTAAGTATAATTCAAGAAAAAATTAGAAATACAGAGTATTTCCTGGATCACTTTGTTAGATACTTTATGTTGCTGCTATTTTATTTTAGGAAGAATATTGGTATTTGATTTCCTTTATTGCTTGCTCAGCAGTTCTTGGTCGAGTAACTCTGAATATGTCGGTGTTTAAATATTTCTACTATCAGCATTTGGTATGCAAGTATCGGTACAAAATACTATATTTCATTCTTTAAAAAAATACAATGATGTGGGAAGAATGGATTCTTTATACCACTGCTTGGGGGGACTCCCTGTCATGTTTGGAAGAGGCCTGGTTTGGCACTGAGTCCTCCTTAATATAAGTAATGATCTGATGAAAGCTGCTTTGGCTGGAATGTCAGTGGTTGTGGTCTAATTCTGAAGGAAAATCTTTTCTTTAAATGAATGCTTATAGTGTGTGGAGGACTGTAACTCAGCCAGTGTGGTGAATCGATTGAGCACCAGTTCTAAGAATCTTAAGTTTGTCGTGTCCTGTGTCCCAAAGTGCTTCTCTGATTATAAATACGCAAATGGTGTCAGTGCCCCTGACATATACAGGCGTTTTCTGTGGAAGGCAGTAGGAGGTAGCAGGAAGAATCAAGCCAGGATGAAGAAAATCTCTGCCCATTTAAAGCTATAGAGAAGAGCAGGAAAAAATATTTTTTTTAAAAGGAAATATTTTTAGGATGCAGAGTTCAAAAAAAGTGCATGAAGGTTTCCAGGTATGAGAATTTTTATCTTGTCTCTGAATTATCAGTGGAATAACAGACATCTGAGTTTTTCTGTAATAACCATACTTGAGCATTGATTCAGTGTGACTTTTTAAAGACACCATGTATATTGTTATCACAACAGTAACATTTTGGTTTTGAGTAGTCAGTAGTCTACTACAGTAGTCTACAGACCTCTGTTGACTACAACAAAAACTCTTAAATTAAGAGATAGCTTGAAATACTGGTGTTTTTAACTTACGCTGATGGACTGCAATAGTAGTCACTAAGGTATGCTGAGCACACCTTTGGTTTGTTCCACAGGGTTATTTCTTCACCAGCTCTTAACTTTAATTAGTGCAGGTAACTATTGTTTGTCATGTTAAATGCTACCAGAGGCTTGAAACAATTCCTTACAGCAGGATTGCGCAACGCAGGGTGTGTTTCTGAATTGTTGTTCCTTGGACGTTTTAAGAATTTTGATGGAGGACTAGATGTCAAGAAGCAAGTTTGGTTATTCTTTTGGTACAAAGTGTTGATTTGCTGCATACTCCCATTTGCCTGTGTATGACTTTGCTGCATGTCTCTATTTGCAGGATTGGTTTTGAGGTAATGATTTCTTAATCTTTTTTTCTCCTCCCCCATACGCATGTACCTAAGAAGCTTTAGAAATCTCAGGCTTCTTTTTTTCTTTAGGGTCTTCCTCTGTTGTAGACTCTACCGGACTTAATTATCTATCAGCAAAAATACAGATGGTTGTTAGTTTTTATGATCTGTATCTTTTGAAGCTTTAATATGTTTCTTGTATGGTTTAATTGAGTATAGCAAAGCAAACCAGCACCTTCCAAAACAGCTGTGCTAAGTGCTTCTGATAATGGAAAAATTTCTGTAGAGAGCTTTGTCCTTTATCCTAGGAATTGAGGAAGGAGTTTCATCAAAATCCAGACATTTAATCTGTTACATAAATGTAGGGTTATTTTTGTGCCTTCTGAATTTAATGGAAAAGATGCTTTTCATTATTTAAAGTGAAAGAGATTGTATCCATCATGTTTTCTTTTATTCTGTAACGATACCCTTCTTTTGTTCTGAAAATATGGATTCAGTAAAATATGTAAAAGGAATTAAGTTATGCTTAGCTCCTGGGAAATACTCTCCTTATAACAGTTTTAAGATGCGGTTGCTGTAGTATATATTCTGGTAGAATTCTCTTTCATTCCTTTGAGCCTTTGAAGAGGAGATCAGAGCTATTTAGATTTGCAATCTATAGCATGAGATTTGCCTATTTAAAATATATACATCCATCTTCTTTGCTAAATATTTAGCATGTCTTAGTAACATTCAAATATAAATAAAGTTTGGGGAGTGTAACAGCCTTTTTACCAACATAGATAAATAAAATGTTTTATCTCAGCGTTTTGGTATTAACAATTTTACTTCTCCTTGCTCGATGCAATGGGTGGGGATTGCAGATTTTGAGAATTTGTAGCTGAATGCATTCCCTTTACTTGAAAAGATTGTTTGGCTATAAAATCTTTCCTTTCTAATACTTCTTTTTCAGAGCGAAAGAAGCCTGAGCTGGCTGAAAGAGCTTAATAATTTCTCCAGTACAGATCACTAGGGGAACAAGTAACTTCCAGTGGATAATGTGTCAGGATTGTGCGTGAGGGATCTCTTCCCCCTTCTGTCAGTTACTGAAAGTGCACTACTGGGGAAGTCAGTGAACCGTGTTTTCATTGAGTTTCTTCAGAATGTTGAATTAACTTCACTGTACAGCATTGACTGTAAACACTGCAATGCTCAAACTACTGCTCTTCTCTAGCTTCTTAAGCATAGTGTATGCTTGTATCTGAGAGTGCATGTAAGAATTGGGTTTTGTATTTGATGTTGAGCCAGAAAGGCTTTTCTTGTAGAGTTGCTGGCCTTTGCATCCCACATTTATCCCTTACGAAAAAATAAAAGCAGTATTGATAGCCTGTATAGTGTGAGACAATTCAAGATGGAAAAGGATCTTGACTGATGTGCCACCGTCTCTCACTGCTACGGGCAAGACATACTGGTAAACAAGGACGTTTTCCCTGTTTCCTTGCAGATATTTTCATCTAATCTCTTAACAGTCCTTTCCACAGTCATTTCAGTGTGGAAATTGAAATGGTAAAGCATGATAGTTTTTAATAAAATCCTTTCCCCCAAAGCTTTGCCTTAATGACTCTGTTGGCCCTGAAGATCTCTGTGCTGTAAAGCTTGTATAATTCTTGAGAGTACGTTATGGCATGTGAATATTACTGACTGTTGATGCCAACATTTGTAAAAGCATTAGTATGTTTTTACTATCTAGTCTCGTAGTCTGTAAATGGAAGCTAAGTGAGATAGTGTAAAGCTAAAAGCAAAAATAAAGCTCCTCCCAGCCACCATCTTGTAGCAATTTCTGGCGTACTGGGGACACTTGGCTATCTTCCAGCTTTAACCCAGGGGTAATTAAAGTTCAGGTTAGGAGCTAATACATATTGCATGACAAAATACGTATAAGTATTTATTTTGGAGAAATGTGTAAATTGTATGTAAATTGCGTGAAATCCGATAGCAGGTTTTATTTCACGTTAAGGAAATGTTCTTGTGGTGGTGCTGAAACTAAACCTACTGGGAAGAGGAAGGAATGTAAGGTCAATCATTGAAATCTTTTGGAGCAGTATTTCCCCACTCCTCATATGGCTTTGTGTCTAAACACTGTCTTTTTGCTAGACTCCAGTCACACTGTTTTGAAAACTAGGCCTCTTGTTCCTCGCCTTGTTTCATGTACAGGTGCCAATGACCACTTAAATAGGATTCTGGATTTATGGCTGCATGGGGAAAAGTAGGGTGTTCTTAATATAGACCTCTTAAGTCTGAACTGTGGTGCTGTTTCCAGCTTGGGAGTGCATTAGTTAGAGTTACTGGTCTCGGTAAAGTCCTTCATCTAATAACCATCTTTTAAAAGTATTCTTTCAGCGCAGGCTTACACAGGAATATTACTCTGTCACACTGGAGCCATCAGCATGGCGGCAGCAGCATGGCAGAAGCGTAACCCACAGTCACTGCTGTGTGGCAGACAATTCAGTGTACCTGTGAAACGTTGTACTCAAGCACCTCAGGCCTGCAGAAGCTTTTAGGAGACAGGGCTGGCGTGTAGGAACTGTGCTTTCCCTGTTCTTTCTCAACCATCTTGAGGGCAGGGCAGTTGTGTTGTCTCTAGCAGACCTATCCAGGATTGTCAAAGTTAAGCTGTGGTTGCTCGGAAAGCAAGCAGGGTATTTGCTGCAGCTCCTTATGGCTAGGGTGGTTACGGGAATCGGAAAAATGATGGAAAAATCCTCTGCCTGGAGGGAAGTGACTGACACAGCCAGTTCCTTGGCACCCCTACCTCCAGCAGATACTGCGTTTGAATGAATTTCAAGTTTGAAGGATCCCAGGAAAATATAGGCCCACTCCCTGTGCTACCTTCATGTTTTAAAACAAAGTTTACCGAAGCTCCGCCTTTTAAAGAGGTCCAATCCTATTATGCCTAAACCAGGACCTACCTATGTTATTTCAGGTTGTACACATGTCCTTTCCTTTGGCCATCTGCTGCCTTGGGTTTGGGTTGCACTTAGAAATGTTGGCAGAGCAAGACTGGTGTGTGTTCTAATGTCCTGATTTCATTTACACAAACGCGGCAGAGTAGAGAACAACGCAACGTGCACAGTGTGACCTGATTTTAGAGGAGCACTTTGCCCGGAGGTAGGCTGCTTGGCTGAGAAATCCTATTCATTATACATACAGCCTATTTGATAAAAGATTGGTGAAAGATGGACCAAAAAAGGCTTTTATGGATCTTGTGAAACGCCACGTCTGTTAACTTCACCCGTAAAGATTTTGGGAGCAGTTTTCTTTAGGTGAAATGATGAGTTGTAATATTTCCAGTGATAATTCACAGTAAGTTGACTCATTTATTTAAAAACAGTTTTGTGAAGCATCAGCAAATTTGTGTTCACTCATCTATTTCAGCTTTGTCTCCCCTTTTGCTTGGAGTAGATAATAATTCAGAGCAATTACTAATTTGGGTTTGACATTATAGAAAGTCCAGAATGCTGCTTTTAAAAGTTGTCTTATAATGTGTTCTACATCTTTGCAGGTTGGAATACGTCTCTGGCCTTCCATCTTAGTCAGGGAATACATGGCATATCATCCAGCACCGAATTTGGATGAGCTGCCTGAATAATTTCTGTGGTTTGAGGCGGGGAAGGAATTTGGTAGACTCCTGTGTTATCTGATAGATGTCACTTGACGACTTGATTTAATCCTCTTGTCATACTTTCGTTTTTCTGTTGCTCTAAGTAAAGGTGGGAGATGCTGTTGGTATAGTCAGGCTTCTGTAGTTGCAATAAATTATCTAGCTATGTCTATTAAGATGTCTATTAAGATGAGTGCAGGGATCACCTGAGAGAAAAAAAAATGCTCTTTAACTGCAACAAGCCTTAAGGATTTGTTCAGTATTAAATGAATTTCATGAGTGCTCTGTCTGCTTCAGTGCAAGTAGGAATCATGCAGTAGGGTGATCAGCTCCACCTTGTTGCATTAATAGGTGCTATTTAATTTTTGTGTTGTATATGAAAGATCTCTTTAATTCCCAATGGAAAGGTGCATTACACAATTCCTTCTAGATTAAGCAGTTTGCACGTACCCTTTCATAATTTGAGAGGTTAGATTGGCTTTTTGAAAGTATCCCACCTTTATTTGAATAGTCTTTCATTTGAAGACTAACAGATGGGTTCTCTGCTTGGTTCCCAAGTGAATTGCTATCAGATTCTAAGTTCTTACCTTGATATTAGTCTAATTCTTCAAGTCAGACTTGATTTTGTAGATGTACTGATTGAGTGAGGAAGCAGCTTTTCTTTCTGAACAAATGTTACTAAGAACCGAATTCTGTTCTTAAGAATGCCACCTGCAAATTAAAAAACTGAGGCTTATTTTCCATGGTGCTCTGTGCCATCACTTGGTCTAGACCGACATAAAAAACCAAAAAACCCACAACCAAAAAAACTCCCAAACCAAAACAAAAAAAACAAGCGTATGCTTCTGAATGCAAATACCCAGTCTGATTTTTATTATCAATGCAGGGAATGACTGCGTTTTAGCTGTGTACTGTATAGGAGCTTTAACTCACTAACTTAACCAAACCTATAGATGTCTACAGAGGGCTTTTAATATAGACAAAATATCGTAAATTACCAATGAGTATGTATGAAAGACGTCATAGCCTGTTCTAGAGACAGATGGTGGAGTGGAATCCTGCTTTAGTGATTAACTGAGGTTGGAAATTACTTCCTTGCGCTGCAGCTAGAGCCTTGTTGAGAAGACAGCCCGATGGCACGTCTCCCCACTGCAGCAGATTCCCTCGCGGTTGCTTCTGGGCAGCCTAGAGAGGTTGGGATCTCCAAATTCTCAAAGCAGCAACAAAAGCAGGGTTTAGCAGGTCAGAATTGATCTATTGAGTCCCATCTTACATAAACATCTGAGTTAACTGTCATGTGCTGTGGGATAAGAGATTCTTTGTGTGGCAGCGATACTGTTACTGAGGCAATAACCTTTATGCTAGATCCTTGCAACTAAAACGTTAATGCAGGATGAGGCCAATATAGAAGGGAAGTTATAATACTGCAGAAATTTAGGAGTGAAGTTGCTAGGTAAAACATGTCAGATAACTACCAAGAACAGTGGATTGACTTTCCCTTAACGCTGTTTCAGAAAATATGCTGGCAACTATTTAATATAGAATCATAGAATCATAGGGTTGGAAGGGACCTCTGGAGATCATCTAGTCCAACCCCCCTGCCAGAGCAGTGTCACCTAGAGCAGGTTACACAGGAACATGTCCAGGTGGGTTTTGAATGTCTCCAGAGACGGAGACTCCACCACCTCTCTGGGCAGCCTGTTCCAGTGCTCTGCCACCCTCAGGGTAAAGAAGTTCCTCCTCATGTTTAGGTGGAACTTCCTATGGTCAAGTTTGTGCCCATTGCCTCTTGTCCTGTCCCCGGGCACCACTGAAAAGAGCCTGACCCCATCCTCCTGACACCCACCCTTTAAGTATTTATAAGTGTTGATAGGTCACCCCTCAGACGTCTTTTTTCCAGACTGAAGAGACCCAAATCCCTCAGCCTTTCCTCATAAGAGAGGTGTTCCAGTCCCCTAATCATCTTTGTAGCCCTCTGCTGCACCCTTTCCAGCAGTTCCCTGTCCCTCTTGAACCGGGGAGCCCAGAACTGGACACAAATGACACATATAGATGGTTTTATAACCAATGCAGAAGTTTAAATGTAAAATAGCAGCATTTTTATCAATGTTTTTTAATGTGAGGCCCAAGGTAGAATTTCAAATGGACAAATTTTTCCTTTTTTTGTAAAAGGAGCTCTAAAGTGCCATTTAGAGTTAATAAAACCAAGTAGAATGAATTGCTGAGAGGCCTAAAAGTGGAAAGAAATAAGCTATATCTGTGAGACCCCTTATTATCTGTGTTCAGATCCTGGAGCTGCTGAATGCTGGTCTCTGTTGGGAGCTGTGAGGTAATGTAGCTCTCTGCCAAAGCCAGCCTGCCGTTCCCGTGCGCGGCTGGAAGGCCAGGACCCACCATGGGAGGGTGAGCGAGACGCTTGGAGTAGGATGTGATCCCTGCTTCTTGCAGCGCTTTAGTGTAAAACCGCTGCATGCTGTTAAAAGCTGAAACTGGTGAGCGCTTTTGGTAAGTAGTCCTACGTGTGGAAATGGGAGGAAAGCCAACAGAGTTAAAGTAACCCATTTCACATCATTTTCAAGTCATTCTACTATCAGCTTCTGAGTTGTTACAGAATGTAGGTATGCCAACAGAGATGGAAAAACTCCTGTGCAAAAAGTGCAGGAAATCGCGTTCTTCCCCACAATTGCAGCTAAAGAAACAGAAGACCAGAAAGTACCTTCCTGATCATAATTCCAGTTGCCCTCTGTTCTCAGGCAGCTATGTTGCTGTCCCATTTGTATGCTTATCCAGCTCTTTTGAAACCAGTTATGACTCTTTCTTTCTACAATTCCTGCTTCCAGACACGTCTTTCTATTTGTATCTCAAATTTATTCATGGTCAATTTACACCATTAGTTCTTGCCCCTTTATCTTAAATAGCTTTTCTCACTCCACAGTATTTGCAAGCCTGATGTATTTAGCAACCATAAACTGCTTGATCTTTTTGCAAAGATAAACACATAAAATATTCTCTATGCTCAAAAGGGAAGCGTTTCCACATCCATTCTGTTTTGAAATCATCTGCCTCGGATTTGAATGACTACAATTGCATTTAATTTGTTAGATGAATTCTGACTAATGCTTTCATGCAGTAGTGCTACTGTTAATAATAACTGTATTAGGTTAGGGGCTGTGAGTTACATATTTTGGTACTAAAGAAAGTTCTCTACATCTCTGTCACTTGCAGTTGATGCCCTCAATTTGTATAAGATGGTTATCAAAGAAATTATTTTCTTTCTCCGTGTCATACCATTTCTATTTTTCCCTTCTTGGTCATCTGTATTTTTTAATATTCCTGTTTCTCCCTCTAGTTTGACAATTTTTCTTAGCATTATCTTTGCGTATTCCCATAACCTCCCGCATTTGTTTTCTACATCATTTTTCTTAAGATGGATCTTAAAGCCAGTTCTTGAGAAACTGTTAGTAAACTTCCTTGGTGGTAGGCAGTATGATGTAATCTCTTCTTCAGGTTGTTCTTTTCCTGTTTCAGTTCTTAAACTACCCTCTGTTTAACAGTAACGTCCTATTTACCATCATAAAATACTTTGCTGACTCCATATAGATTAACTTTGCTGCTTTTCTTTTTGACTGACAAATCAGAGAAGGATCTCATTTTTTTCTGTTACGAGATACCTTTTGGTAACCTCATGTGGAGTTTTAGCCTGTTTTCTTTTTAGTTCTCTTTATTTTCGTATTTAAGAATATTCTTTACAAACTTCACAAACGCTTTAAGGCTGTATTTTCCATGCCGTCAGGCATCCTTTTATCTGATGTCTCGTTTATTCCTACTTTAAAGTCTGTAATAATCCATATAATATATTGGAGAGCCTGCCTGTGACTGTTGGAGCAAAAAGGACTTGTGGAGCAGGCTAAATTTAGAGACTTTATATGAGAAAGGGTTTGAAAAAGCAATAGAATTAAGGTATGAGTAACATCTTTGTAAGTGTGAAGTTCGCAGCTTATTTGTTTGGCTTGAAAGCTTTAGGATCAGCTCAACGTGGAAGGAATCATTCTGGGTGGTAAATGAATTTGTCCCTTTAGAAATGGCGTGGGATGGGATGGCACGTTGGGTTATGGTGGAAAGGAAAGATCATTCCTCATTTAGAGAGAGTCACCTTCCTTCTGGCCTGCTGGATGAGAGAGACAAGGTTATGCTTTTGGTTTTAAAAAGTCAATTTGGCCTAAAAGTTAAGGGGAGACAAGACTGCAGTACTTGGAGGATTGAAGTAGTGACTGAAAAAGTGTTTTGTTTTGTTATTTTTTTAAATTACAGTTTGGCAATCTGATTTTTATATGCCTAGCTGGCCTATTAAGAGGAAACGTGGTTTCTTTGAGTTTGACATCAGAGCTTAAAAATATAGATCCTCTTTATTAAACGTCAATGTATATTTTGCCAGACTAATTATCATTCCAACCATTAAATGCTAACTTCCTTGACAAGGTAAGATAAAATTTCTGTGTAAATGATTTGGATGCTAGAGAATTCTGAGAGGGGGGGGATGACAAAAATTGTTTAATTACTGTATGGTGATAAACCTATTAGTATTGTCCCATTTGGATGGGAATATCTGCCTGCTACTGTAGTGAAAACATCAGTTAAAGAATGCTTGTGTGTTGAGAAATTGTGTGTTTTAGCTGTCAAGCTTGACCGTTATTTGAGGAGGAGTGAGGGAGATTACCAGCTGCTATTTAGCTAATAGAGGTCTTCATCCAAAGAAAGACCAACCAACAACAAAAAACAAACTGCCCTCCAACATATATACCAAACTTTTTTTTTTTTAACAGAGAATGGTACAGTATTTTTGTAAATTTTGAGTATGAATAGCTGGCTTGTTGTTCTCTGAGCCTGCCTGGCAGTTAAGAATAGTTCTTTATTTGTCCCATTAAGACTGTATTATTTTACAGAAAAGTGGGTGGTATCCAGTTTTACCCTGGTATTGGCCAACTCCCAGCAAATTCTTACTGACATTGGACGATGTAAGAAACATCAACAAATGTTTTCTTGAACGATTAATTCTGTAGTTTTTTTAAGTCAGTGGCCTGCCTGCGGAAGCTCTGATACACTGAGACAGGGTCTCTAGCATTTGTTGGTGATACTTTTTGATATGACAGCCGCACTAACACAAAAAGCCTTTGTTTTCCAGGGAAGTTTTTCCTTTAAAAGAATTGAACTGTGTTGCAGAGTTCTCCCTGCTTAATTGTTCTGGTTGTTAACCTCAGCCTTGGTACGAACTTTATCTCTGAGGGTTGAGGGAGCTGATGGTGGTCAGTGAGGGACCTGTTGCTGCGCTGGGGACCTTTGAGAATGGCTGTGTGAAAGTGGGGTGGTCTGGTGAGAACAATAATCAAACCTGTTATATCTTTTTGATTGTTAAATTTGCTGTTTTTTTGTCTCCAACAGCTACATCCCCTCGAGTTTCCTCGGAGCTCGAGCAGGCCCGGCCTCAGACAAGTGGTGAAGAGGAGCTCCAACTGCAGCTGGCGCTGGCGATGAGCCGGGAAGTGGCGGAGCAGGTCAGTTCCCGTGTAGGTTTTCCACAGTGTCTATGCTTTGATAGTTGAGACTACAATCCTGTTTTTTGGTTTTTTTCAATGGCAGCTTGGCTTTGCTCCAGGTGGAATAGGGGGAGAGAAAGGCCATTTTGGAAGATGTTGCTTTTTTTTTTTTTTTTTTTTTATTAAAATCTTTTTAAAGTAACTGCAGCCTCCGAGCTGTTGAGACTAGTGGAAGACAACAGTCACTTTGCAAGAAGACTTTGTGTGGGAGGATGTTAATCATCACATTACTGAAGATGTTTTCAGTTAGGAAGAACTGAAAATATGACTAGTCCTGAAAACCTTCATTATTTGGGCCAGCATAAGAAATGTTAGTGAATTCTGATTACAATGAAATCTTGAATGATCTGCTCATTCGGTGAGATTGTCTGGAACAGAAAGGTGACCTGACACAAAGTAGTAGAATTTATAAAGAACGTGGTTTACAATAACTTGGCTCCTGATCTGTCACACAGGTTACGTTACTGTGATAATTCTTAGGAGGGTCATTCTGAATTTGGAGTAAACGCTGTAATTGTCGATAGATTTTACTGCATATTAATATATAACAAAGTTGTTGAATCTCAGCTATGAGTGAAAATTCAAATCAGCCTGATGAGTGTCTCATGTTTTAGAGGCTTCCTGTGATTTTACCTTACTGCTGTAGGTTAGGCATTGGTATCCTTGTGCTTGGAAAGGGAAACTACCAACTGGTAAACTTTGTCATTATTGAGCAATAAAGAAAATAAAAATCAGAATCTATCCGTTGAAATAGCCTAAAAAATCACAAGGGAAATACCAGCTGGGGAATTAGTCAACTTCTGAAAGACATGATGCAAGCAAAGATATTTAAAGTAGTTGAATGTACCACTAACATGGTAGTTAACAGATGTATGCATGGAGTTGGCTGGATTAATTCACTTAGCGTTCTTTATAACAGTTGCTTCAGGTGTGGAGGGAAGCTGACAAAAGCCAGGAAAATAGAAATTTAAATCACTGCATCCTTCTGTGATGTTTTGAATGCTCAAGAACATTACAGTAATTTAGAGATGGGATACTTACTTGTAAGTTCTGTGATGTTTCTAGCATTGTAACTGAATTTTTGGAAAGAATGTTTCATTTATACCTTTCCCATTAGGAGTAAAACAATGCGAGGGTAAATTTCAGTCAGCAAAATGGATGTTGTTATGATCACACTGTTACACTGGTGTTAAAAGGGTCAGGGTGCTCCTGACCTCTGTTTGAGGCAAGAAATTTTTTTTACTCCACTTGTGTTACGGACAAGTGACAGCAAATAATCCTGGCAATCCCACTGCGCGTGCCTGTGGTGCGCATTGCTCCTAGGGTGGCAGGGAGGACTGCCCAGGCCTTCCCTGGCAGTGTCCTGCCAAGGGGGTAGACACCTGGAGGGAGCAAGCAGCAGAGTCTAGGCTAATGGTCTATATCAACAGTGTTGATTTCCTTTGCAGGAGGAGCGCCTCAGACGCGGAGATGATCTGAGATTACAGATGGCTCTGGAGGAGAGTCGCAGAGACACAATTAAAATTCCCAAAAAGAAGGAGGTAGTGCCTTCGACTAAGAAATTCCCGGTTATGCTGCCAAAAGCTGAAATACAGTAACACAAAATAGCTTAATACTGAGCTCTTTTATGCTTTTGGGATTGCTTTGTTGTATAGCTTAAAACTTCTTCCATGTGGGTTAAATTTCAAACTACTAGTCAATGCAGGTGTGTAAAAGGAAAAAAAAAAAAAAATTGCTGCTTCACTCTCATGGGTTTGTACTTCAGATTGGTAATGCTCTTGATTAAAGCTCAGATTATTCCTGCCCTCAGCATACCACTTTGTTGGACCTAATGGATGCCCTGCCCTCCTCGGCACCGGCCCCACAGAAAACGGAGCCTTGGGGACCTCCTGCTGTTGCAAACCAAACTGATCCCTGGGGAGGATCCACAGTTGCAGCTACTGCCTCTGACCCGTGGCAATCATTTGGTAAGAATAATCTGCTAGAGGAATGCTTATTTAAACGTTTTTGGGTTTTAACGTTGAGCTTTTCAGAGTTTCTCAGTGTACAACGTCGTGCTTGATAACGATGGTCTGTTAGTCCATTTTGATTGTTTCCTGTACTCTAGAACTAGCATTGCCCTAACTCATTTCCAAGCAGAAACAAATACATGTTGCACTTTGTTCCTGCTTTTTAAGCAGCTGGGTTTTTGTGTGTGCATTTTGAATCTTAAGATGGAGGAGAAGAGTGAAGCTTCTGTCGTCTTTGTACAGCAAAACCGACTTGTCTCAGACTGGGGGGATGCTCATGCTTTGACTGCTGGTTGTGTCCAGTGTCATGGATTTAGACTCTTGCTAGTATTTAATATAGTGCTGGGCAGGGTGCTATGGTTGGGAAGGCCATAGATCTGAATTACCATGTCTTTAATTGCTCCTAGTGAAATGTGGTGTGTATACCATCAGAACCAAATGGATTAAATTGTTTAAATGGAGATTTTTTTATACCTAACAAAAAAATATGAGGTTAAAATATTCACCATGTTTCTTAAGCTTTCGATGCTAAATCCATGGAATCTGTTTCTGAAGTGAAAGATCCAGTGCTTCACATCTTAAAGAGCAATTAAGTCCACTTTTTTTCTTGTTTGCTTTTGTGTGTGTGTTTTGCTGCCTGTGTAGTGTTTTCTAGGTTAGCCAAAGTCTGTCCAAGGAGTTTCTCCTTCTCATAAGAAAGTTGATGATTCCTCACAGTACGTGTTAAACTTGCTACGTCTGTGGAATTGGAGCTGGATCTGCTTTTTGTTGTCTTTGGATTTTTTTTTTCTTTTTTGAGGGACAGGGGTTCTGTGCAAATGGAAGCTTTTTCCTGAAGACTAACGGCTTAGTTCTGTCAATTTTGTTTCAGGCTGGTGAATCAACGACCTCTGCTATAAAGTGCTTCAAAGTAATTTGCATCGGCATTCAGCCCATCACCATCAAGATTCCTGATGAAAATTTTGAAGCTTAATAACTAAATGCATTTTTTTTTTCTTCCTCATAGTGGCATTAAAGGCACCTACATAGCTGCTGGGACAATTACAGTTCATTGTTCTAAGTGTTTCTTTTTTGGTGATAAAACTACAAGCATGAAATCAGAAAAAGTCCAAGTTTTGGGCCCTAAGGCTGTTCAGTGTATTTTTCTGTGGTTAAAAAACAAACAAAATCCACCTTCTTCAAATCTTGTGCTCGATATATCATCTTCTGACAAGATTTTCCTTGCATCAGTTGCAGCTGTAGCGTTTCCTCTCAGTGTCTCTAAACTTTATTAATGCCATAGAACACCCCCTTGTTCCAGCTTGCTGGTTACTTGGCTCCCAAGGATATTATTGAAGATGTAAGATTTATGACTTTTACTGCTAATAAGAGCAGCTCATTAAATTGTATTTCTCAAAGCTTGCATGTGCTTTGGCATTTTGGTAGCGATAATGGAAGCTACGGGAAGGTATCTTCCCAAGTGCTCTAATTTTGTGTGCTCTCTTTATGAAAGAAAAGACATTTTTTTGAAAGCTTCCGTTGACGGGAAGTGCTGTCGTTAGCATTTCTTGTGTGGCATTGCTCGTAATTCAGCACTAAGGGTAGATAAAGGAAATCTAAGTACCGGTGTGGGAATAGTTGGACTTATTTGGAGAACTTTAGCATTTCCTGGTCTGAAGCTGCAGCAAGACCGTGCTGCCTGTTGATGAAACAAAGACCAACGTTGCAAATTGGAATTTGTGCCACTGTGTGTAGCATTGGATTGGCTTTCAAGAACATTGTGATGCCAAGGGGGTCTGTACATAGTTTTGAAAAATAAAACAATAATTCAGTTGTAACTTGAAACCCACATGGCGGTTAAAGATAATAGCCATGTACCGCATGGATAATTCTGTCCTACTCTTGGATTATACAGTTGTTTAGTGATTAAACAGTGACTGGTTGAGAGGTTTCATTGGGAAGAGGAAATGTATTTGCATGTACTATCTGACACAAAGGTAATTGATCACCGTAGAGTTGTACAGGATGTGCATTTAAAGTACGGGGTTCCCATTCCTGCACTCTGATGGCTGGGGAGGAGCAGCAGGGATGGACGTCAGAAGAACAAAGCAAGAGCGATAGCTTCCAACACAGACCTGGTCCCCTGCAAATCCAAAATGTGATTTGCTCCAGTGGTCCTGGGGTTTGATAAGCCAAAATAGTTCCATTTAATGGTAGAAGGAAGAAGAGGTCACCTAATCTGAAAAGCCATAAATTAGTAGGTTGGTGAGGAAGAAGAAAAGCCTGGCAGGAAATTGTCTGTAGTGAGGCAAGTTTCTCTCTCTTTCCTTCTCCCTTTACAGCCTTAATTTGTCATTTTCCACGAGGAAGCCCTAACCTTGTGCACAACCTGTTGATGTACAAGCAGTTTGGTAATCTTAATTTCTAGGAGTGAAGAGTTGTCAGTGTCTTCCAATAAAAATGGGAATCCTGAACATAGAGGCATTGGGCTGAAAAAAAAATATATAGGAAGAGCTATCAGTGGACAGCTTAGATCTGTGTCAGGAGGAATGCTTACAAACAGGAATAAAAAAAGCACAGCTAGCTCAGGGAAGCTGATTATATTTTTATGAAAACAATATGGTAAAAAGAGTTGGAAAACTGTTCCCTTTGAATCTTACAGACTGACTTTTCTTTGTTCAAGTCTTAATGTTCTATATTTCATATCTTTTATATATAGGCTTTTTGGAAACCTTCTTTCCCATCATGAGTTTGTAAATATACCCTGTGATTTAGGTCACTTTCAGTCAGGGATTGTCTGTTGCGGTGGCAGTGTCTGTAACACAGGCAAGTTTATTTTCTTGTTGGAACTACCGATTTTTTTAATTCAGTTTGAAGTGGGAGATTTGTTTTATTCATCTGTGTTGCACAGAATTGACTTGTGCTGCTTGTTCGGTATGTATGACACAGACACTGAGACTTATCAGTATTCCTAATGATGAACTGCTTCACCTATTTATGTTTATTATTAGTTGGCAGTAATGGCTCATAAGAGAGAGTAATCTGCAGGGAAAGCTTTCCAAGGGGGAACTGTACTGACTTGTGTTCCTGATGGTTCTTTTTGCAGGTGCCAAACCAGCTGCTTCTGTTGACCCTTGGGCAGCACCAGCAGGATCCACAGCTCAGTCTCTGCCCAAAAATGTTGACCCTTGGGCTCCTGCTCAGCCATCCTCTACTGCAGCAAAATCTTCTGTGGATCCTTGGGGACCAGCACCTGCAAACAAACCTCTCTCTACTTCTGGTGAGAAACGGTCTCATCCCATACCCCTATTATTTGAGTAATGAAGGTGAAATCCAAATTATTTTCTTGCATTAACTTGATTCAAAGAAGCTGTGTGCTGAACAGTTTGCAGTACAGGTCTGTAAAATAAATGGGAGTTGTAATAGCTAGCAGCAAAACAATCTTCAAATGTAATTATTGTGACTTAGAGCTCTGAATTCTTTTTGCTTCTCCCTGCTCTGTCCCTTCGACATTCTTTTATTGGTATGTGTGCATGCATGCTGAGCACTTAGAACTTCTGCTGCTGTTGAGTTTTTAAATGTGTTTTATCTTTAATTAGTCAAGGACTTAATTTCTGGAAATGAATGATACTATAATTTTACCTTTCATCATGATAAATAGCTATGCAGATGGATGTCTCTGCAGATGTAGATTGACAGGCCGAGCAGCTCCATGCTCTGAGGAGACTTTTAGAGGTGCAAATGAAGGTTTGTTACTTCAGACTGAGGGTGTGAAAGCTATCCCTAAGCCCTTGTGTAGCAAGATACAGGAGGTGCTGATGTAATTGTCTATTCATGCTCTGTAACTAATGCAACCTTGATGAATCTTAATACCTGGTATTTTCATGTTGGCACTGTGGCTAAATGCATCCTAAATGCATTTTCTGCTAGTCATTCATCTCAGTACATAATAAACAAAGGAGTCTGAGTACTGCGAAAAGTTGTCTAATCAGCTTTTCACTGGGCAAAGGGCAATAACTGGATCATTATGAGAATGATTCTTTAGCCATGGCGAGTCTTTGTTCTTGATAAGAAGTATTGTTGTTATGCGCAATCTTCATTCTTGGGGTTTTGTCTTTTTGTTCGCTTTATGGAGCTAAGTCCGTAAGGTGTTGAAGGTTAAAACTAAATTTGAAAAACATTTCAACTAATTTAAAAAAAAAAAAAAAAAAGGCAAACTTTAAAGCTTTTCAGGACTGTGGTTGCTGTTCGTTTAGTTACGTTTTTCTTTCTCCCTTTTGAGGTAAGGGTGTGTCCACAATTTGAAAATGTTGTGTTTTCATTTGTTGCAAACTCTGGGCAAGTTCTGGTGCTTCAGCTAACAGGGCCTTTCCATCTCTACATGGCGTAGATAACCTTTTCTGTTGCATTCCTGCTCCTTTTAACTTGAGAAGCGTAAGTCAAATCATCACTTAAGTTATAGCAATGATGCCTTTGTCTTTGGAACTGTCTTCAGAAGTGTGTTTTACTTGAGGGGTGATTAACATGCTTTATAGTATAGGCTGTAAATCTCTTGCTGTTCTCTTCTTCCGCAGCAATATATGCCTGCCTACACATCTATCTAGTGCAGACACTCAATAAAAACCCAGCATGCTAAGGTGTGCCTTACATTGTGATTTAAACACACATTATTCTGAATTAGTTGGTGAATACTGTAAGAAAGGACAGTTTTCTGCCATTATCCTTGATCCTAGGCAAGAGTAGGAGCACTCAGGCTGATCTGAACTGCTGTCCTGGAACCTGACAGAGCGGCTTCTTGGTAACATGAATGGCTTGGAAGTTGCGTTCAGTAGGATCAGGTGTGTGAAGCAACCGAAGATCTGTTAATGACAGGGCTGTCTTGTTGTTTTGAACAGGAAGTACATCTTTTGACCTCTTCAGTAATTTGAATGGTACAGTTAAAGATGATTTTTCTGAATTTGACACACTTCGAACTTCCAAAAAGCCAGGTATGAATCAGATTCTTAGCATGTGGCAATTTGGGTGATAGTCTCAGCAACAAATGTCTTGATTCTTAAATTTTATTTCAAAAAAATAAATAAAATTGACTTTCACAAAGGAAAAAATGAAAGCTGGTGATAATGCAGCAGTAAAAGCTTGTTGTTAACATTTTTGCCTGTGCATGAACTTATGGGGAATGAGCCTTCTGCATTATAAGCCATAGAATTTCACTCTGTAATCTTTTGTTGCATTGACCCAGAAATTTGACTTCTAAATTTTCAGTATCCAGCGTGTTTGGAGTATGGATCATGCTCAGAGAGTTAAACAGAACAATGTTGACTGAATTTCTCAAATGTGTAAATTCTAGTGTGTAACAGTAGTAGGAAGATGAGAAAATACACTTCTCTGAATGCTTAAATTTATTTTTTACTTGGTCATTAGTCACTAAAATAAAAACTGCCAGACCTTACCGCTTAAGTGCTTTGATATTGTGTACTTTCTGGATGGTTCTGCCTGAAAGAATGGTGACTAATTCAAAGTTGGGCTAGGCTTCTTTAGCACAAAAGAGAAAACCTGGGTGGAATCTAGGTAGGAAGGGTGCAGCAGTGGCGTAGTGTAAGGGCAGAAGCCAAGGCTCTTGAGTATGTTTTCCTTGGAGGCTCTGAGTCCCATCTGTTGCAGTAGAGCTGTGAGAATATTCATCAGGGCAAATCAGGTAGCGCCTTCAGTGGAGCACTGCAACTCTAACTGTAGCTTCTTCATACTCTCCTAAAGAACATTTATCTGCTTGCATGCTACAAGGGTGTAACATGTACTGAAACATTTAAATCTGACTAATACAAACATTAGATTTTAAAACATTTCTGTTGTCAGAGACTTCAGGGTTTTCTTTGCTTGACTGTGTAGATTAATAAGCTAAGTTTTATTTTTCTCTTTGTGTTTCAGCTGAATCAGGTTCCACTTTGCCGTCTCAGCATAGCGGTACCACAAGTCCTGATCTCTTTGATTCCCAGCACTCAAGCGGGACATCAGGCAAACAAAGTGCAGCTCGGAAAACCCCCGAGTCTTTTTTGGGCCCCAATGCTGCTTTGGTGAACCTGGATTCACTGGTGTCTAAGCCGCCACAACCTGTTACTTCACTGAATCCATTCTTGGCACCAGGTCTGTTTCTGCACGTTCCTTCAGTTTTCTATTTTAGCTTTTACCTTCTTATAGGAAGACTGCATAACTCAGTCCTATTTGATTTAACGTAGGGTGGTTTGGGCTTGTTTTTATTGATTACTTTGGCCAACAGATCATGACTGAGAGAAGGAGGGTGAGGCATCATGGTTACAAGGCGAACTGCTGGACCCTGAAAGCACAGTTTCTACTCTTGCAGCTGATCTGCTCCCGAGCTTTGTTCGAGCAGTTTTTCTTCCACTTTTGCACTTGCTCTCTCAAAATGATCTGTGTTAGAAGAAGGCTTTGGGTTATTAAAAAGGGCTGAGCTAAAGCTGATTGACTGTCAAAACAGGTAAGATGTGAACGTGTGCCACCAGACAGTCCCTTGGGAGGGTAGTAGCCAGTAGGTTTTGTGGAAGCTGGTACGAATGGCCCTTTTGCTTGTGGTACAGCAGGCACGGTAGCATCTCAGACTGCAACCAGGGGTTCCAGATGGCAAACTCTGCAGTATAGTTTACTGGGTTAAGCCTGTCGTTAGGCTGGCATGGTAAACTACGTTTGATCAAAACACAATCTAAGTGTGTTCTGAAAAAAATAGACTGTTGCAGTTCTCTTGTAAATTGGCCCCTGATAGAAGTGAGCCGTTACTTATAGCAGACTTAAATGGTGACAATAAGCACATGGGAGATGTATGAATTTTATAAAAGCCGTTTGTATGCACTGAAACTTTTCTGTGACGCTAGGATGGTGAAATGCTTTAAAATACTATTTCAGTATTTATTTTCTTCACTCTTCCAATGAAAAAAAGCAATAAAAAAAGACAGTTTATTAAACTCCTTGGGTAGGAAAAAGCTGGTAATTCTGAACAGCCTTGGCAGTGTTTAGCAAGAGGAAGTCTGTGTATCTGCCATTACCGGTTACTACAGAAAGTTTATAAGGGGTCACTGGGCCATCCAAATAACGCTATACATATACGGTAAAAGGAATTTGTAGTGTTGGCAGCAGTCCAAAGAACCTCAAACGCTGGGAAAGTTATTCTCTGCTTTTTCTAGCACCGCTGTAATTCGGAAACAACTTGTTTACTTTATGAATTCTTGTCAAAACTCAGTGCCAGAAGCATGTACAGCTTCTAAATGGAGCTGACTGGGTGAGAGCTTGAAGCAAACGCACAAATCTGTGCAAGCCAGATTGCAGTAAAGGAGTACAGAGAGCCTGCAGTTCTCTTGCGTAATGCAAATTTTAAGCAGCATTTTAAAAAATAATTAGCGATCTGGATGTCATGGTTAGGCATGTTCTGGGTAACCAAATTTAGAACGTGTCTCTCCAGTGATGCCTGTCAGAAATGGAAACTGTTGATCAGCAAAGGGATGTTTTGTGGCATTGATAGGTTCAAGGAAATGGACTATACTTGTGCACCAGTGCAACCCCAGTTTGCTGAATGGCATCCACACAGGTTTCTCCACAGGGTGTTTTGGGGTTGGGAGCAGATGGGGATGTACAAGAAGGCGTGTTCTTTGCCAGAAAAGACGATCTCCAAAACCTCGTGTTTATGGAGGTGCGATCTCTTTCTCTCTTCGCCCTTCTTCTCTCAAAACTAGGTGCCGCTACAGCACCGACTCCAATCAACCCCTTCCAAGTGAATCAGCCTCAGCCCCTCACTCTAAATCAGATGAGAGCGAGTCCTGTGATGGGAACCAGCCCTTCTTTCAGTGCTGTGCCACCGATAAGCATGGAGCCAATACCTCTGTCTTCCATGGCCCCAGTGCCTGTGGGAATGGCACCGATACCAGCTATGGGCACTGTGGCGTCTATAACAAGGATGGGCCAGGGGCTGAACGTGAGCATTGCAGGATCAATGACCCAACCTCTTCACAGTACAGGAATCCCGCCGTCAGCATCCCAGTCTACAAATACAACTAACCCTTTTCTCCTATAAAGACCCAATTAAAGGAACTTTCTTTTCATAGTGTTTCCAGGCTGAAGTCTTTACAGCGAAATGAACGTGGCCTGTGTGGACTGAACGGTGTGTAAGAGACTTGGAAGTAGATTTGCAGTTTACAGTTATGATCTTTGAAGAGTTGTCTCTACTTACCAGTTAATCTAAATCTAGTCTTTGCTACAGATGGTACCTTACTTTGGCTTGTTGAGCATTATGTGAAATGTTCAGACTTTTCACCAAAGTTAGATTCTGCCCATTTTGTTACTTTGTTAATCATTTCAATACACTTTCTAGGGAGAACCTGCCATTTTAAACCCCGTTGGCTATTTTGTAGATGTCAGATGATGTGCTGGATCCTGAAATTACTATTTACCTGCATCTGTCACTTCCTATGCCCATATGATAGACCTGAGATTCAGAGTGCTAGTGAATGTTTTGCACATAACTATACACAGTTCTAGACTGTTGGTTCACCCATAGTCCTTACTCTTAGAAGAGAACGATTCGGAGGGCCCAGGTGGCTGGTTTTTATGCATTAAACATTGCAACGCAAAATCGCACTGCTTTCCTATCAGAGGTTTGACTGAGAAAGCAAGCTTGTCTCAAAAGAAAAAAAAAAAAACAACAACAAAACACAAAAACCACAGACAAAAAAAACCCCAAGAACATTCTCAAGTTGTCGAGTATAACGTGTGCTGTCGTATGCAGTGTTGAATTTGTACACTACTCTAAGGACTCCTGAGGAACTCTCTGTGAGTGGCATGCTGCACTCGTGCTGAGTGAGTGTCCTGCTCTGTGCTTGTCCAGTACCAGCTTCGTTTGGAAGTTATCATGTGTATTTTGTTTTTATTTGACTTACAATGTGAGTTGAAAGAAAAAGAAAAAAAAAAAAAAGAGAAATACAGCGGGACAACTTTGAATTCAATTTCACCGGGGCAAGCTTTAAAACTAATTCAGGCTTAACCTTGCTATATGCAGTTACTCTTGTATACTTTTGCACATATTTTGTTTAGTACAGTTTCATATTTGAGTTTGCAGAGTTACCTAATAGTCCTTTTTTTGCTAATTTTTATAATGTGGTTCTTATTTAACTGTCTGGTTTTGATAGATTTATCAAGTCTGGCTGAAAAATTAAGATATTGGCAAATGTCATTTCTATGGTTTTAATGCCCTCTTATTTATGGTTTTAGCTCTTTGTTTCTGTAAAGAGAGTTTAAAAGGGAAGATTAACACTAAAATATTTACTTTTAAATGAAGTATTCATAATGCAAATCAGAACAAATTCTCGTGACTAATTATTTTTAGATGAATTGAATTTGAGCATAACATGATTTAAGACTACATTAAAAAGAAAAAACACTAAAGTCGCCTTTCCCTTGATTTGTTCCCGTTTTCCGATTACCAAAATGGACAGACGTTTAGCCTTTATGAAGATCGGAAGAGAGGCCGTTTTTTCTTGTAATACTACTTGAGATGTTAAAAATTGTTATGTACAAACATGACTCATTAGTTTTATCGACTAATTTTTCTTAATGAAAGGTGCACTCCATATTAATAACTGGTTCCATTTACAACTATTAATTGTAAGCTGAACTATACATTTTAACCTGCATGTCTGGACTCCACGGCACTAAACCACGCTCAGGTTTCAGCCGGTGTTTCTGGTGGAAACCTGGCGCCTTCTCAAAGACGGCGACGTTTCCGAGCTCCGCTTTCATGAGCAACGCGAACGTCGGCGGAGCACGTGGAAAGGGATGTCCCAGTGCTTGCTACTGCCTTGAGGGCATCTCCGTGAATGAACTGATGCATCTTGGTGGCCTTTTCCCTAATTAGGAGGGGAAAAAAAAAAAAAAACACAAAACAACAAAACACAAAACAAAGAAGCTGAAAGAAATTGCCAGAGTTGTGTGTTGTGGTGTAACGATGCTGTGTGGGACTTGTGCCAGTCTAGGGTCGTGTGCCGCAGGAGAGAGAGGGGCTGGCTAACTTGGAAGGGACCGGGTTATATCTTTTGGTGAGTAGGGGAGGCTGAAAGACTATCAAATCTAGGGTACAATCACGGATTTTAGCTGTGTAGGTCAGTGTAGCTCTATTAGTATACGGAATGCTAAATGTGTGGATGTTTCTATGCAGATTGTTCTATCCTCTTGAATACTGTTGAATTTGCAAGTAGGATTCGGAATATTCATCTGCTCTTGTTTTTATATGGGAGGAAAGAGAATTACTGTCCGCACCCAGTATGTCTTTAAAAGAAAAGAAAACAAAAAACCATTCATGTTGCCTTTCAGAGTAAGGAAAAATACTTTACTTTTTGTTGTTGTTGAAGTTATTGAAAAGTGTAGACCAGGAAGGGTGTGATTCTTGCAGATGGGGGGTGGGTGGGGGAGGGAAGTGCTTTCCAATTGATCTGTGGCAAGATTTATCCGTCATTCTTTTTCCAATTTAATTTTACAAACAGTGGAATTGCGGTCACTTGATGTTTTTCCCTTAGTCTGTCACCTGAATGCATTTACAACAGTTAGATGGGGCACTGTCTATTCAGCCAAAAAGTTCTCACCGCATCCTCTCGTTAAACACTAGGTAACTGTTTTTGGAGACAAGATGGGGTTGATAGTAAGTATTTAAAATGATGAAGTCATCTACAGTTCAGAGTCGTGATCTGTCACCATGAATTGATAAAAATGTGCTGTTGGTCTGGTAGGGAGCCCTAGCTTAATGAAACTGCTGAATGGCAAATTATTGCTTTTACCAAGCCACTTCTGTAAGAGCTGTATTACTTTTACATTATATATATATATATATATATATAGACATATATCGCACAATAAACCAGGACAAGGCATGCTGAAGAGCGCTCAGCCCAGACTGGGGTGCTGTAAAGCATTAGGCTAAGGATGAACCATGCTGAGATTCCCAGGCTGACCTGGGGGTTGTGGCAGGAGCCAAATTCAAGAGGAAAAGCAGCTGGTTCGGTTAATCTGCTCGGTTCCTGGGCTGGGGACGTGTCCGTCCCGCCGGTGCCCTGCGGGTGTGGGGTGCTGTAGCTAGTGACGCTCACCAGTGGTTGCCGTCCTAGCCAGGTGAAGCTTCAGTTTTGCCCAGAATGGTAGTAAATCTCCTTTTTTGCGATAATTTAACTGCTCTCCAGAATAATTCTTCCTCCCTCCTTGCCCTCCCGCTTCTTTTTGCACGGAGGACGTGTGCATATCCGATCTCATCTGCTCTGGCTTCCAAACGCATTTCCCTCTTCCCCTTCTTCTCTCACTTGCAAATACTAAAAGTGCTTTTTGATTTTTAAAATGTTAGTATCCCAAAATAGCCTTACTGGTCAAATTGACCAAAGATAAAGTGTTAAATATTTTGTAAAAAAAAAAATAAAAAAAAAATCTTGGCGTAATTTTAAACCCAAAATAAGCTCAGTTATTTATTCAGTTTTATACTATATAGAAACTAAACTACATTGAGGGGACAGGGAAGGAAAACCGTGGTGGGTTGTGGTGTTTACAGTCTTTTTGAAGTCCCGTAGCTAAGACAACTATTGTTATCCATCTTCCCTTTTGCTGTTACAGTTTCTAATGTGTACTGTATGTATTAATATTGCACAAATGGTGGAGAAATATATGGTTTATTTTTCACAGCAGAATCTCACAAGACTCGCTTCCTTTACAAGTGTTACAATTTAAATATTTACCAAACTGTTTTCATAATACTGGGAGCCGGCTGCTTTTTATGAATTTGTGCTGACTATTGACATTATTTACTGTATAAATAATTTATCATTTGTACTATTGTATCATAATGTCTGTATCGTTGTGTCATTTTTCCCGAGCGATGTCACAAATGTGATATTTAATAATGCCATCAGAACAGTGGAAAGACAAGGGGTTTGTAGGTGACTGGTCAGAATTAAAATTGTATTGCTTATATTCCAGCCGTGTTGCTTTTTCGAGACTCTGCATAGCGTTTATAACCCCATTCAAAAAAAAAAACCTGTCGCTGCCATGCTTGATTTAGTTTTTCCAGAAAGTTGATGGATTGGTTGAGATGATTTAAGGTTTGTGCTAAAAGTCCTAGGTGCTAGGAGAAATCTAACCGTTATTGAGAGTAATGCTTCTTGTACATTGTCAATGTGATTTCTTCGATGCATTCATCGCTTTCCTGGGGCAGGCCTGCTCTGGCTATGAGAAAGGAGGGTTTCTTATAGATCACTTAAATCAGAGTCAGTTGAGACCTTACTAACTCAATAAAAATGAAGACTTGTTGTGTTGCAGGTGACTGAATTGCTTCTTTAAACCACGTTACCCTTTAAACAGCGCTTTTGGAGGGATGATCAAGTCCTGTCTCGGTGGAGGCTTCCCTGTTTATGTCAAGACAGAAGTCTGGGGAAGGCGTGACTTTTAAAGCCGTTGCTCATGGAATAAGGGTTGGGGAACCGTGACAAAACTGACTTTGGGAGTCCTCGCTTCCCATTTTCGCCGGAGTTCAGTCTCGCCCTTCCCGCGGCCTTGGCTCTGTCCCATCGATCAAGTGGCCTTGCAGATGGGGTAGCAGCCAGCCTGCCTCCAGCTGGGAAGTGATTTCAGCTTCTAATTCTGGATGGTTTAAATTGAAGGGTACTTCATTAGCAGGCTATTTCAAGAGCTACCTCTCCAGAGCCCCTCCAGGTTTCCTGTAGTTACGGTTCGCTGCCAATCAGACTGATCGCTAATCAAATACCTAATTTCTTAATGCTGAAAGTGCAGTGGTGCTGGAGACCTGGCTGTCGGAAAGGTGGCCTTGGGGGGGAAAAAAAGCATCTGTTTTGGTTTCACATCTGTGGTACAAAGCTCTGTGGTGGTGTAGAAACCCACCGCCTCAGTAACACCCCGGGTTCCCTGCAGAGCGAGGCCGCCTCCGGTCAGGTCTTCAGTTCATTTTGCTTCTGTGTTTGGTAAGGAACCGAGAAAAACCTCTTTTTGCCAAGGGGGGCAGCCAAGGTTGCTTTTTGTACCTCTCCTTTTCACAGAAGGATGCTCTCTGCTCCCGTGCAGCAGGGCTCTTCTGCGCGCGCGTGTGCATTGCTCCCCTGCCCGCTCTCTCTTTTTCTATGTGACCAGTTCTCCGCTGTTTTTACTCTGGCCTCTTGAAATTGCATGTTTTAAAATAAAGCTGCTCGCTACAGGAAAGACTGAGGAAGGGCTCAAAGTGGAGAATTTTGTGATGACTCTGTAATACTCGTAAAAAGGAGCTGAAAACTGCAGGCAGTTGTGCGGGGGTCTGAGCTGATAAAGCCCGTTGTGAGAGAGACCTGGCTGCGGCTGAGCCTTCCTCTGGCCTTGGGCAGGCTGCTCTCCCCCGGCCCGCGTTTCCTCTTCCTCTTCGCTGAAGTGAGGTGGTATTTGCCTGCTTTTGCGGAGGAAAAGAGCTGTCTGGATAAAGTATTATCTAGAGGCTTGCCCTCATCCGCACCGGTGTTGCCAAAGTATTTTTGCTGAATACGTACATTGCCCGTTACGTCGTGTTTGTCCTGGCGCAACTCTGCTCTTCCGCTCGTTTTCATCGAACTGTGAGAAAATAGTTTGGGCCGGCTCGTGCGCTGGCTCTGGCAAGACTTCTGCGACGGCCTGCAACCTGCGTTTCGGAGAACCAGTGTGATTTGTACAGCCCCTCACGTTAAAAACCAGCTTTCTCAAAGTTAGCTGCCATCCACCTTCCAGGTAATCTCCTCCCTTCTCTTGGGAGCTGGGACACACCGGAACACGGATTTCATGAAGGCAGAAGTTTGTTTGGGAGCTCAGGATTATAAATGGCGAAGAGCCCGTGTTGTACATGGTGGTAGCGATCCTGGCTCTTCGTGTTTTGCTGTCAGTCGATGGTACCCTGTAATTGTTGAAGACTCGGGGTTTCAATGAGTTCCCTTTGGTGCTTCGGATGTCCCTGCCGATGACCCGTTAGGGCGGTTAATTGGCTGCAGTCTGGTGATTAATAGGGGATTGGCGTCCTACCAGTATAACACAACCCAGTGGTTTGCAGAGGTTGAAATCGTAAATTATGAATGGGGGAGTGTGGTGATACCATGGGGGGAGATAGTGTGTCCTCCGGCTTTGCTGGGGGGAGCCCGGAGCTGTACCGAGCCCGGAGTGAGCGGTGGGGCCCTGGGGATTTAGTAAATATCTCTTTGAGGAGATGAGGGTAAAACCTCTCCTGAGGCTGCTGGTGCAAACTTGATTCATAAGTAAACTGGTGACCAGCAGAATTGTTAGCTGTGAGACGCACTGGAACTCCGGTCAAGGATGCTGTTGAAGTACAAAGTGTTTTTAAAGCACCTGAACATCCTGGCCGGCGGAGAGCTGCTGTGTGCAGAGCACAGATAGCCATGACACATCTGTGTGCGGAGGGACGACGGCGGCCTGTGCTGCTGGAGGCGGATGAAATGCTGGGGGTGGAGGGAGCAGGTATTAAAAAATCATCTGTGGCTGTTCAGCAAATGCTTAAAAAAAGCAGCCTGGACACATTACCCGATCTGTTCTCAACGCTTGTGCTGCTAGTTGAGCAACTGTGTTCCCATTCTCAGGTGAAAGAAAATCGATGACATTTCAAATAGCCGCAATAAAGCAGGAGTGAAGGTGGAGTTTGTCTTCCAGCTCCCTGCCTGCCGCTGCCTGATGTGAACTCTTGTGGGATGTCAGTGGTGCCAGCTCTGCAGTTTGAAAGCTTAAAGATGCTCTGGGAGATCCCCACAAGCAGGTACAGCATCGTGGTTTTAAACTCTGTTTAACGAACACTGGCCGCCGGAGCTGCTGTAGATCATATCAGAGCTCCCTCCAGCCCAGGTCCTGTTCCTGGCAGCAGAGACCTTCCTGGAGCAAAGACGTTGCGTTTATGGTCACCGATACATCTGCCCAACAGCCCCTTTGTGAAACCACGTCCTCTCCCGGCCTCCGTGACGGCCTGTGGGGTCACGCTGCACAGCTGAGGGAGGCGGGGGCTGCAGAAGAACTCCATGCCCGGCTGCTAGAGTGGAGGGAGGCCAGGGCTGAACGGCTTCCATGGGATGCTGACTCAGTGTGGACTTGTCCCACCAGCCAGGTTCTCACTAACCCACGTGCGATTCCCCAGAGCGCTGTGGCTGAACCACTCCTCATAATTTCTAAGACGGAAAAATCATCAGGCGGCTTCCTTGTGCCCCACCAGGGTGGGAACGTGGAACCTGTGAAAATCAGGCCATGAGGTCTGTGTTCTTCTTGAAGGGCTTTTTGCCCAGGGAATGAAATTTGGTGGTTTAACCAAGCTGAAGGGAGCCGGTTCTGCCTTGGTGTAGCAGCACGTACGGCCTAGGAAACCGTGGGCTGGCTGGGGTTGTGTTGGGTGACGGCGGTGGGGTGGGTTTTTTTTTTGCTTTTTTTAATGTCTTCATTAGCAATTCTGGCACTAAATGTAGTGATATTCTCCGAGGTGAATTTGAGGACTTAAATATCTTGGCCTGAATAGGGGTATAAAAATAGAAGCCTACAGCAGTTAGATGCTTCTGCCGATCTTCCCTCTGAAGGACAAGGGACCGAATTGCTTGCACTCCGTTGTGAGAACGGGCACCCTTGCTTCTCTGCAGCCTCCCTCCTGGGGGCTCAGGCCTGGTTTTGGTGGCCCAGCAATGGTTCCTAACAGGATTTGTGCCGCCCTGAAGATGGCCAGGCACTGGAAATTCGTTGTCTCAAGCTTGGCCCTCATAACCCGCTGTCCCTGTGCTCCGCAGCCTCTGTTACGCTGCAGTGGAGGGTGCTGGGTGCTCTCTGCAGGCTGCTGGGAGCTGTGGTTTTGTGTTGTTGTGTTTTTTTTTTTCCCTGTGCTCCAAGTGTGGAGGTTTCTCTGGTTTTGTAAACGCCCACGAGTGCCTCAGCTCCTGGGGTTTGAGCTCACCCACCTGTGCTTCCCAGAGGACTCCCAAGCTGATGGAAAAAACTGTGGGGATCCCCTCTGCATTGCACCCGCCGTGGGTGAATGGCCAGAGGAGGAAAGGGGCTGGACATCCCTTGCGGGGATGCGGGACAGGCCGCCTTTGCTGTGTTCCTGCTTGGGGTTCCCATGTCCGGGAGCGCGGATCCAGGGTGTTTAGCCCCCACCATCTCTGCAGGCAGCGGGTCCTGGTGTGATGCTCCAGTGGCCTGGGCACAGACGAGTCATCCCGGGGCTGGTTTGCGATGGGCTGAAATGCTGACACTGATGAGCCCCAGGTAGAGTTGGACCTGAAGCTCAAATTTTCTTCAGATCTGCCTCTTCTGTGGTTTTGTTGGCTTTTTTTTTTTTTTTTCTTCTTCCTTTGGACTATTTCAAAGGAGGCTCCTGCTCTTAAACCGTCACGGCTGCTGGGCAGCAGTTGCTGTCAGCATTAATCCATCTGCAAGACTCTCATTTTCAGCTGGAGATAACTTCTAGCTGCTGCAATGCTGCTGTGTAAAACAGCCTCGCTCGCCTCGGGACAAAGACGGTTTCTTGAGCGCTCACTGAAGCACAGATTTCTGGCTCGGGCCCACTCCTCACGAGCCAGCTGAGGGTGGCTCGTGGCCCTGGGCAGCGTTTGCCCCGTGCTCTCAGGACAAGGGGCAGCGGCAGGGCAGCCGGCACTATTGCATTGAGCAATTTTTCCACCTAGGACCAGGAAAACCTTGGGTGTCCTTCATGCAATCTTGTTAGCTAATTGTTATTAGCAACCTCCAACTTCTTCCTAAAGGCTGAAAACTGCCACAAGAGGGCAGGAGCTGATGCTGCTGTTTCTAGTTTTGGTAGAAAGGGCTGCAAATACCAGTTCCTAAAGACTATCCAAATGATTTTTGGTTTTCTGGAGGGTTTGATTCCCAAGCTGCTGTTCAGTCTACGCCCTTGGCTGTCTCCCTCCCGGGTGGCTTCCAGGGTGGTGGCAGGAAAACCCTCCCATGAAGTGAGCCTGGTCCTGCTGGGCAGCGCTCTCCAAAGCTCCTCTGGAGCGGAGAAGGGCTTCTGCAAAGTCCTCAACTCTCTCACAGGCTTCATTGGCCTCTAGCGGGTCTCGCTCTGTTTTGACGGCCTTGTAGCCTCATCCTGTGTCGAGACACATGTTCTGAATAAAGATTTTTATTTTTTTTTTTTTTAACTTTTTTTTTTCCTGACCATTTTGAATTAGGAGGTTAATGGCCAATTTCACTGTCTGGGAGAGACTTAAGCGTGACAGAACGGGAGCCGCAGCGCCAGCTGACAGCCCCACGCTGCCATCTGTGCTGCAGGGGGCTGGGAACTCCGGTCCGGCTTTGAGTAAGAGGGAGAATGATTAACTGGTAAACGAGCAGGGTGGCTGCAGCCGTCTGGAGAGTGGGCGAAAGGAAATTACATTGAGCCTCCGCTACAGCAAGGCTGGGTTTTTCGGGGTTTTGTCTGTTCTTAAAGCATGGGCTCTTTTAGCCTTTAACATGAACTGCAAGGAACACTTACGGGTCATAAATCCCGTCCGTGTTAATGTCACCTGGTCTTGCAGCACAGCGTGGTGTCTATCTTTACTCCTCTGTCATGAGAGCAGAGATTCTCTCCAGGGTGAAACAGCTGCCAACTCTCCGCCACGCCGGAGCGCCAAAGACTTAAACCACAGACGGTTTTCCAGAAAAATTCCAAGGGCAGCAGCAAGCCTGTCTCTGGGAGAAGAGTATGTTTCTGAGAGAGATCGACAGTTGCTTCTTGGAACAAAGGAACGGCATCGAACTCGGGAAGCACACGCTGAAAACATCACCCCCCACGTCCCCTTGTGTAAGGAAGAAAGTGTGTCAGACCGAAAAGCTCCCGCAGTGAAGCGCTCACAAACTAAGCATGTTCTTAAGGCCTCGAAGAAGGTACGTGAGGTTCTTAACGTGCTCAGGACACTGAGGAGTCAAAAAAAGACCCCAAAAACCCTCAGCCAAACCCCGAGACAATAGGCAAAAAGCTCTAATAATGCAGGTCGTGTGGGATCTGCTTAGTCACGTGTCTTAAATACGGATTTATGGAGTTTGAGGGTGTTTGTTTTTTTTTTTTTTTAAACCCTTGCTTTTTCACGGTTTTCTTCTTCTTTGCAGCTTGGCTGGGAAGGGTGAAGCTGTGCGCACGCAGGTGTGGGTTTTGATGGCTCGCAGCGTGGTAAGCATCCAAGGACTCCTTTGAAAGCGGAGCAGTTCAGGCGATGGGTGGTAGCGCCACATAAATTCACGGCACATTGGTAGTGCCAATAAATTCACTGCACCCCCGTGGGCACCAAGTTTGGGCTTTATCTGGGTTTAACAGGTTTGTCATGAGTAGAATCTCTGTTGCGCAGTTTTGCTCTAATTGGAATGGGGGCAGGTAACTGTGCTCAAGGGAAAAATGGTATTTAAGCAGCAGTAGGTTTAATGTTTGCCTTTCAAGCGCTTCAAACACAGATATTTATCCTGCTACTGTAGCTAACTGCTTCCCAAATACTTTCGAAAAGGAAACAAAATTCCTTGCATCTCCTCTGAGCCAACAGGAAATACTTATTAATTTGGATTCCAACATGACTCAGTTCAGAGATTAAAACAGTTGCCAAAACAACTGGTGGAGGAGCTTACTGGAAGTGTAAAACCAACAAAAATAAGACAGGAAAAAAGTAAAAGATGAAAAATGGCCTGTAACCATGTTTGGGAAAGTATTTATAAATAGTATAGAAGAAGCTAACGCTCACAACAAAATTACAGTGATCACATTATCTTTTCAGAAATTATATTTATTCAGTCACACCGCTCAGCAGGAAATAGTAACTCTCGCTAACTGGGCGCTTTGTTTGATATGTCCTGGAGGCTCCGCAGTTCAACACTGTCTGTTATTACTTGTATTTCTACAGTTTCAAGGTCTTGGTAGTTCACTTACAGGGTGGCATCATGTTAAGTCGTTCTCACAGTCATCGCTTGGTATTTGCAGTCAAACACAAGAGATTACATGCCCAAATTTAAATATGAAAATGACTAAGCAATTAGTCATATCATTGGAGCATACGCTACTTTCTCTTTTGTACCTGTAAGAATACCAGATCCTGGATGATTTAGGGCTTAGAAACATCCATTCTGGCACAAACAAATAAACCCCCTAGCAGTAGAAAGACAAATCAATGTATTTAGAAAACTGTGTTTATTCAGCCTAAAGAAGAGCGCTAACATTAGCTTAGAGGGGGATTCAGCAAAAGGCCATGGTACGACATCAGAGAAGCTCTTCAGGCCCAGGCCAGCTCTGTGCCCTTACGCTGCGGCCATCGAAGGACAGCACATCATTGGCTTTGGAGCTCCCGTCACACACTAATAACAACCAACATCTTCTTGGTCCTTCTCTGAGGTTACACAGTGGGAAAGAAAACCTGAGTACGGCAGGCATGAACATCGCTATGCTGCTTTCCTACTGCCTTTCTTTTGATAAGAAAACCAGCTAAGGAAAGCCGAGGTACATTCGCTGTGTTATGTACTGGCTGGAGGGACCTGCTGAAGGGAGGAGAACGTCCCCGCTGTCCTGTGTCTCTGGCACCCGACGCGGAGCTAAACGCTGCTGAGGACTGCACACGTAGCAGCTGGCTTACTGAGACTCTACTTTCTTTGCCGAGCCTTTCTCTAAAGTTTTTTTTTTTTTTTTTACTCAATATCTGCACTTACCATGCAATTTGTTCTACCGGAAGTTAAAACCATGCAGCAAGGATATGTTTTAACACCGTGGTCTCTCTAACGCCTCTAAAATAAACTGGCTGCCCTTTTCTTTTTCTTCCAGAAGATTGATGCAGAAATAAAACCTGGAAATGGAAGAGTCATCATCTTGTTCTAAATGCAAAAGCCCAGGTTCCTTCACAGAAAAATGTGGGAAGGTTTGTTTCTACTGTGCGTGAGCTATTTTAATTAGTGGCACAAACTCTAAAGGATGATGTGGGATTATAAAGAAAACTGCTGTTGCTTTTGCAGAGGGAAGCACCTGGCACAGGGAAGTGTGTGTGCATTTCGCTGGAGTTTTTCCATGTTCCCTCCTTTTTGGAAGGTGCAATAATTTCAATTTCCCATTTCTACCAAAAAAAAACATTAGTAAGAAGAACTGGGTTTGCAATGATCTTCTAAACACAGGAAAACTGCTACAACTATAAACTCTCCTATTCTTTAAGTATATAAAGAGTATACAAAAGGCTGTTATAAAAATATTTTGTTACAGATCTTATTTTAAGATAGTCTGATATTACTCATAAAAATGCGAACTTTCATCTGATTACATTAATTTACATAATACTTCAACCGGTATGCTTACTGCAAGAATTATACTTGGGTAATTATTCCAAAGCCTCATGGGCTTGTGTTTCTTTTGGGATAATGGTCTCAAGTGAAATGTTCCCAGTTTAGGCAGATACTCATTTCCCTTTGCCACAAAAAGCCCCAAAGTGCTTAACTTCTCTGTGAGCTTTTGAACATCCCCCGCCTGAGTTCAATACTTGGGAATCCCTTCTGTAACAGGCACCAGAGAAGGGCTCTGCATGTCACTCGGGCTCACGTCGTAGCCCAACTTCTTCATATCTTTGGTCACTACGTTGAAGGAAATGGTCACAAAGCCTTGAGATCGCACCCTCGTTACTAGAAGAAATAAGACGTGAATAAAACTGGTTAAAAGAGGTGTTTGAATAGCTGTTGAACTCCCCACATATCCAGGTAGGACTGTCCTCAGCAGGAACAAATAGTCCTTTTTTTAACAGAAGGTGGATGGCCGAGCTGTGGCCTGCTGTCGCACGAGGGCTACAGGCAGAGCTCCCTGGGACTTACCTTCTCTTCCTTCTCCCTGGGCTACCACTCTGGGGTCAGTAAATTCTGGACGTCTCCCTGTGAACCAGCTTGGAGAAGAAAACAGAAAAGAATTAATTGGATACATTCACTAGTGTTTAGATTTGATATAGTTCATTATATGCACGTTAAAAAATCAAAGGGGGGGGGGTGTTAATGAGACTCCCAGCTTCTGTTTGTAGTAGAGAGTTTTGAAGACTGATTCATTTTATTGCTGATCTACTTTGATCAAAGACAAGTTTTGTCTCTCTGAGGAGAAAAAGGAAACCAATTTCATACACGTTATGTTAAATCCGAGTTATTTCTGGTCCAGACAGAATTTTTCTATGGCAAAGATGTTTTTAAAACTCTTGATTACACAGCGTAACAGAGAGGCTTGGACACTTTGAATACATCAGAGGGGCACGTAATACAAAAGTATATAAATTAGAGCGTAGATTCTACAAAAAGGGGTATCACAAACAGAAGAAAAGTCAAGCAGTTGAATCCTGGCTGTTGGGTACAGAGGTTCCCACGCTGACTATGACTCAAAGTGCTCAAGTACCACAAGGCTGGCTCCCTTGGTACGGGCAATCCACAACTGAACTATCAGCTCACAGATCGTTCAGACTGTACTTAATACAAAGGAAAGAAAAAACCTTAATACCTTCAGTTTCTGGGTAAAGACTGCTACTTCAGAAGGGGGGGTGTGTGGGTAAACAAGACAAAGGTTACAGCAAAGGCATTCTAGATGGAAGAAAAGATAGAACTAGGAATTGTTTTTCCACGTTCTGCCTTTACTTTCCAGGTTGCTTTTAACGTGGCTATCCTTCAAGCAAAGCCCCTAGCTACAGTAAGATTTAGGGATGGACTGCAGCACGGCTCCTTAGAGTCCAGTGACAACTAAAACGCTCTGTAAAATTAGTCGAAATTAGCACCTCTGCAAGTCACATCACTGACATGAATCAGCCTGTGGAACATGGAGCTGCCACTCAGTACAAGAACTTGTGTATCAGTCTGCTCTGCTGAAATTAGTTCTGTTCCAAACTGACAGCGTTCAAATGTGAAGATGAAAAACAGATGAGTTAGCATTACTGCAAGCAGGGAGTTTTAAGAAAACTCTTCAGAAAACCTAGACACCTAAAAATGTGATTTTACCTGTAAAACTCAAAACTATCTAGTTATGATA
Organism: Chroicocephalus ridibundus; assembly: GCF_963924245.1. Taxonomy (NCBI): domain Eukaryota; kingdom Metazoa; phylum Chordata; class Aves; order Charadriiformes; family Laridae; genus Chroicocephalus; species Chroicocephalus ridibundus. Next base: position 52,117,401 of record NC_086291.1, on the reverse strand, counting down.
CAAAGTATTCACACATATGCACCAGTCAGTAGCTGGATATACCTTTGTGATTAACAGCAAGAAGGACTTTTTTTTTTTTTTTTTTTTTTTTTTTAAAAAAGTATTTAATTATTACCTTGTAAACTTCTGCAGCGTAGATGTAGACTCTGGAACAAACATAGCGATGGTTCTTGTATGCCTAAAACAAACACGAGAGGCACAGAACTTACTTAAGGAATGAACCAAACAGCACTGGCAAGACTTTTTATATTTATAAAGCCATATCAGGCCACCAAACATCTCAAAGTAAAAATACTTTCCCTTCTACAAAGAAAGGCTTTGTTTGCATAGGAAGAGCATATCTTCCTCCATTTCCAGGAGCTGGAACAAAAGCTTAACATGTGCTGAGAGTGATGGGAAGAACAAACGTGCTGCACTTTCTACATACCAGTTTTGACTTTACAGAATTGTCTACAGGACTACCAGAAATTATTTGATAACCAGGGGCTGCTGCTAGAAAATCCATGCTCTTTGTAACGAACAGAGAGGACACGATAAGGACATATGGGAACATTTTTGTTTCTGAAACAACATAGTAACTGGAAAAAAAATCTCCGTTTCAGTCCTGAACAACAGGTTGTCACCTCACCTTCCAGGTGTGAAGGGAACGTGAACAGCTCCATAACCTCTGACCACATCGTTTCCAAAGAAGTCAGGTCCGTAGACGCTCACTACAATCTGCGGCCCTGCAAATGAAGCGGGTGTGAGAGGGGGGCCTGGACTGCGAGCTGGATCCCACCACTCCCAGCACTCACAGCCAGACGGGTTGGTGCTCTTGAAGGTAATGTCGATGGGGAAGTTCCAGACGAGTGTGGTGGGCGTGACGTCGCTCTTGGAGGTGATCTGGGAGATGCCCTCCTCCAGGCCCTGTGGGGAGAATGGGTCATGGGACAGGGGCCTGCGCTAAGCCTGTTACAGACATGCTGCCGGCGGGCCTGGCAGGCAGGCTGGGTTTCAGAGGTGCCAAATGGGGTCTTACCGCTGTGGGAACCCAGTCTTGGCCGTAGACGAAGCAGAACTTGCAGTACAGGTCGTCAAATCCGGGGAACTGCGGGGGAGAAAGGCTGCGTTGATGGAGAATTACCGGCACTGGGGGCCAGCCCAAGTCACCGGGCTGAAGGCAGCCTGCACGACCACGACTAGGAGCCAGCCCGCGGCGGGGGCTGAGGCCGGGCTGGGTTCGGGGGCCTGAGGCCCAGCCCGCCGGACCGGCACCCGGGCGGAGACAGGGCTGCGCTGCCGAGGCCCAAGCCGGGCTGTGTCGCGGGGGGACGGGGCTTCCCGCTCCTCTGGGGGCCGGCGGGACCCCCCCCACACTGCCCGTGGCGGCCTGCTCACCTGCCCGCTCTCGATCTGCCCGTTGACCGCCAGCAGGAAGACGCTGGGGCTGCCGGCGGCCGCCATGGCGTCGGGCGCGGCCCGCCCCGTTGCCAGGGGCCGCGCTCCGGCCGTTGCCATGGCTACGGACGGCGCGGCGGCGGGGACAGCCTTCCTCGGCGGACGGCGCTTCGTGGAGCGCCCGCTGCCGGCGGCCTCCGGTCGCTTCCCAAAGGCGGGCGGATCGTCCCCAAAACGCGGGCAGACACCCCCAAAACGCGGGCAGCCCCCGCCGGGGCCAGCCGTACCCCGCCGGGGCGGGCCGGCAGCGCTGCCTCCCTCACCGCGGCCTGGCCCTGCCGCCCCCTCACCCCCACCAGGCCTGAGGGGCCGGGGCCGAGGCCTGCCGGCCGCTCTCCCCGTTTATTCTTCATAACGCCTCATATTTTGAACTTTCTGGATTTATTGCTTTGTAACGTTATCAGCCCCATTAAGCTCTTTTTAAAGCGCGGGCAGGGACTGGCAGCAGCAGGCGCCGAGGACGTGGCCACTAGATGTTGCTGCTGGCCGGGCCGAAGCGTCTGCCTCCGCTGCCGGGCGAGGGCCAGAGCCATGAGATGTTTTCCAGGGAAAAAAGGCGTTTGGGATCAGTGAGAAATGGTGCCTTTTGGAGTCTCCAGAGGGTTGCCCTCGCGAGCCAGGCTGGTGTGAGCAGAGGGAGAGGCCGTTGGGGTCATTAGTGTCCCACAGCAAGGCGATTATTGCTCCGGCCTTACGGGAGCAAGCCATGCCGCCATAACGCCGTTGTCTGGCACATCCAGTGGGAAAGGGAGGAAATGGGATTGTTCTGGTTTAATTATCCTGCTCTAATTAAAAGTAGGGGTGAATTTTGCACGTAATCAAGGCAGACGAATGTGCTGAGGCTCTGCAGAGCTGGAACCATTGAAATCTGCTGACCAGGTCTTGCTGTTTCCCCACAGAGGCAGCGACAGGATGGTGCTGGCCCAGCTGGGCTGTGGAATCTTCGCCACCCATGCGCTCGTCGGTGCCACGGAGGCTTGTGGCCCGTCTACCACCTGCTGCAGGTCATCCCTTCACCTCCTTCCTGCAGCCTGGACGATGCTCCCCTCATTGAGAGCGATCCGGAGGGCATTTGATTGCTGCCAGGCCCTCTGGGGAAGGATGGGAGGAATGAAGGAAGCCCCGTCTCAGTGCCCATTTGGGTTTCCTGTGATGTGGCTGCAACAAGTGAGAGCCCTTTCTCACATGGGCTGAGCAGAGTTACAGACTAGGATGGCTGGGAAAACACCTCAGTCCTTGTCTGCGTCCGCTAGCTCTATTTTATCTCCCTTCTGGCAGACCTGGTGGAGATGGCTTTGCTGCTTTGGCTCGCTACAGTGCCACACAGTGGGCTGTTCTTTGCAGGTGTCTTTCCTTAATGCAAAGGGACACCCCAGGATCCCACCTCCTCTGTCCAAAGGGGTGGTGTGGTTTATGTTAGACTGAAAGTAAACTACCATTACACTTTGTGCTGAAAGATACCTTCCATATTCTAGTAGACGTATTCTCTGTCAATATCTATTTCAACTTGATTTTTCAGGTTTTATTTGTTTGATTGGTTTTGGTTGGTTTTTGTTTGGTTTTGTTTTGTTTTTTTTTTTTAATATTCAGCAAACAAATTTGGCCAAGAGAAGAGTGGGAGAAAAGCAGAAGGGATGGGAGAGATTGGATGCCCCTCAGAAATGCTTCAGAGAAAATAATTCATTTGAACGGAAAATTATCAGGGGAGAAAATAAAACAGTTCTTTACCAGCTGTCCGATGCAGCTAGCAAGGCTGTTTAATTAACACTTTACTTGGCTACCCGCTACCTCAGAGCTAACTAAGAGCCAATTTAAGAATTTTTTTTTTTCTTGCCTGGCAAATAATACACAGCTGCTGGAGGAGTTAATATCAGCACTGGGAGACCTTCCCCATGACAGAGAGAAGGCAGCAGGGTTATTCAGCAGCTATGACTCATCCGTACTTGCTTGTGGAAGGACTCTGTCCCCTCCCAGTCGTAACGAGACCTTTTTTTCTTTCCTCCCTTGCATGCCAGTCTTGTTCTAATTAGCTGTATTTTTAATCTTTGCGAGTAGAATGAAATCCCAAGCAAGGAAGCAGTTTTACCCTGCTGGAAAACTTAATTAATGATCCATCTGAGAGTTTGATTTCCAAGCGTAATGAAAGCCTGTGCATGGTGGTGAATCCATGGGTGTTACTTAACGATGTTGCTATTTCTCTTGGCCACGTAAAACATTCACCTCTTCTCTCAGACTTGCCCTGCTCCTGTGGGATGTGAAGGGACTAATGGGAAGCCTCCCTGGGGGGCTTGGGGCCGCAGCCATCCTCGCAGGGAGGAAGGGCACTGGCCTGCTGCTGGCTGACTTGTCTTCTGTTGCAGATGCTGTGCCCATGTTGGGTTCCCAGCTCCAAAACAACAATTCCTGGTCTGGCGAGCGCACTGTACCAACCTCCGTGCACAAGGCATGTGAAACAGCTAAGAGAATTATGTTTTCTTCATTCCCAGAAAGAGCCAGGGGTTGGAAATATCCAAATTGCTTGGAACTCTGTCACTAAGAGCTTCCGAATGAAGCCGATGTACCTTGATCTGACTCCCAGAGCCGAGCAGCTGCCTTGCTCCTGGGGTGATGGGCTTCTGGGGAGGCCGGAGCACCGTGGTGCTCTTGGAGGCGTTTTGTGCTGTCGCTGTTTCCATAGGGATTGACTCCGCACTTGTGTGGGCGATGGCTGCTCTAGCCCTTGGGACTGGGGGAGCCGGTGGAGGCTCTCCTCCTCCTGGGAGGCAGGCAGTAGCCCTGTGATGGAGGGCGGTAGAGCCGGTGGTGTGTATCTCCTACCATCCCTGTTGCCCATCACCTGGTCTCTGGGCTCCTTTGGCGTAATTGCAATAGCAGTAGCAAAGCTGCTCGCTGCTGCTGAGGAGAGAGAGCGCTTAAAAGCCCTGTGCTGCAGGGAGATACCCAGAAAGCAGGTACTTTGTCACCATTACATTTTCAAGTATGATTAAACCAACCCCGCGGCTGATTCATTGCTTCCAACAGGCGCTCGGGGAAGGTGGGTGAGACAGAAACGACAATACAGTGGCACAACAGAAAAGTTTATTTTTAATCCCAAATATTTACGATCAACACCTGCTAAATGGCCAGTGAAATACATTTTATGGTGTCATTAATCTGCAATAAACCGTTTTTATTTTTAGACTGTTTGCACAACGTTGCCAGCCTGACTCATCCCTGCCTGCGTTTTATCTCTGCGAGGAGGCTGCGGAGAGCTTCCCTGCCCTTTGTCTTAACAGCCTTTTACTTCTGTTCTCAGCGCTCTTCCCACCTGCTGCTCAAATCAAACGGCACGGGAGAAGGATATTCTCCTAACATCAAACGACGTATCAGAGGAGCATATTCTTGCTGTAATTCTCGCTGAATATGTTTACCTGGAGATTTATTTTGGTGGGAAAGTGATTGGGCGAAGACAGCTGGGGCGAACTTTTGTGTTACGTGTCTGAACACTGCGAGCCAGCCGGGAAACAAGGCCCGAGGGGGTTGTGGCTGCACCAGGAGGGTCCCCGTCACCCTGGGCACAGCGGGGAGGTGGCTTTGCTGGGACAGAGGGGGACGCACCACGCTTTGTAACCCCGGCCAGGTGTGAACCCGAGGAGACTCGCTCCATCCTCAGCTCAAGCATGTTTTACCAATATCCCCGCAGGGCAAAAAGCCAAAGACGACATTTCAATATCTAATATTCTGCTCCCCCTCGTTACGCTGGGTAATTTAGCAGGTTGGGGGCCGGCTCTGACACCCCCCCTGCCCGTGTGGGCACCAGCCCTGCGCCAGGCAGAGCTCCGCTGGGAACGGGAGGTGTCGCTGCCAGCAAGCTGTGAAATGCCTGGTCTTCTATGAAGAATTAATTTGTATTGGAACTTGTTACCATTTGTGAGATTTTTTTTTTTTTTTTTTTTTTTTTTGGTTAATGAGGAAAATTAATTAATGCCTCGGTCTGAGCCAGTCAGAATAAATTAACGTGCAGGCAGGAAGGGGGAGAGGGCGATGAGGACCGGAGCAGCTGGTTCCCAGCGGGGCCATCGGATTCGATAAGGGCGTAAGGAATAAGAGCAATAATCGGGCTCTGGGGAGACGAGGGGAAGGGAAGTGAGCTCCTTCCTTCGCGAAGCCTCCTGCTCGTCGTCCGCCCCGGCGGTGGCTGCGTTCTCGGGGGGATGACTCGGGTGGGAGACCCACTCGTTCCTCCGTGTGGGGCGAAGGGGAATCAAAAACAAGCTGTTCCGAGGGATTTCAATCAAATATTCAAATAATTAACCTGGTTTCTTTCCCGTGGTGTGACATAATGAGGGTTGCTGGTGTCTTTCTCTCTTTCACCATGAACGGATTTTTTTTTTTTTTTTCGCTCAATAGTCCGATGGTCACAGCTGGGAAAAAAACCCCAACCCTGACCTACAAGAGAGGGAACACACGTGAAGGGGCCTGGCACGAGGAGCAGCCCAGCCTGCTCACAGCCCCGGCCTGGGTGTGAAACCCTCCTGGTGACATTGCTGCGTGCATCGGGGTCGAAGCAGGGACCCCTCTGTGCCGCTGAAGGTCCCACAGCCCCGAGCAACCCCTCTGCACCCTCCTGGCAGAGAGAGCTCGCGCTGGGGCTGGCCCCACTGAAGGGGCTAAAACCCCTCGTGGGGGAAGCGGGGCCGCCTGCGTAACACCATTTTGCTGGCAGAGGATCGAGCCCCCACCTGGTGTGAGCTTGAGTCATTCCAGGGCCCCAGCAGGATTGCAGCGGATGGGCATCTGTAGGTTTCAGCCCCTCAGACTGTGCTGGTGGTGCTGCGGCTCTGGCCGGCTGCACTAAATTGTCTAATTAAGCCCCCTCGTATGGAAGACGAGATGGTCCCAGCCATTAAAACACAGGCCTGTATTTAAAGCTTAATAGGGAAGGTTTAATGGATAAAGTCAATTTAATTATTCCTCCTAAGAAAGCTTGTACAAATATCAAACGCTTATTAGTATTCATGCAACCTGTATGATCTCGCAACACTGACAGATTAAAGGTTGTAGCTAATAGCACTGGGGATGGATTCAGAATTGGTGGTGGGTTTTTCTTAATGCTTTTTTTTCTTCCCGGCCTGACAAAGGGAATTTCAGATCGATGCCACCCGAGATTTAACCTTGAAACAGAGACCGTCTGACGGCTCTTACAGTCGCTTTGTGCTGGTTTCCTCTGCCCCTTCCTCAACGAGGTGGGTTTTAATCCTCGTTTGATCCCCGCTTCTCAAAGGCTGCCGAAGCGGCTCCGTGCGAGCCCGGCCCGACGCAGCGCTGCCGTCCCTGCGGGTTGTGGTTTTGCTGAAACGGGGAGCGGTGGGGCAGAGTCCGGCTGACAAATGGACACGACTGAATTGTCATTAAAAATGCAAAGTAGAAATCGATCCAGTTAAATAATAATGACTTGCATTTACCTGCTGCTTTTCACTTCCGATCTTAAGCAATGCAGCCCTCGCAGACAGCCTGGTGGAAATTACTTAACATTGCAGAGATTCAATCAGCAGGAAAATTAGCACCGGGCGATGTTAAACTGTTTTTCTGTGCGGATGGTCATGGCCAGGCTTGGGCTGAGGACCCAGCTCCGGGCGCTCAGGACTTTGTACCTGTATGTCCAGGTGATGGTCCTCAAAAGAGACATCAGGGAGCAAGTCATGGTCACTGTCTGCTCTTAGAAAATTCAATGGGAGCTTGGTGCTCCCCATGTTCCTGCAGGCTGATGGAAGGAGTCGTTCCGGGACCTGCTGAGCTTCGTGGGGTTTGGGAATGTGTGGCTTTGTCAGAGGGGACAGGCAAGTCCCCTGCCCCGCGGCCACCGCGTGCAAAGTCTCATAGCCTCGGAGACGATGTGGGCTGTAAATGACTATAAAGGACACCTTGTCTTCACTGATTGCTCTCAGTAACAGGCTCCAGCCTTGTCTTTCCCTCCCACTTTTGCAAGAACCTGGCCCATGTCCCCAGGGATGCCCTCGGCGAGTGCCCGGGCCATCCTGGGGGACGGCTGCGTCCCACAGGCAGCTGCAACTGGGAGGCCGTGGCGGCGGGGAGGCTGCGCCGGGGAGGTCGGGTCCCTGGGAGGCCGTGAGCCTCCCCAGCTGTTCAGAGGCAGCAAAAGCCCATTAAATCCCTTCTCCTTTTGGCCAAAGCAGCTCTGAACCTGCACTTCCCAGCTGGAGCTCCTGCCTGGCGTATGGGGGAATGTCTCGGTGTCCCACATCTTGCAGGAGGGATGTTGTGGGAGGGCGACCGTATCCCAGTCTTGGCAAGCTGCCTGTGCTTCGACTGAGCTCAGAAATAAGAAAGAAAAGGTTATTTTGCTCTGCTGATGGCCCTGAGCCGAGGCGTTTTGTACCTGAGAGCAGAGCTGTCGTGGTGTGGATCGGGACAGTGAAGACCACGGTGTGTCCTCTCCGTGCTGCCTAAGCCGATCTCTTCATGGCTCTGACGTGTTTAGTTCCCAGATTTTTGCCTGTGGGATCCCCTGTTCTCAGCAGGAAAAAGGGTCCCGGGAAAGGGACAATTCCCAGAGCAGCCCAACCCCAGCATTTCTGAAGCCACCACAAGCTGTAACCGTGGGCGGGGAAAGCCTTTTTGCAACCCTCTGTGCTTCACACCCCTGCTTGGAATTAAATGCTCTGGTTTAGGCTTATTTTTAGTGTAATAAAGCACAAGTTTGCCAAAAAAGCTTTTAACAGCAGAGGTTCCTGCCTCAAATTGGATTTTTCTTTCCTTGGCTGGAAACCCCTGGTCTGGAAGGTGACAAGTGGCAGAGAGGCTCGGTTTGGAGAGACACCTCTGCTCCGGCAGCGTGGGGCAGCACCGTCATTCCCACGGCTCATCCGTCTGCCGAAGATGGGTCATGGATGCAGCTCACGCCCCTCTGCAGAGCCTCAGACCCCTGGGAATTTGGAAAGATGCTTTGGAAAGGCGGTGGGAAAAGGCTCTTTTCTTTTTGTCCCCACTCCAGAGCAGGCAGGAACAAACACCTTCTAAATTTATTCCTTTGGAAAAAAAAAAAAAGAAGAAAGAAAGAAAAAAAAAGGTTTTATAATTGAAATTTAAAAAATGGGAGACTTTCCCTCCTCTACGCCCTGCCCCCCCCCCCCCCCCCGACTTTCCTACAGTTGCCCACAGGTTGCTCAAAGCTCCTTCTCCATGAAACGTGTTGGTTGTAACGAATTACCTCTTTACGTTACCTCTTTCATACCATAAAACCCACCCCCGGCACTCGCTGTCCCCTCCCGCTCCATCCTGATCCTGATCCTGATCCTGGCTGGGTGACAAGCGGCGGGAGCGCCTCTTCTTTTCCTCCCTTTACAGTTCTGCTGGCGTAAAATAAAACAGCCCCTTGGCTGCTTTTTAGCCTGCTGGGGCCTCATTTAACGCGCTCCAAGCTGTGGATCCTGCTGCAAAATCGAGGCTTTGGTACCTGGATCTCGATGCCCCCAGTATTCGGCAGCTCACGCAGGTGCCGGCCCGTGGCTTGGGAGCCTGGGCAGAGCCAGGACCCGGAGCAAATCTCCGCTCTCACCCCCAACACGCTGCCGTGGCCTCAAGCCCTTCGGACTTGTTCCGTGAGCCACCTCTCCGTCACCACGCAGGGAGTTACCAGCATTGGCCGCCAGCCGCCCCATCCTGCAGCGAGGGGCTCTTCCTCCAGCTCTGGGACACTGGGAAGGGGGTTTGGGAATGGGGGACGCTGCCTTTCCCAGCAAAGCGAAATAATCACAGCAGTAACACCACGAGCAGCTGGTGGGGCAGCCCCGCCCCTGCCCCGCCGCCGAGGGACATCCCGGGGTGTCCCATGCGCCTCCAGGCAGGATTCAGCGAAGCGCAGGGGAATTCACCTCCCTCCTCCCCAGTCTGCTGCTTAAACCGCAACAAAAGGAGTTTGCCATCATCCCCAAAGCACTATTAATAATTACATCTATGGTGCTTTTCTGGAATTCCTTGCTATCCCACCGAGACGGAATAATTATTTACAATAATCCTAAATGACTCTTAATTACAGCGGCGCAGGTGCTCGGCGGCAGCCGGCACGAAGCCGCTCGACATATGGAGGCTCCTGCGCGAGGTGAGGAATTCGCCGAGCGGCGCCGTTGTAGCCGAGCGGGAGCTGGGACCAGCTCCAAACGCCGGCGGGGAAGGGGCCGGTTCAGACCCAGAGCCTTCAGCCCAGAGGAAAGAGGTTTTTTTAGGGGATGCCGAGCTCCGGGAGTGGGATGGAGACCTTCGGGATGGGCTGGGGGCAGCGGAGCAGAGCTCGGCATCCCGGCGCCACCCTGCCCCGCGGCACAAAGTCAGGCCACGCTTCCAGTTTATACAGTTTAATACATGTGAAACAAGATACATTTCCTTTTGAGTAATGAATGCATAAATAACAGAAGATATATGTGAATGCATAAATATGAGGCGGCATGGAACGAACCAAACGAAAACGATTGTTTTAATTTAATTATTTTTTTTTTTTCCCCCCCTGTACGTCTTTTCGCTGCCGCTGCCCGGGCTGACGGCGCAGCCTCGCGACGGACTCGTTGCTGCTCTTATTTATCAGCTTTCCATGGCGAAGCTGTCCCGCGGTGAGAGGGCCTGGATGAGGGGCTGGGAGAGGGGCGGGGGGGGCAAGGACCGGAGGCTAAAAACGAAAAATCAACCCCAAAAACTGCAAAAAAAAAAAAAAAAAAAGAAAACGTGGTGTTAACAGGTGACCTGAATTCCTCTAGAGGCTTCTCAGTCGGAGCTGGTGAGCGCGTCCACGTGCGGGTGCGGGGGGTGCGGAGGGAAGACCGACGGCAAGAGTGCAAACGGGAGGGATACGGCTGCCACCGAGGCTTCGAGAGCGCTCTGCTATGAGGAGGACAAACCATTAGCTTCAATGCTCACAAAGAACATCACCTAAGACAGCTCTTTATACCTTTACATACTGTATCAATAATTTACTTCGAACTGCAGTAAACAAAATACATTTCTTAAATAATTTACTATTTATTTGTTTTGTTTTTTTTTTTAATCTCTCTGTAAATTTAACTTTTTCCTTTTTTTCATCTTTTTTTTTTTTTCCTCTGTAACACAAGAAACCGTGTTTGTGCACGTCAGTTCAGATTATTGCGACATTTAACCTGAATTTCAGTTCAAAAAAGGAAAAAAAAACCGAAAAAAAAAAAGCAACAGGACAGTTGTACAGACAAGAAGAATGAATAACTTATTATTGCACTGGCTACAATTCAGTAGTGATTTTGGTTTTTTTTCTGCAGTTAGGACAACCTCTAAAGTACAAAAGGAAAATGAGAGAGGCGTCTAAAGCGTCGGCTGTGAAAAGAAGCTGGTGGGATGATGGTGGAGGGAGGGAGAAAGAAATAAAAGCGAGGAAAGAAGAGAAACATTTGGAAAACGAATGGCCGTAATAATTAGTTCCACATAAAACCCGAGGAAACACCACCCAGTTGCGGAGTCACATGTAATGCAAAAAACAGTATCGTTTCTCTATAAAAATATGTGCATTATGAAGAGAGAGTTTTTGTGGGTATATATATTTTTTTTTGTCTTTTTTCCTTGTTTTGTATCTCACAAATACATTATTTCTATTTATATAACTGCTGATATACAGACAATGTACAGCTCCCATCTCCTGGGCACTCCCGCGTAACGTGACATCTCTAAAAGGTGCCTTGTTAAAAGTTGAGCATCTTTAAAAAAAAAAACAACAAACAAACCCAACAAAACAACGAAACCCAAAGAGAATCCCCCAAATCCCAACCGCCACCACCTCGCACCCGAATCAATGTGATTGAGGCCACGGAGGCGGGTGGGAGGAACGAAGCAACCCCCTGCATCCGCTCCACCTTCCCTTTAGAAAAGAAACCCCCAAACCGCTTCGCAAATCTGTTCCCCCCGCCCCGAAACCCCATCACCGTTTCGTCCAGCCGTTTGTTTGGTTTCTTTTTCTTTTAATTCTTTTTTTTCGTGTGTTTTTCTTTTTTTGTTTTTTTGGTTTTTTTGTTTTTTTTTTTTTTCTGCAAACCTCCACAGCGCTTAAGAACAAGTGACTGCGAGAAAGGAAAAAAACCCCAGCGAGCAGCCACCCCCGTCCCTGTGGCCACTCAGTCCCTTCGGTTTGGAAACCCACATTGGTGTCAAGCCCTTGAGACCCCCCCGCTCCCCCCTCCCAGAAAGCTATACTGGGTCATCGATGTCTTCTTCTGTTGCAACAGTCACTGGGACCAAGTCCTGCTTCTGGAGGGGGCTCTTAGCAATGCCCAGGAGCTCTTTGCTTTTCTCCGCGTTGCTCCATTGAGTTTTTAAGTGATCCGGCTTTTTCAGTTCGGAGGCGGCGGGGTCCGGCCGGGAGTCCACGGAGCCCGGCATGGACTGACCGCTGTCCAGGAGATCCGAGAGGCTGCTCAAGGAGCTGCCGTCCAACTGCTCAAAGGAGAAGTTGGGGATGGTCAGGTGCTCCCCGCGGCACGGGGGCTGGCCCCGGCGCTCCGCTTTGGAGGCCGGCTCCCCGGGCTGGTTCTCCGCGAGCTCCAGGGACTCTCTGTAAGCCGGGAACTCGCAGGATGGGGTCCTTCGCCGCAGCATGCTGTTCTCGGAGGGTTTGGTGCGCGAGGCCGCCCCGCCGTCGTCCTCCATGGGAGGATCTATAGAAATGCAGGGCGGGCTCATCTTCTTCTTCCTCCGGGCTCCATGGATGTACTCGGACTCCATCTGGATGTGGGCAGGGGACCGCTGCTTTTCCTCAGCAGGGTCCTCAAAGCTACAGTCCCCATCGCTGATGGAGGGGCAGATCTCAATGGAGTGTCGCCTTTGGTCGTCTGCCCAGCTGGGCTTGTTGAGGAAGCCCTTCGTATCGATGCTGTAAAACTTCTTCAAGTCCTTCTCCTTGCTGCTGCTCCTGGAGAGGCTGGTTGTGCTGCAGTTCTTGAGGGGCACCGGAGACGGGGCCGGGGAGATGAACGGCGAAGTCGAGCGGCTCCCAGCGTCCGAGTGCTCCCCTCCCCAGTCTTTGGCCGAGCTGTTGATGTGACGGACCTCCTCGTCAGCCAGGTCGGAGGACTCGAAGAGGCTGCCCTCAGGGTTGGGAGGGCTGCCGCCAGGGCTGGGCGGCCGGCTGGGGACGCCGTGCTGGCCGCAAGTGTGCTTCCGTGTGAGTGTGCTGGGGTGCCGATGCGGGGAGGACGGGGGGGAGCACGGGGGAGTGCCCGGGAGGGAGGCGGCCATGGAATGGAGCGGGCTGGGGGTGAAGGTGCTCTGGGGCTGCTTTGCTGACGGTAGCGTCTCTCCAGGCTCTGCTTGCAGGCTGTCCTTGCGGTCCGGAGTCTGACCGTCCACAGACTCTGTTTGAATGGCCTCCTGGAAGGAGAGAAAGATGTGGCAAGAGCCTTGCGGGTCTGCTGGCCCAGCAGCACTTCCCGCGACGAAACACGGCACGTGGCAGAACGGTTGGTGGGTCTAACACACCCTGCACCCCCCATCCCTGCCCCGTCGTGCCAGCCCCGTCAGACCCTCCCTGTACAAGAGGCTGCAGCTTTGCTAGCAGAGACCCAGAGCCTACGGGTGCAGGGCTTGTATCTGCTGGGTCTTTCCACATGGTCTTGCTCTTGCTCTAACACCAAATCCTGAGTCAGTGGAACCTGTCTAAAGTGACGTCGTGTAGAGCTGACTGCACGCGTCTCACAGCACTGGTAAAACTGAACCGGGCATCTTCTCTCTATGCTTTAGCTATTCCTTCATAGAATAGTACAGCCACGAAGGTGAAAGTAGGTAAAAAGAACCTTCCCTTGTATGTCACTTGCTGAGAGTGGAGTATATTAAAATTTATGCCACTAAAACCATTTTGTTCTAAAAGGGAATTCTCTCAGCTCCAAGAAAAGAAACTCAAGAGAGGACTGGAAAAGAAGGGAAGGACCCAGATGACTACGATGACTGCAGTTTACCTCTGCAGGCTCTTGGCCTCTCACCTGTCTGCACAGCAGCTTGTTGAGAGTAGGAGATCGAGGTGTGACATGAGGGGGAAGGATCTTCCAGCGGTGGCGGCCTTCATGGTTGGGAGAACGGACTGCCAGCTGGAGGGACTCCGTTGGGACTCTCAGAGAGGAACACGTTCCCACGGGCTGGGAGCGGATGGAAGTGATGGACCCTAGGAAACAGAGAGAGAGCTGTCACCACCGCCGCCGGCGTGGGGGCTGTGAAGGTCTGAGCAGAACTGGTGCCCACAGACTCCAGGAGGGGAGTAAACGCAGGAGGGGAAAGGAAAAGCCCATCTAGTCTGGCTGAAATCCTAAGCCTCAGCATAAGCCTTGGGCAGGATTAAAAACCAGGTGTCCCTTGTCCTGACTCCTGCTTTGAATACTAGGCCGTATCTCCTCAGGGGTGGCAGGGAGGTTGCAGGTGAAGCCTCTGCAATTCAGCAGCATCGCATGTGGCTCTGCATGCCACAGGGCAGGAGGTGGGGTTGCATCTGAAATCCTGCCATTGCCGCTTTCCTGGTAGCATCGCTTCGGGTGGATTTGTAAAAGGATGTTGCCTGTTTGGAGAACATGGATCAGGGCAGCCTGGTGGCTGTGCTGGATCCCCTGAGTCGGGAGGCCTGGGTTGTCTTTGCAGTGCTGCCAGGGACAGGCTTGCAACCGTACGCTGCTCTGCCACACGGAGGCAAGAGCGGCTCTGCTCCGCTCCCTCCGAGCCTCCAGAGCTCCACTTACAGGTCCGACCTACAGCCCTGTACAGCCAGTGGGCACCCTGCCACCCACTTCTCCGGGAGGAGACACGGCTGGCGTGCACAGGGCAGTTTTCCCATTCCCTACAGCCCAAACACTACCGCCACCAGGTCCACGAGGCAGACCTTGGCTGACCACGGTCCGATCAGCAGCATGGAGACAGCTTCAAGTGCTGCGAGAGTCCCAGAGCTCATGTATCAGGCCGGAATCACTCTCTTCCTGAAGGCTCCCAGTCCCCTGGCTGAGTCTAAAGGCAAACCCTCCTCCCCAGCCCCTTCGTGGTGCTGCTTTACTGCAGTTCTGCGTCATTTGAAAGATCTTTTGCTTTTGTATTTTTTTGGCCGCAGGATTTATTGTCCTCATTAGCCTGAAACCCAATGTCTGTTTCTACATTGCCGCTCCATGTTAAAAACACAGCTATCCATCACTTCAAGAGATCTCACCCAGAGGTCAGGGAACTTGAACCCATGACAAAAGCCATCCAGACAGATTGCAGTTGCATTTCAGAAGGAGATTTGTTGTTGGGAGGAAAGAAAAGTTAGTGTTTAATCATTTTTCTTTTGGAGCTTTTCTCCAGAACACCACAGAAGCAGCAGAGCAGCGAGCTTCCCACCCCCCACCCCACCCCACTTCTCCCCAGTTCTTTATTGGGGTCTCCTACAGCCAGAGTTTCAGATTGAGTCTGCGCCGTTCACGTGCTAATCCAGGCTTTAAGAAATGTTTTTTATGATGCAGAAAAACTTCGTCATAAAATCTGTCACAAACATGGTCATAAAATGAAAACCCTACGCTCTCCTCCCTGTCCTTACTTGGAATTTCCTTCTGTTGGAAACTTTCCATCTAGCTCTTGTATAGGAAACCAAAAATCCCTCTAAACTGCGTATGCAGGAACACCGAATATCTCTGGATTTCTACATTTTTTTTCCTCTTGTTTTTCTAGTAAATCAGGAAACTGCATTACGAGCAAAGTAACGCAAGATCTGGTCACCTCACAGTATTTTCACTGTGTAGTCACCGAAGCACTGGGAGAAGACCAGACGTCCTGAACTGACATTGAGAAGTCCATGAAATCACAAATGCTGACGCGATTCTCTATCTGTCTGCTCAGTTTTACTCACACGTAACTGACGGGACTGTGACTTAAATCAGGGTTTGGTCAGCTCTGAAGCAGCAGAGCTCTGGGTGACGCTGGCTGGATGCATCTACCAGAGCAGGTAAAAAGTAAGCCCCTGTCGCATCCATCGCTCAAGTGCTCTTGGAGAGATATTTGGGACCCAGGAGAAAATTCTTGCTCAGTTCTACCCACCCCTGCCAACATCACAGCAGTTTTATACTGGTATAAATCCTGATTTACACTCACTACAGAGATGAAAACCATCCCCAGTAGTCCAGCCGTGAAACTCAACCTCTGTTTTCTTTGCTTAGCAAAGAATTTGCAGGTGAAATAATAATAAATACTGAGCAGAGAACATTAACTGGTATCCGGAGAGTTTGAACAAATACAGAGTTACTTCACTCAAGCAAATCAGAGCAGGTCTCGCCAGCCCCACACCAGGGTTTGCAAACCCACTACTCATCTGTCCAAGCAGTTCTTGCATTTCCAACAACGTTGGATCAAAGGAAACCAGGCTGGTAAGTTCTTTGGAGCCACTCAAGAAGCACATGTGCTTTTAGGGAGGCAGATCTTTTCTTTCTTATTGATTTCCCCTTCAAACCAACACGCACAACAAAAAAGAGAGAAAGGCTTTTTAGGGGAAATGTATTTGGCTGCAGTTGGGTAAACGGAGACTCAAAGGCTCTGTGTAGCTCGTGATTCCCTGACGGCGGGGTCTCTCCACACGATTCATTACAAGGCCAGGCTAGGGAGGCACTGGAGAGTGGTTTCTAATCTTTATGCTCCCAAAGAAACTTCTGCATCTCTGAACTCAATGTACCGTGCTAAAAAGATACTGCTCCGAGACTGAAACAATAGCTGTAAAGGAGCTCTGTCAGGAAGTAATACCGACTCCGGCTTTTATTCATGTTGATTTTATTGATTCGTAGTCGTGTCAGGGCTGATCGCTTCAGAAGAAATGTGCCGCTCCTTCCCTTTTCCTCAGCTAACAGCCTGTCCTCTACACCTCCGACACTGCTTGGGAGCCCCACTTACTTCTCCCCAGGCGAACACCCGAGCCACCAGCTTTCTCCTGAGAAAATGCAGTGATGTGATGAAAATGTGAAATTGTGCAACGTTTGGGAAACTATCGACGGTATCAAACCGAAGCAGGCAAGCCCAGGCTCAGCCCACGTTTGGCATGGGTTGCTTACTCCCCATCTAAACACCACGTGTACCTCCTGCCCCATGGTTTTCACTAGGAGGAGGAAGGGAAAACTCCGCGAGCCGTACCTCTTTGGGATTTGCAGGGATACGTTTCCATCTCCACCTCGTGGAGGGGGAAAGGGGCTTTCGCTGGCATCACTGGCCGGAACATGTAGCTGTCGTTGGGCAAGGAGTGCATACGGGAAACGGAGATCTTGCGGACCGTCAGCAGGTTTTGAGAGTCCTGTGGCCTCAGAGAGGCTGTGCCGCCCTGCAAAGCAAGGAGACAGGGAGACGGGGTCATTCAGCATCTTGGTGGTGAATTTACAGCAATCTCCTCGTCTGCTTTTTGTTTTAAAACCTTATGCAAATGTTCCTCTTGGCTTCTCACAGAGCCTGCAGCCCTGGTGACTGCAACGGGACACCAAAGCTACGCCGTGCTAGCTGTGTAAAGAGCTCAAGTTGCGGCTGGAGTAAAATCAGGCATCAATGACCCACCACTAAGCTGACTCTTGGACACCGCGGAGAAAAAGTAAGGTCCAGGAAAATGGGGCCCACCCTCTAAAGACATGAGAAAGCCAGCATGTCTCACACTGTTCTGCTTCGATTTATCCAGGGATGCTTTCAGCTCAGCGTGGGTGGTGATGCCCTTCTTCTCAAAGCTGTTCTAGGACAGATGGGCCAAACTGGCCAGTCCTCGGACATGCTGACCGAGGGCACCAAGCGTTTCTGGAAATTCATATATCACCTCCCCAAAACACACATACAGGCAGACATTTAAACGTACACATTAACGCCACTGCAAACCCTGCGGCATCTCTCCTACAACATGGAGCATTTCGGGCACCACTGACCCCAGAAGAAGACAGCCACATGGCGGGAGGCAGAGGGAAGGAGAAGACATCATGGCAGCACGTATGTGGGTGTGGAGCCTGTTCTAGGGTAGAAAAGGGATTTCTCTGTGTTTGCCTCTGCCTGCAAATGGTTCTGGTTGGAAGTGCCCAGACAGAGCATGTCACAAACCTTAAAGCTGACCCCTCGCCACTTCTCTGAGGCCCTCTTCACTGCAGTACCTTACGGCAAATTTATCCTGGGGTCTTAGGAAGCTTTAGGGACTCAGATGATGTCTGTGCCATGTCCACGGAGCAGCTGTGAGAGGTGGTGCCACGACTTGGCCAAGTGTTGGGGGAGCGGGAACCCTTGGAACAGGACCTGCAACCTGGCTCCTGGCCCCGAGGATTTGGTCCTAGACACATTCCCCTCGCAATTTACCACGTTATCTAAAGTACGACTAATCGCTCTGGTTTTCCTTTAGCGTCAGCCTCCCAGTGACTGATTGAAAACATTTTCCCAGCTGCATGTCTTAAATTAAATGTATTTTGCTTTGCTCTGCCGGGCTGTTTTCCCTCTCTGTTAGCAAAATCTGGGCCTGAGATCCCTCACTGGATAGTTTGGCGGTCACCAAGGATCTGGTTAAATCCGTTTCTTCCCATACATTTCTGGCTTACAAATTTATTTCCTCAGATCCCTAAAGAGACACATCCCAAGACAAATTACTCGGTGCTTTTACCCTGTTGAGCTCGGCTGAGAAGATGGGGGGGGGATGAGCAGCAGTTATTTACAGGTAGTTGGCACCCAGCGCTGACTGCCGCCTTGCCCAGCAGCCCTCCGCGTGCAACCCAGGGCTCACAGCTGATATATTAATGCACCAGCAGCGTGGCTGTGCCAGCTGGCCTCTGGCCAGCACGGCTAATAAGCTATCAGCATCACAACACCTGAGCTGAACGCAGGCGGGCGATTGTTAACGCCCCGGTGCCACACAGAGAACAAAAGGTCTTGCTCCACTTTCTCAGTAGTCTAACAGAAGGATCACTGTATCTGGCTATTAAATCTCAGTTTGTCTTTACGGGATTTTGTATTTGTCTTCTCTGGCTGGGACAAATGAACAGAAATCCCCTCTTGACATAAACAACGGCAATTTTTAAAGTTTCAGCTATTGTGACCCTATTGACTTAGGGATGTGGGCACATTTCAAATGGCTTCAAAGCCACTCTAATAAGTAAGTTCCTGAAATATGAAACATGGACAGGAAGCTTGTTGGCTCGCACCTGGTGAGCTGCTCTCGACAGCTCAGAAGGTTTGGAGACACACCACCACAGGCACTGCTGTCCTCCTCTGGTGGGGAACGCCTGATGCTCTCAGGAACCTGATCCCATGCCCTGGAAATCAATGTGGCTCCTTCAAAACCCATGAAAGCCCAAACTGGACCAGCGCTGCTGAGACTGTGTATGATGAACCCTGCCTGCAGGAACCCTGAGAGCTTGGGAGGATCCCAGATCAGAGGGCTGGAGCACCTCTGCTATGAGGACAGCCTGAGAGAGTTGGGGTTGTTCAGCCTGGAGAAGAGAAGGCTCCGGGGAGACCTTAGAGCCCCTTCCACTCCCTAAAGGGGGCCTATAGGAGAGATGGGGAGGGACTCGTTATCAGGGAGTGTAATGATAGGACACGGGGTAACGGCTTCAAACTAAAGGAGCATAGATTTAGATCGGATATCAGGAGGAAATTCTTTGCTGTGAGGGTGGTGAGCCCCTGGCCCAGGTTGCCCAGAGAAGCTGTGGCTGCCCCACCCCTGGAGGGGTTCAAGGCCAGGCTGGACGGGGCTTTGAGCAACCTGGTGTGGTGGGAGGTGTCCCTGCCCAGGGCAGGGGGTTGGAACTGGATGATCTTAAAGGTCCCTTCCAACCCGAACCATTCTGTGATTCTGTGATTCCGTGACAGAGACGTGCAAGGTGGCAGCCTACTTGCTGTGGGACCCCTCTCTAGCCAAGTAGAAAGGCATTAAATTGACCGTAGAGGCTCACGATAATGGAGCTCAGAGGCTCAGTTAAGCATCTTTAATCAGTGAGCACAACTCCTGCCTCTTGTGTCTGGGAATCAATAGTCTGTTGGAGCTCTGATTTTGCTCTGCTGCGGAGGCAGCCCAAGAAGAAATAATCCTGCAAATACCTCCACAGGACATGACCCTTCCTGGGTGATTAAATGGCCAGCAGATACTCTTGTAAGCAAAGGTGACCGGCAGGATACTCTGGAAGAGGGAACACTGTAACTTCTCAGAGGCCTGGAGCCAAGAGCCTACAAATAAGTCGTGGGCAAAATTCCCAGAGGAGGGGCTCCTCCTGATCCCTCTCCGAAGGCGCGTGTCTCCACCGCTGCGAGGGAGTTTAGCCATTTCCCGCAGCCTGTGCGGTGGGGAAGGCAGAGGCACAACAAGGGCAAGAGGTAACTCCCTGTCCGTGCCTGCCAACGCTGGCATCCCTGCACAGGCCAGCTCCGGTGGCATCCGGGGTTGTGCTGTCCTTCCCCGTGGAGGTAACAAACTCTCAGCTCTGCCAGCAGAAACTCAGGACCCCTTGCGGTTGCATTTACAAAGTCCCAAATTTTGCCTGTCACTGAAAGATGCTTCCCCGTGATCTCCCTTTCAGGCTCTGCAGCTTCCAGGTGCTGAGCTAATGGATACCCTGCGGAGAAGATTGAGGATTATACCTTCATATCACTCATCTTGCACAGGGGAAACCACTTGGTCATCAAGAGCTTAATCTGAGCCCAGAATTTGCTTGGAGGTGCTGCGAGATACTTGCCACTAGAAGGTGCCTTGACAGTCATGATAGAGGTCAGGTGATAAAGTGGGAAATGGCCCAAATCTAAAGCGGATTAATTCTGGGTGGCCACTGGAAGTTCTGTGACGACAGCAAGTGTGCTGCTCCCCGCTGCAGCGTGTGCATCTTCATCACTGACAGTGGTTCGCATGTTCTCATGCCCACCAGAGGACATCTGGAGCTCATTCCCCCTGAGGCGGGCCCCGTGCTGCAGCAGGGCAAACCGTGCAGGGTCTTTATGTGGCGTGACCTGGGCACTGGTTCATGGTGCAATGGCGAGGGACTGAGCAGAGGGGACTACAGCCCTTCTGGTCTGCTGGGTGATGTGCCCAGAGCATCTCCTGAATCCACAGCTCTGCTGCCTGCTGAAAGCCTAAGGTGTTGATCTACTTATGTCTTTGTTTCCTCAATACCGTATCATAAACAGGTTCTTACAGTAACAGTAAGGAAACCAAAATGGGCTGTGTTTTCTCGGCAAAGGACTCTGCCTGCCTCCAGCTCTCGACATATCACTTGAAGACAGACTGCTCACACATCACATCGCACATCAAATGTGAGACTTTTTCAGCGAAGAAGAGTATTATTTCATTCGTGTCCCACACAAGGCTGCTGGCACGTTCTTTGCCCAGCCCCTGCACACGCAAAGGCAGTACAAAGGACAGAGGATGGAAACGACTCTTGTGGCTGTGAAGCGACAGGTTTAGGACAATTCAGACACCACCGCTAGCTGCACAGCACCAAAGCACAATGCCACAACGCAGAAGCAACGGCACGACGTCATTCACCTCAGCCTCGTGGCCTGGGGTTTTGTGGGAAGGTGTCAGGACATGGTGGGATACAGAGCAGAAGGACGGGATTTCCATCATGGGAGCCTCTGCCCCCTCCAGCGTGTCTGAGTCTGGGATGGCTAAAGACACACTCTCACAGCTCAGCGCCTCCTTCAAATTGGGGAGATAGAAAACATCAGTAGCAGAGCAAGGCCGGGTCTTAACGCTCGAAGACATTTGCCCTGTGGCATTTCCTTGTTGCCCCGTTCATCCAGAGCAGGAAGGAATAGAAAAGGAAATGTGGGCTGAAAAAACTGGCACAAATGGCAAGTAAAAATACAGAGCATCTTGCAACACTTTCCAGGGTGCCCATGCCGCCATCAGTGGCAGGATTAGTCATACAGAGCTCTATGTAGTTAATATTTTCAGTGCAGCTATCAGGGAGCGCGGTACCGAGCTGCCAGCCATCCACGCCTGCCCAGAGGAGCCTGCGCCTCCGAGATGTGAGTGTGGGCATCATCACAACCCAGCCCCACCGCGGTGCCTCTGCCTCCCTACTGTGCAGGGGAGGGGAGCCTGGGCTTGCAAATCCTCACCTGCCTTCGAGCAATCTCCTCTGCGGGGTGGGGGGGGCGGAAAACTGCAGCCAGCTCCCCACTCTCGCTGTTCTCCCTCTGGGGAATGTCACTTCTCGCTATGGCTTTCCTAGGGCTAAGAGGAGGCTTTGCATGGCTCCTGATGTGCTCGCGAGGTATTGAAAGATGAGGAAAGCCCAAGGAAAATGAACTCAGTTTGCAATCGCAGCCTACCTGAAAGGATGTTCCCTCTCTTCCCCCAATGAGAAAAGCAACCTGGGCGTTTATGGTGCGTTTTCCTGCAGAAATGTCTATTAGGAACTACATTCAAATAGTGAATTCCCCATTGCTGTGTAACTAAATTTCCTTTTACTTGACTTAATAGAGCCTGATGCATTTTACAAAAATCTAATTTAATGTAATTTAATCTCAAATCCCCCACTGATTTTGCAGTAGATTTATTTGTGATCACGGTGACAAAGCAATTTCGTATTCACTCTTCATCATATGCTGCTGACATGAGATGAGACAATTATCTCCTGCCCCTCCTTCCCCCCTGACTTCTGATTGCCCTATTTTTCTGGAGCACTAATAGAAATCAGAAAGCAGGCAGCGTCTGGAAAATCAACATGAAACCTCCAGCTTCTTGCTGAGGGGGTCCGACAATTCCCAGGGTCCAAGTCAGCCATGCCCTAAGCAGAGCACGAGACAGCGGGAAGCTGCATGCTCACACCGGTGCCAGACAAGCCCTCCTGAGCCGCACACTACGATTTGCTTGAGGCTCCTCTGGAAATCCCTAAGTGGGATTAAAAAGAATCTGAGCGGTATTTCTGTGTCTGTGTGAAGGGAGTTTATGCTGTCCCTCGCTGTATGTGTCAGGGCTGACAGTGCCAGCATTCCCACGGCTTTATGAGACTGCTCCCTGGTGCTGCTGCCATGCTAAAACGACAAGGACCAACGCGTTGGCTGGGAGAGCAAGACAAGGACCTGTGGCAGGACAGGGACCTCTGAATGAACTGGAAATGGCAAGAGATGGACTTTCATCCCTCCCCCAGAACAACGGTCAGGACAGCGTTAGCCCTGGAGAACGCGTTTCAAGCAGCCTTCCACCTCAGGGAGCCCTCCTGAGATGACTGGAGATGTGGAGGCGGCTGTGACATCTCTGCTGTAGGGGGACCTGGGAAAGCTGCTTTCCTCCCACGCTGCCTTGTCTCCTGCCTCTTTGGCTCTGTGTCCCTCGGGATCTGACTGCCTGATGATCAGACAGCAGTGACTGGTAAGAACAGTCCCCTCCCTACCCTGAGCCCAAGAAGAGCAGAAGACGCACTGTGTGAACTATTACCAGGGCTTGGTGTTTCACCTGCACCGCTGACTCGGACTTCATGGTCTCCTGACTTCTGTAGGGTGCTCTGCTCTCCGGGGCCACCGCGCCTCCCCTGCTCCCGCTGGTGGCCGAGGTGGTTGCTCCTCTGGACATCTCCAACTCGATCTCAGCATCCATCTCAGCATCCTCCTTGGCCTCCTTGTTGCTCTCCTCCAGATGCTTCATCAGCACTGCCACCACTACATTGACTAGGACGAACTGTGCGATGAGGACAAAGGTGACGAAGTAGACAGGAGAGATAACAGGCAGGTAACTGAGGCAGTGCTTGTCTTCCCGAGTGCATTCCCGGAGAGTGTCCTGCAACAGAGGGGCAGAGGTGAGGGATTAATAAGGGCTGGGGCTCTGCTTGGGCTCAAAATACAGAAACATGAAATATAACCTGCTGAGGACTGAAAAGCATGTAATTACACATCCTAGACACAATAGGTACAACAAAATGGATAGAAGAAAATATGGACAGCATGAATTACACCAACTACAAAGAGGAGGATGGTGTTACATCCCAAAGGCAGAGAGCGCAGAATACATGGTTATTCCTCTCAGACATAAGAACCGGCACAATTTTCACAAAGTATTATAAATATGTTAAAAAGAATGAAGTTTCAGGTTGGACGAGACTTAGGACAAATTATCCCTTGAAAATGCACTTGACTTTTAAATGGGAAAGTTTAATTTTCATGTTTTAAAAGGAAACCTTCTTTGTTTTCGCACAAGAGGTGCCTAAATTTCTCTGAAATCTATATATCTACGGACAGAAGAAAGTACCCAGAGGTCGCACACACCTTCATGATACCATTCCAGTTGTCTCCTGTTGACACCCTGAAGAGGGTGAGAAAGGCCATGCCGAAGTTGGTGAAAGTTGCGTGCCGGCTCAGACCTTCACAAGGATTTTCTTCACTGCAGTCTGCAGGAGAGAGAAGCAGAAGGACGTCAGTGAAGTCATGTTTGCCAGTGCTTATTCAGAGCAGCCCCCCAAACCTGGTGGTGAGACCCCGAGATAGGCCACACTGATACACGGCATCAGGGAGGACTGCTAAGCGGTGATCTCACGGTGGCCTGCAACTACGGAAGGGCAGCTGCAGAGATCATGTGGCCAAGCTCTTCTCAGTGGAGGCTATAATGGAGAGCAACACACTGTGGCTTAGGAGGTCCAGGCTGGACATTAGGAAAGTTGTTTTCATCTGGAGGGCCCAACAAAAGCCCTGGGAGAGGTCACCGCAGAGGTTTTTGTTGGAAGATTTCAAGATTTCGCTAGGCAAAGCCACAGGAACTCTGAGCTAGTAATGGGGCTTCAAGTGTGAGGCTGGGTGGGGGCCTCCAGAGGCCTCTGCCACCAACATTTCTGTGATTCTCTTGACTTTACCCCAACAGGCAGAGCCAACACAAAGAGATATAAAAGGAGGTGGAAATAAGCAGACTTGCTGGGCTGTCTCAACAAATGCTGCTCTACAGTATCCTTTGTCTGTTATCCTCTTGATTATGTCCTTGTCTTGATTATTTTTCACAGGGTATATATGCCATGAGAGATATTTCACTGAGATAAAGTGAAGCAATTTGACATTTTTCCCCTGAGAATTAATATACTAATGAAGGTAAATTGAACATATGAAACCTCGCTCTTTCCATAAAACACAGGCTCATTAAATATTCATTAGGACAGACAGCAATGTCTCTTGCTAGGGCATTTCACTATTGGTTATTTATTTCAGCGGCAAATAGGAAGGAAAACCAAGAAAGCGAAAAAACCCTACAAATGACTAGTCTTGGGGGAGCACGCGCTGGTGGTTCTCGGGGCTGAGATGGACCAGCAGCGATCGCGTGAAAGAAGTGAAAGTATTTCCCTGTTAAATCAGGATGGGAAGTGGTGTGCTGACTGCCTGCAGTTTGCCCCAGACGAGACCGGGGCTTTCCCAGTCACTGACCACACGCTGTGGTTACCTGGGGCTGGCATTGGCAAGGTGTGTGCGTGGAAACACAAAAAGGATTCAGAGCAGCAGAAGGTGCCTCTGTGAATAGGGCATTTTTCACCTTTGTGGCTGAAGCAATACATAACTATATATCTAGGTATGTAATAAAACCCCCGCAGTATTTAATTTGGGGTAGATGCAGAACTATTTTTTTTTCCAGAATTTGTTGAAGACTGAAAAATAATTTGTCTTTAGTTGAAAGAAATATTCTGCTTTCAGGCATTTGTAATCCGAGCAGAGGGCTGGACTCATAAAGGGGATTAATGGCAGCCATAAAATCACCGTGGAGTAAGGGCCCTTCTGATGCTCTTGAAGCCCTAATTGGGATGCAAACATTGAGAAGGCAGACACATCTCCTTTCAACAGTGTGTTTAAAGGCAGTGACTGCCTTGGCCTGGCTAAGCTGGGCAGGGTAGGGCTACAGCGTTTTCTCTCGGACTCCACCTGATTTTCTTTTTAGTGGTGGACACATTCATGATCAGCTAACGCAGTATTCTCAAGCTGGAGAAATAGATGATGCTGGACAATCAGGAACCAGTAGATGCTTTCTGATTTATGTAGAAAGGGGAAGGTGACGCTGAGAAGAACAATGGACAGACAAGATTTGGGCAGCTGGAAGAGCAATGTCAGCCAAGCGCAGAAAACTAATGGAGTGTGGTGGAAGCTCCGAGGAGGGACATGTTTATGGTGGCATCTCTCCAGCACGAATCTGACTACCATCCAGCTTTGCAGACTCATGTTCTGTCTTAAGTAGCAAGCTTCCATCTTTGTGAACATATCCATGCTGGACAATTATATTTAAACAGTTCCTGTACAGCCAAGGAGGGCGTTGGACAAATCTCTAAATGTGTGTGTGTGTGTGTGTGTGTGTGTGCACGTTAGACAGGTTCTGTATTACATCCTCATGTGTCATCTGTGACCCTGAGATCAAGAGAAAACTTTAATCTTCAGACCATGAGCTGTGAAGCTAAGGAAGGCCCAAGAACGAGCGAGAGAAGAAAGGAAACAGCTAGATACCAAATAAACATCAACCGGATGAAATAAATCGTGTCAGGCACATTACTCACCTAGCTTGCCAAACAATTCCACTCCCAGGGCAGCATAGATAAAAAACAGGAGCATAAAAAGTAGGCCAAGGTTCCCTACCTACACAAGGAGAAAGCAGAACAAGGGTCAGGCAAGTTGAGGTCATGAATAAAATTGCTCCATCACATTTTAAACACAAGAAAAAGAGGGACTGGTGACCAGCGGCTAATTATCATCTCCTCTGGCTTCCAACAATCTGGTCTCCTTTCAACATTCTGCTTTAATAGACCCAGAGAAGTCTCCCGTGTGGGGGAAGGAGGAGATGCTCCCAGGTGCAAAGCAGTCTCTCTGGCTGGTGCCTCTCCATCACCCTTCCACTTACCCGGGATGCTGCCTTCATCTGTAACTCGGCCAACCCGTAGCTGTAGCCCCAGCGACACTTAGCACTGCACTTCAGTGCATTGGTAGTTTAAGTGACCTGGTGCTCTGGTGTGAGTTTTAAGAGCCTTTCCCTTCTGTTTGCCAGGTTTGAGACAGAGCAGGAAGGCTGAGGGTTTCAAGACAGTGACAAGACACGTCTCAAGCCACAAGAGGAATTGCCTTGTTTTCAAAGGTTTCGCTGGCCTGGAGGGCTTTCAGAAAAGGAACATATGCTCCAGTAAGACGTAAAGCTCTCCTAGCCTTGCCACTTTACAGATATTTCTCAACAATGACTGCCTGAATTTTAGCTTTCAATGTCTCAAAAGAAAAAGCCTTATTCCACATACCAACATTTAAATGCAGGCGCCTTGCAGTTCAAACTCTGCGTGGTGTGCTACTATTAGGTATGAACACGCACTGCAAGGTGGCGGAAGGGGATGCTAATAGAAGTGCAATGATGCTAAAGGGAACACAGAGGCTCTCGATGACAGTGGCATCACAGACTTATCTGCACTTGAGTCAATCGCTATATTGGGTCAAAGCCTTTAAAACATCTCAAAGAGCAGATTTTTTTGTGATTCAGGCAGAGAACACGAAGGCAGAGTAACCTGACCAGCTAACCACCTGCATTTTACCCGCAACTAACTCCGGTCACATTTATCTTTCCTGCCACTTTTGAATGCCTGTGTGTATCGTCTGGTAACAGAGGGAGCATGATTGAGTTCTCCAATTAGACACAGTGTCACAAGCATCATTTTATCTCTAAATAAAAATGAACTAGGTGGTGATTCAGGTAGTCAGGCTGAGGGATTCATGATCTCCAAGGTATCTTCTAGTGAACTCTACAGTTTGAGAGAGCTTTCTTCTCTGAGGCAGCACAGCCACAGTGTTGCTGGGTATTTTGACCACGCTGCTTAATTTCATTAGAAAAGGTATCGGTATGATGCGTGTTATCATAAAATTAACACAGCTATCGCTTATGAAGTAGAGTTTTTTTTGTAGTAAAGAAGTGGGAATAGTCAAATCACCCAGTGGAGACTGTAATTGCTATGAAGCCTAAACTGGCTACTACGCATGGATCTTTACAATTCCACTAACGTTATTACCATACTCCAGGGAATAATAGAGATAATACGGTGATGTGGATGGCTGCTCTGGATTATTTCATCTGCATGTACTGTCTCCTGGAATAATGTTTCCTAACTTATGTCTGCTGGACCACTGGTGGTTTGTAAGACATTAGAAGGCAGTCTGCAAAATGACTGCAAATTAGAAAACACAGGATAACAGGCCCACAAGCAAATGCACACACATGCTGCCAGGGAGGCAAATGAGCAAATAATTAAAGAGAAGAAAAATAAAAGTGATAAACAAGTTTTCTAGGTCGAGTGTAAATTAAAGCCTGATGTTGCAGCACTGCAGAAGAGGGTCTTGGAATTTTTTCAAAGCAGCCTATAAGCTTGAACATTTTACTGCTATTTTAATGCCTAATAAATCAGCCTGCAAACTTCTGGCATTGATGAAATTCCAAAGCATTTAGGCTAACATCAAAGTTATTACCAGGTTATCAGTCAAAACTAATCTATCTCTCAACATGCAAAGCGTGTTATGAGCTGACATTTGCTCATAAACAATTTGCCTACGATCTAATGTGCATTTGTAAGGGATCCCATATTTAAGATCGTGACTAATTACATTACTGAACCAACACGTCTCACAACTAGTCCTTCAAAGACCAGTTTACACTCATGCGTTTGCTGTATAGGCTCAAGGCATCCCAGCCATAGGCATGCTCGAAAAATGCTAACAGAAGCATGCTTGCTAATGCGCTGTTTGCTGGTGGCTAAGGTTGCACGTGCCCTTGGCTGAGAGCAGACACAGGGGCAGTTCCAAAGCTCAGCCGATGCACAGGATCTCTTGGGAAGTGACTGAATGTCTGACAGATGTGGGAACATGACTACATAAAAGAGAGATGTAGGAGACGGCAGCAAGTCAAAGATTCTGGGATGGATGACGGTATGACCTTTACCGTTAAACTCCGTCCCAACTTGTATCTAGACAGCCAGAGCTGCTCTGGAGTGTCAGCTAAGAAACAGGTTGCTCCTAATGTGCACAAGAACAACCTGCTGCTGTGACCACCCCCTGCAGATGTAGCATCCACATGGATATGTGCAGGCAGTTGGTGGCTTGTGAGGTTGGAGAGCGCATGATTTTCTCTGCAGCCCACAAACGCTTGATGCTCAAGAGAATGTGGCTGAGCAGTGCCAGATTTAGTATTTTGTCAGTGCTAGCCCATGACTCTCAGGCATGTGTCCCTCAGGAAAGGAAAGGAAGGTCCTCTTCAGCCCATGTCCTTCACTAACCCTGAGCACAGAGAAGGACCCAAGGCACGTTCTCAGAGATGGGCTGAGGTGACGACGGCGAGGTCAGCCAGCGGCTGCTGAGTAGCGGAGAAGGCAGACTGGTTGTGTGTCTGTGACCTCGAGTGAGTCATTCCTCTCCTGTAACTCAACGTTCCCATTTGTAATACCCTTGCGGATAGGTAATTAATGTCTCTAAAGCACTTTGAGATCTACTGAGACCAGATAAGAAAAAGATCGTGCATGAATCATGCTGCTGGGAGGAACGGGAGGGGGCAGGAGCACATCCAGGCACTTTTCTCCAGCAGCCAAAGGCTGGGATGCCTGTGCCGGGCTCTGCATCAGGGACAGAGATCCAGCTCTGGTCAGTAACCTCATCTTTGGCAGCCGGTCACCCAGGCAGGCTCTGAGAAGTGGTTCTGCTCTAGCAGCACTGAACAGGTCAGCCCATGCTCTCTTTATCTGTCAGACTCCCCCTGACTTGGGCTGAGGCCTTTGGCTGGGCAGAGAAAACTACAGATAAGGCCTGTCTGGCAGCCAGGGGCTATCCATCATTTGCTGTGGCTCCAGTGTTGAGGGGAGCCTGTGGCCTGTAGGGAATGAAGCAGAGATGAAGAACATCTCCAAGATGTTCTTGGTGCCCTAAAGTACCTCAGAGAAGGTATAAGAGAAGGCAGACACTGGTGAGTATCTGCGATTCCTCCTAGACCTTCACTTTCTGGCATCCTGGCTGTCTTATACTGCTGGCAAAACTGTCTGTGTGCCTGCGACAGAGGCACACAGTGCCTTCACCACAACACATCCCAGCTGGATCTGTGATCTACCATTGCGAAAGCCCAGGAATAACCCTACTCAGCGGCAAGGAAAGTGACTGTCCTCTCCACACACCCAGCAAACCCCTTCTCCCACTGCCCCTGCATGACCTGGGGAGGCTGTCTCTACTTTAGCTCTTGTGGACATCGCCATTAGTTTATTTGCCTCAATTTATGTGAGACTGTTAAGCACCACTGCACGCCCCATCAGAGTTCAACCTCTGACCTATGCCGCTAAGTAAGAAGCCCATATCTGCAGGCAACTGGGATGCAAAGCGACCATGCCAGGTTGTGTTAGCTTCATATGCGAATGTGTTGCATTGATCATGTACCACAGGAGACCGGCCCCTTGGGCACCATCACTCCTCTTGCACTGTCAGCTGTGTGATTCTACCCAATTCCCTCTAGATCCTGCCGGCCTCTACTCTCCCTGCTCTGGGAGACGCACTTGTGAAATACATGTCTTCTGCTGCCCCACTCCTGCAATGGCTGGCTGAAGCACACTACAGTTCCTCTTGTGCCTCTTCCTGCTCTGACATCAATTATTTCTGCATCACTGGCCCACACCTTGGCATTTCAGTTGTCCATGCAGGCAACGCACACAGCTCCCTGGGATGCCTGTCAAGAGCAATTTTGCATAAAACTAAGTCCCTGCCAATCCTTCCCAAGGACACGAGTCCTACTCATCTTCCTTCCAGCACTCTCCAGCCAAAGCAATAAGCCTGGCAGCAGGAAAACACAGTCTAATTTATGCACTAGACCCAAGAGAAAATGAACACATTTGTCTGCTTGGAAAACGTAGGCCATCTGTGTGAATTCCAGGACTAGTGGAAAGGGACAGACAGACAACCTTGGAGGCTAAAGTCATCTCATTGGTGCAACCACAAGGCCACCAGCTGAACTCAATGAGTTTCCCTTTCAGTGTATCCACTCAGCCCCACGGAGACCAGTGCTAACAGCCAGCAGAATGGTGGTTTCTTTACCTAACGATTTCTGCTTCACAACTCAAATCTCTCAGGCATCTCTGCACTTCTTTCCAGTGTGCAGCGTAGCACCCCCTTATCTTCCAGAATCTGCATCTGCAACGTTTGCTGGTAAGACGTTTCTATTCTTGCTCTGTGAGATTCACAATCACTGTGGGTTTTCAGCGTCCGGCAAAAGTAGGCTATTGTTTACGTCTCGTAACTGTTGTTACAGAACGCTAGATAACCTCTTCAAGAGCTGAAGGTGGGATAAGCACAGGAATTATAGCTCCATGAAGAGTTAAACTCCTGGAGAGGAGCAAACTACAGACTCTGTCCTTCAGGGCACTGACAGAACGAGGAGTTCTTCACTTATTTCTTGGCACAGAGTCCATCTGGGGGGAGTTCCAAGCTTTGAAGACAAAGAGGAGGTATACTGTACAGTTCTGCATTTAATTAATGTGCCATCTACAGACCACGTGAGAAAGAAGAAGGAAAAAGAACTCAGATCTTCTGATAGGAAAGTTCCACACTTTACTATTGTTGACTCTGCAGAGCCAGGATGACAACTGGACTGGATTCCACTTTGTCCTCTCTATCAGGAAGAGCACTGGCAGCTTAGCACTGACTGCAGGTTTTCTTACTGGCAAGTGGTATTAGAAGTGCTGTGCAGGCTGAGCTGGGCTGCTCAGTATGATGGATTCACTTACACAATGAGCATTTCAACTCAGCCAAATGTAAAGTTAGAAATCCAAAAGCGAAGTGCAGGGCATGCGACAGAAAGGGAGAATTGTACTTTGGGAAGCAGGGGATGTGAAAAGGACTAAAGGATTATCATCAAATAGGAGTCTTATGGAGCAGACATTGCTTACAAAACCGATGCAGCCACCAGATGTATAAGCAAGGGAATATTCAGCGGAAGCATAAAAGTGCTATAATTCATTACATAGCCTTAATGGGTCCAGAGCTCATAAAGAAGAGGAAAACATTTGAAACAGGTCTTGAAAACCTGCTTCATACTGAGCCATTAAAGGATTTCAATGTTCTTCTGTTTGCCAGACTACAAGAGATTATTTTATCTCTTATTGCTCCAAAAAGGAGAAGTTCTAGAAGAAAAAAAGCAAAATTACATGCAATGAAAAAACAAACTTGGCTAATTCAGACTTAAAACAGCAGATTTTTTTAGCAGAAAGAGTAAACATATACTGGAAGAATGTATTTCATCAATAGGGGATGGCTGATTCCCTAACACTTTGCATCCTTAAAGCAAGACCAGGTGGCTTTTAAAAGACTTGTTGAGGTTCAGTGCAGAACTGTGTGGTTTGTGTCATGCGAGAAGCAGGCCTCTGCGATCACAGGGGAGTTTCTGGTCTGTGAATGGCAGCACTGAATTGGCTTAATTAGGACTGGCAGTGTCTAAGTGATGAAGTCAATGCTGGTCACGCTAGCCTGACTCTTTTTAGCCGCTCCGTTTAAAACAGTGGATCGATCTGTTTCAAATTTACACCAGTGTAGCTGATTTTAGCACTTCATGTTTTGAAGTCCATGACAGATTTTGTTCGTCCTCCAAAAGGGTATGCCATGAGGGTGCACCTTCAGAGCTGAGGCTGGCAGTGCCTTTCCAGGTGACCACGACCCCACTACTAGTTCAACCTCTTGGTCAACCAGCTGTGAAACAGGAAAACTTGGATTCCTGTTCAAAAAGCAGATACTGCCTCGAGACTGCACAGCAGTGGGTAAAAGAGCCAGCGCTGCACAAGCACAGATGGCCTATGGCAGGAACGTGATGATCGATTCACACCATCCCAAACATTTCCTGGGACTACGAGGGCATAGAGGTGGTGGGCAAAGAAGGTGCCATTTTGAGATCTTTCCCTGACCATTCTTTCTGCCTCTTTTGCCTCTCCTTATTTGTTCTCTTCTACTCCATCTCATTTTTTTCAGAGACATGGTGGAGAAGATGATCTCTGAACTGGTAGACATGAGATTACCAGACAAGGAGGATGCAGCAGGGTAGGAAGCCTTCCTGCATCGAAAACAGCAGCTCAACATCAGTCTGAAGTTCCAGAAGAGGAGACTAAGCCTGTACTGTGACTGCTTCAAACTTGAATCAAAATGCTAAGATTTCCCCAAGTCTGAGGATAGTTGGTTCTGTGAATGTTACTCAAGCTATATCTGCTGCTGAATAAAAACAAATAAGAAGCTGATGAAAATCATCAAAAGAGAGAGAAAGAAAGTGTATTGCAATGCAATGACAATACCTTGTCATGGTAAGCCCATAAATGGACATTCTACATACACAAGGCAAAGAATTTCCCCAAAACCTTAATGAATAAACATCAAATTCATTTTTCTTGTCACTTAGCAGACATATTCAATGACGATTTTCCAGCTGTGGTTTTAGGCTGCTACATTAATTGGGGTAGGAACCGTTCCCCTGCCTTTGAAATGAAAGCTGTAGCTTTATGAAGAATGATTAGTGTTGGAGAGGTCTTCCCAACCTTCCCTTCTCATTTTCTGGATTTCACTGGATGACAAAATGGCATTTTTATCTGCGCAAGATCTGCTTGGAATATCCCTGGGCATTTCCCTTTAAAAGAGACTTTCTTTTGAATGTAAACTGCAAAAAAACCCCAAGGAAATAAAAAACCTGGCCTGCAGCCATCCTATTGTTTGGGGGGGGGGAGAGAAAACACGGGGAAAGAGAAAATATGCTCTGTAATCACAATGCTTTCGAAAAAAAAAAAAAAAAAAAGACACAAATCAAATGCTTTCTTGAAATGCCAAAACAGGGGTCAGGTTGATAAATTCCATGCTTTAGTCTCAGCCAAAATCCATCACTGAAAAGGAAATATGAATACCAAGGGGCAAATGTCTCAGCTTAGAAACATCTTTATGGCAGTGATGAAAAGTAAATGGGTCTTTCCAAGAAAAAGAAATTCCCCTTGTTTTTCAGTTCATTTTGAATAGATCATGGGCTTCTTTGTACTTAGCAACTAACTCGGAGGGGTATATTTGGGTTATTACATGTACTAGTTCTCCTGATTCTCATATGGCCACTCATGTTCTGGAAGAGATGTCTACACAGTGTCTGCTTTTCAAATAAATGGATCCATAAAAAAGGGGTCCCAGCAACCGAACATTTGAAGGATCCTATCAAATGTCATTAAGACTGGCAGGATCATTGTTCCTCTTGAAGCTCATGAGAATATGGTGATTTGAAATCCCGCTTTAAGCTTTTAACACTCAGAAACATCCTCCCTATTTGCCTTTTAAAGTCTGCGAGCTGCCAATAAACATGGTTGCTCCTGTCTCACAAAGAAAACTACCGAGCTGGAGGCTGCCTACTTGCAGTGCTTTCACCAACAGCTTTCTCTGCCTATCCTTCTGTTTCCTGAACTTGCCAGTGAAATCTACGCTTTATAAAAGCTCTGCCTATAGCAATTGGCTCTCTGTTAACTCTTTTTCCATCATTCTGGTTCTCCCATCTAACACACACTATGTGAGCAGGATGTGCCATGCAAAACTCTGCTACCAAGGCACTGGTGGCAGCAGACAAAGCTGATATCCTTCTCAGGTGGCTTCTAGTGCCCACCAAACATGATGGAGAGCTGTCTCCAGGCCCAAAAGGCATAGTCCACCAAGGGGAACAAGCTGGGCGTGGATGAAGTCTGGGGGCTTACCTGGGGAAGTGCTTGTACCACTGTGTCCAGGAGAGCTCGCATCCCGGTGGCCATTTTAAGCAGTTTCAGCACTACAATGAGAATCAAATCCTGGTCAGCAGGGCTGGGAAATATTTCAAGCAAAAGCCATAAAGGAAATGTAGCTTCAGATCTTGTAGGGAGGGTTTACATCTCTCTTGCATCTATTCATACAGATGCCAAGCTCACTGCATCCTGGCACAGCCCACAGAACATCCGAATGTCCTGACTGCTTCCCACACCAATTAATGTTAAGGACATCAGTAAAACAGATCAAAAGCCAGAACCCCAGCGTGCCCTAGCAGGGAAATGGGAAAGTGATGGGGAGACACTTCATCAGTGAAGAGCATCATCTCCATCTCCGATCTTCCCTTTTCCACAGCTTCCCGCTGTTACCTGGCATCAATATAAAAGGTCTGCGATCCCAGGTTTGAATTAGAGACCAATCTAAGATGCCACTGGAAACACTCATGAAACCCCACCTTGTTTGTCTCTGAAATGATGTTTTGCAGCCTCATCACCTAACTGTTCCAAGTCAAACTGAAAAACAGCAGACTAGAAGAATAAACGGCCAAACCATTTCCTGACATGTCTGGAGTGAGGGTTGGACACCTATGGAGCAGGCCGTACCTCTTGCTATTCTCAGCACCCGCATGATGCGTATTATTGTGGGGTTGATGGGCAGCGCAGCGTTCATCTCAATTTCCTCCAGCGTGATTCCCACAATTGATAAGAGAACTATGGCCAAATCCAGCTGATTCCACCTAAGAGACAAAGAGAGGAAGGACAGAAGAATTAATCATACATGGACAGACACCCAAGAGTAGAGAATTATCTGTTAATAACAAGCACAAGTAAATCCCAAATGCCTCTCCTCTCTCGTATCTGGGTTCACGATCTTCTATGTGGTAGGAAATCAACTCACTGCAGATGGCACAAGACGGCCTCTGAGCCACAGGCTGCTGTAGCCTGTGACTGCGAAGTGTCCCTGTCTACTTCCCAGTCCCTATCGTCCCCCTGCTATCCACTTGGAGCCACTCAGAGGGACATGATACTAGGCTAGAGGGACCTTTAATGTAGTGCAATACAGCTGCTATGTTATGTCACCTGTTTCTTGAATTACTCCACTTGAGTATCTTCACTGATTTACAGCCTAACACTTGCAGAGGGCCTTCCACACCAGCACCAGAAAGACAGTAAGATTTGAAGAGGCTGAGGGCCTTTCCTACGCAATTTCCCTCATAAGTAATATTGCTCATAGGAGCCTCCAACCACTCAGTCAGGATAAATGAGGCAAACAAGCTGCTTTTGTGGAAAAGTGTCCAATCTTACCCTGCTCCCCAGCAAGTCGCCAGACCACAATGCGCTCTCAGGTATATTTGCTTCCGGCTAAATGTGAGGCAGAATAAGAGCCGTAGCTCTCTGCAGCTGGGATCTGAAGGCACAATTACCACTGTCTTTGCCAAAGGCTTTACAAAGCCAGCAGACTACAAAGGGGTGGTTTGGACTGCAAAGGAGACTTGTTTTTAGGGACTCTTGTGACCTTAGGTTGCCAAAACTACTCTTTTGAGGACTGGACTGATACCAACAGGTTGCTTCTGACCTCTAAGCTGAGCCAGTCAGACCTGAGGGAGGCAGATACTGGGGGAAAGAACGTATCTAGAATTTTGTAATATTTCCTGAATTCCCTCTGCAAAGTAGTACCAGTAGTTCTTAGAATTTTTAGTTCCTAGACTATAAAGTTTGCACCCATGGAGAGACAGCCCTTTGCTCTTCCTTGCACACAGCGTGTAGTACTATCATAGTGACGCTACATTTACCCAGCATCTGGCTTTGAAACTAGGTCAATACAGCCCTATTCCAAATGCACAGGAGTTTAAAATATTCTCACCTGTCCTTAAAGAACCTTCGAAAACCAAATGCCACCAACTTCAGAACTGCCTCGAACACAAAAACTATGGTGAACACATAGTTGCAGTACTTCAGAGCTTCATCCAGGGACTGAAAAGAGAGACACCAGTTAGACCAGCCCACGCTATCCTCTCCTAGAGCCCCTGCAGAGGGACTGGCAGGCACAAAGATGGCATAGGCACACAGATGTAAGCAGTAAAGTCATAATGGCTTGCAGAGCTCAGTTACAAAACTGCACTAAATCACACCCCAAAATTCAAATAAAGGATTAGACATTGATGCAAGCAAAAACCTCATAAGCGCTAATACTAGTTGTGCTAAAAATGACAAGAGCTATCAATCCCCCAGCTTCAATGCATAAATTGTTCAGACTCTGGGACAGAGAGAAAATCTTACCCCTTCCCCTAATAAACTTCACTTCTTCTAAACTCTCTAGTCTTGGGTAGAATAAAAGACTTGATGGATCATTTCTTTGTTCCAGCATGGCAATCCTGAGGACAATGGCTTTGCTTAAAACCCTCAGAAAAATAAATAACGTTGGAGATGGATTAAATCTTGCCTTCTTGAAAAATGTCACATCTCTAGAGCGGGGCAAAGTATGTCCATATTTGGTGCAATGTTCACGCTCTCTATAGAGCTGCTCTCGGAAGTTAGGAATCTGCAGTGTTTATACTTTACACTGATGAGTGTTTACAATGGATTTCATTGGAACCGTAGGCCAATAATAGCAAAAGAATCTTGCTAGGACCTTAAAATAGCTGCAGAGTGAAACAGCTCCGGTTGGGTAGGGATTTGGGGAGAGGAGGGAGGGAAAGGGAATTTCGTTAAATGTAGTATAGGTCTCTCACAATAAAAAAATGGTAACAGTGAACATCAAAACAGACACAATTGGAAATAAGATGCAATAGAGGAGTCTGCAAAGCAATGCCTGCTTTGTTGACAGAGGAAGCCTCAGGACGCAGGAAAGCTTTCCTCCTCACATTTGTGTGATGACTGTGCTTTGCTGACCCCAGCTCTGTGGCATGACCACGCACTGATTTTTTGGGAATAAGAGCGGAAATTTTTTCATCTGTTGGCATTCCTCAACGCACCACTATCCCTATTTTTGTTCCAGTGTCTAAAATAAAATGGCAACTTAAAAGTATGTGGGACAATTTACTATTTCATCTGAAGCACGCTGCCTGAGCCTGAATTCTCTTATCTTTTGTGATGGCTTGCATTCAGACTTACAACAGTATGTTTTACATGAATGTAAACCAAGTATAAATACGACCTAATTTGGATAAATAACATTTACATGGGAAACAAAGGCTGTTATGCAAAGGAATTATGGGGGCAGAACAGCACGGAATCAGCTGGCGTAAAACACACAGGCTTGGTGCCCCTCTGGCTTAGCTTCTAGGAGGCATTTGCAGGTTATCCGGCAGACCATGCGATACTAGAAACGTAAACACCAAGCCCAGAGCTCCATGAATGATAATGCGATGGAAGATTAACACATGCGGCAAATAGACAGGCTATATGATTTATGCCAAAGGTTTTCTTGGGAAAGAACGATTGTATGATACATAAAGAAAAGAAGGGTTGTATTTAAGAGTTGGTTTATTCTAAACTCGTTGAGGAAAAGAAAAGTTGCTCTGCATGCGTTAACTTCATGTTTCTATCTGTTAGTGGAATATTCTAAAACTCTAGAAAGGTTTACAGTTTGAGGGTCAGTCATGTCTGTGATCAGGAAATATTTGGACTGTTTTTTTCCTTGTTGAAGTTTAGTTCACTCTCCATTAGCCTTATTCTGTTTTCTTTTATGCAAGAACAGGGAAATCAAACTTTTGGCTGAGGCAAGTGACTCCCATCTGGCCTAGAAGTTAGACGGATTGCAATGCTGAGTCTGGAGCCTGCTGAGGCTTTCAAACAACAGGGAATGCTTCCAGGGAAGCAGGGCCAGCTGCAGACTGGTCAATGGTATCCCAAGGGAAGCCTGAATGGTCCTCAGGTCCTCTGCTACCCCATGCTGCTGTGTTTCACAGCCAACATGTTGCTGGGTGGCTCTTACCTTTGGCTGGTTGTAGTGCTCCATCGACATAGTGATGACATTGACCCCAATGATGAATGTGATGAAGAGGTCGAGATAGTGGCTGGTGCAGAGGGTGTGAATGTACTTCCGTGCTGGTGAATAGTCAGCATAGTAAGGCCTACGTTGGGCTTCTGTAGAAAAAGAGAAAGAAAGGCAATGCAATGAATGCAGGCCCTGCTGCACGGTTGGCAGCCATTGCAACGTGCCCTGTGGGTCATATCTTACACACGCCCAGACGCAGGGCAAACCCCATGGGAGAACCGATTCAAGCAAGCCACGTGAAATGGCCAAGTTCTACCTAGCAGCGAGGCCTTCAAGAACTGCAGTAGCGTTACCACGCTGAGCCAAACCTCTTGTGCCTGCAGAAGGGACCTCCACAGCTTTGACAACCAGGTCCTTTTTTCTCCCAGGTGCTCTCTGTCTTTCCTGCTCTGTCTCAGGCTACAGGACAACCTCTGCACTTAATGGGACTCTTGTCACAAACCAGAAAGGGTGAGAAGCAGGATGGAAATGAGACCCAAAGCCAAGAGAAAAGCTTCAAACCCAGCAAAGCTTCAACTCCAGTTTAGAGGAAAGGCTTAGGGCAGGTCTCTGACAGGCACCTCTCCTAATCCCGCTGATGTCAGGTATATTCCACGTAAGAGAAGAACACAACCTGAGCTCAGCTTCTGTGACAGAAGACTTTTGGTGTATTTTAAAGGTCTAAAGAAAACATAGCAATGCCTGTGGCAAAGTAGGGCACATGCGTGAGGGTTAGTAGCACACAGGAGAGCATCAACAGCAATGGAGCGGGGGGGAGTTCAGCATTTGTCTCTATGAAGACTATCAGCACAAGCTCCTCTGGAAATATAAAAACAAGGGCATGGTTCCATCTAAAAAAATCATTCAGGCTATGACGGCATGGATTTTATATCTCTGCCTCTGGTTGTGACTCCTCCTTTCTTCTCCTTGAAATGGGGAAATTTCTGCACATGAGCAAGTTCCCGGGGCTGTTCCAGGGAGAGTGTTTGGACGCTGCCCTGTGACTCAGTTGTATTTACTGTGTGTGTCTCTCTTAAATTAGACTGTGACCACAAGATGGCTGTGGGCACTCAGATGGAGTCAAATTCTTTTCAAACTTAAGAAATGTAAATATTCAAAAAGTGTACTTAAGGCCAAA
The DNA here is from genome assembly GCF_963924245.1 of Chroicocephalus ridibundus. Lineage (NCBI taxonomy): Eukaryota > Metazoa > Chordata > Aves > Charadriiformes > Laridae > Chroicocephalus > Chroicocephalus ridibundus. Next base: position 52,078,145 of record NC_086291.1, on the reverse strand, counting down.
GTCAGCATTACTGTAGATTTTGCAAGTGGAAGAGACACGTTAGGTCATACTAAGTCAGAGCAAGATTGTTCTTAACAGGGAGGCTCTTTTTGCAAATGTTTCAGCAAATTCTGCTTTAAATGCATGAGGAGCTGGGAAGAAGGAGTTTCTTCACCTTAAAAATAAGGAGGGAAGGAAGTCCAAAAGTACTCAGTGCCTCCCTGAAATACATCTTCCACTCCTCTCATACTGCTAATATCTTTCAAATGGAGTGACTCTTGAAATGGGGGGGGTGTTTTTTTTTCCAGTGGTGCAGCTGATGCCAGATTAGAGTCCAAAATCCTAAAATAAATTGGATAAAGAGAAACCGAATCTGTTGCTCTCTTTCAACTGATATTATTTCTGGTAGTTACAAGTGGAGCGGAGGCATTTGAAAAACATTTCCTTCTGACCAGGGTCACCTAGGCTTATTTTTTCTGCTAATGGGTGTGGAAAAACAAGATGAAAGCAAACACAATCGTTTTTGAATACATTTTTCTGTTGCTTTCATGTGCCTTAGTCCTACTGGTCATCTTGGACTGGTAGGGAGGTCTTTGCTACTGAGCTTGGCTAATCTTCCAATGTGTCTAAAAAATAATAATAAAAGCATTGCAGTATAATGTTTACTTAAGTCTGTACAATGTGCTTTCATGTGTATTCAGAATTACGACACACTTTTTTTTTTTTGTTTGAAATGTCTTCTTGGGAATGCAAAAAACCAATTTGTTGGGAAGTCCGAGAATACCCCAAATAATCAAATGTTATATTAAGGGACTATTTATTAATGACTAATGGTTGATTAATGGATCTCAGAACGTTTGCAGTGATGGGCAGTGTGCGAATACACTGGATAGCAGCACATGAGGAGAAGAGGCTGCAGGTGATGGCAACTACTCTTTAACCTGCCCAAATGGAGCCATTAACTATTCAGTAAAAAAATCTGATGTTTATTATGTTTTATAAACTACTTATCTAATTCTAAAGCATAATCACAAGACGACATTTTTCACTGTAAAGCTGCTGAACAGAAAACCTTGTAGGCTGCCTGTCAGCAACACAGCTCTCTCTTTACATGGGCTAGAAATACAAATAGTAAGGAGGAACCACCCAGCCATGAAGGTGGGTCTGTTTTGTTGCGTGAAAGCATCTCAGAGATCTGTGTCTGTACACTCTGCCACTGCTCAGCGCTGGCTATGCCTGGTCAACTGGTTCCTCAGAAAACTTGGGACAGGTTTAACTTGAACTGGGATGAGGGAGCTCTAGGAAACGCCTTATACTCGTTTAGGATGCACTACATCCCTAAAGCCAGGTTAACAGACGAAAAAGAAACTTCTCCTGGGGGGACACATACAAGGACAGTCTGGGATAAAGTTGACAACGCTTCGAAACACATGCAACAACACTGTCATGCTCAGTGCAGTAACCCATGCAATGTCCATTAGAGGAGATACCGCTCATGCGAGGCTAACGGTGGTGAGCAGGGGTGTGCAGGAAGGACAGGCCAGCTTCTGCTCTCAGCGATGTTGGTGTTAGGCTGGGGTGATCCTGTGAAGGCAGAGGGGTTGCAGCAGGGTGAAAGCAGTGAGAGATCAGCAACACAGCTTCAGTGCAGCTCTGACCCGCTCCAAGCAGGAGGGCGGCTGTGTTTCAGAGGCCCCCAGCTCTGCTGGGTCACTGCTCATTCCCGGTCCCTTTAGGAACAGGAGTTTTACTTCAGTCAACAGCACAGCAAGGGGTTCTGGCCTCCTTTCAGATCAGACACGCATTTTTACCTCTTAGTGAGAATATACTATGTTATTCCCCTCAGTTTGGGTGTAAGTGTTCACTGCACACACCTACTGCTACAGCGTGCTCAACCACAGACGTGGAGCCTGCAACACAACCTGCATGAGGAGAACAGTGGACCATGGGGACGTGGGCACAGCAAAGGGAGGAGATCTAGTGCATCTTTAATCACAGTTGGCAAAATGCAACCTGTGCCTGGTTTCTCCAGGGAAACGGTTTCTGGGATGAGAGTCCAACCAGACAACTAGCAGACTTCTATCAAACACAGACAAGTATCCCTTCAGCTGAGCTCATGGTTTGAATTGGTGGAAATGCAGGAAGGAAAGGAGCAACCATCAAATATAAGCAAAAGGAAAACCACAGTCCTTTCTCGCCCCCACTTCTGGATGTTGGCTAATGCTTGAATCTCACCTCTCTGAAGAGTATTTAAACTTCTTTGCTTGTGATTCTGCTGACGTGAAAATTAATGAAGCACTGTCTCCTAGCTTAAAAGCATTTAGGTTGGCATTACAATTGCTAGCTACAGCTCCTCCATTATTCTCCTCTGCATGAAACATTAGAAAGCCCTAATGGGTTTATATGCACGCTTGGCACAGAGTAGCTCTATACCTGCAGCTGCCTGGAAAAATAAGCAAGACGGTTTGATAATTCCCTAGTTGGAAATACTAAACACTCGGATCTGCAGTGCCCAAAATTTTAGTTACAGCTCAAATGTTTCTGCTGGATACAGAGATGGTTCTGGCATTGAGAGGATGGACTGACTTAACTACCACTGTGTGCTGCCCACGATCGCTCACCCCCAGAGAGCAAGGCTTACAGTCAGTACTCTGAAAGGCATCTCTGCTGGGTCTTAAAACAAAACTGGCCTCTTCCTTCTACAATACCCAGACATTCAGCTCTGGGAAATGCCTCAGAGAAACACAGCTGTGGCCACGCTCCTCTCCTACAGAGTGGAAATGAGGAAAAAAGCATTTGCCTTTTATCACTTTTCAGGGTCTTCCCAGGGACCAGTGACTTGGTGACACTACTGAAAGGCACTCTCTGCTCCCCAGCTAGGACCTCTCTGGGCTGTTATCAGGCATTTTGAGCTTTTCCAGCGTTGCCTGCGCTGCTTTCGGCCCACAGTGTCACCCAGACCCCGCTTGCAGCCTTTGAAGCCCAGGGACTGCCTGTGTTTGACCTGACATCGTGCTCTGCTCAGCGGCCCAGCAGCTGCTGCCTTCACAGCAGATACAGGCGGGTTGGATTTGGCCCCGTATGCTGAACACAGAGGAGATCAAGACGATCCATGTGGTTTTAATCAAAAACCTTAATCTGGGGAGGCTGGTTTCGGTCTGTGTCTTCTGAAAACCTCATTAAAAGGTTAGGAGCTGCAGGATTATTAAATTACACTACACTTATTTACATAGTAGATACAGTGGATGGAGGTAGTGGTTGCATCAGAAAAATATTCTAGTTTGTCTTGAATTTTTACCTTCAGACGAAAAACTACGCTGTGCAGTTCTGCCTTTAAAATATATATCAAATGCATTTCTATGGTATATTCAATCCCCTGCCCTCTTTTCTCACGTGAGCAGAGTTAACTGGTGAACCCAGCGCCTTCTTTCAGTGCTGGCCCTGGCCTCAGCTCAGGTTATTGCAGCCCCGTCATGAAGGCTGGACCCTGCGGCTGCTGCTGCTGTCACGACAGCAGTGCCTCGCTGACATGTTGGGTCCATGAGCTCCGTTGCCAGTGCCTCAAGTGATACTTGTCACAGGAGCAGTTGGAGTCAAGACACAATGACAAGGGGTGTGGGGTATCACCCTGCCCCAATCCCTTCGTGAAAGTGGCCCTCAGAAACTTTTTGGAAAGGTCTGAGGTGCTGCTTGACAGCAGCAATGTGGGCTGAGAGGTACCTTCCTCCAGGTGCCTAAAAGGCCTGAAAATTACCCCCAAAACAGACACATGATGATTTCCCATCCCAGCCACATGGGGGCCAATGGAGGAGCTATGTTCTCCTGCAGGGCTGCGTCCTCCACGGAGCAATCCCTCTGCCAGGCTCACAGCTCTGCACGCAGGGTCCAAATCCTGGACCCAGCCTGCAGAGCCTGGGATTTGTACCCAGGGCCTCCTTGGATGGGACTGTCCAGGCACTGATAAACTGAGGCTTAACCCATTCCCAGGCCTGAGCCCAAGCCTACTGCGGCTCAATGGTGTCTTTTCTGTGTGCGTAGGTACCTACAGATGTCCAAAGACCTCAATACACAGAAACACTCATGGTGGCTACACACAGAGCACATTACGGACAGGAGACGGGACGCAAAGACAAGATGCCAGGCAGACAGGGCAAGTCCAGATGGATGGGTGTTGCTCAGATAGCACATCTGTTAGCTGTACTGGATTTTACTCATGTTAACAGCCCTAGTTCTTCCTGCCTTTATGGTGACTTTAGGCCAAATGCTAGAAATGACAACTGAAGTAAAAGCAGGGCTCTCCGCTAGCCTTTCCAATGTAGCCTCCTTGCTCTTCTGCAGAATCACTGGTCTCTTGTGCCCATCCCGCCCCATGGGGACTGGCCTCTCACACGCTCTTCTCTATGGGTGAGACACACGGCACTGGGGCATGTGGAAAGCTGGCCATCACCGTGCAGTGTCCCACGTCTGCCCGTGCACGCAGACACTCCCCCACAGAGACTCTGCCACGCACGGCACCAACCACATCTCACATCTTTCTGAGTCTGCCACATTTTTTCACCAAATCCACAATCTTCTAAATTACCAAGGAGGTGAAAACTGCTCCCATTTAAATTAGAAAAAAAAAAATCCATTAAAATGTAAATAGTAATCTTCCAAAATGTGTATCAGATGTTTGATTCCACCTTGTCAACAACTCAAATTTGGATGCCAAGCTGTCCATGTGAACAGAGGCAGGTAGGAGACCTCAGAGCCCGACGATCCGAGGTAACTTCCTGGAAGCCCAGCACATGGCCAAACGTTTAGCCTCTCAGTTGCTCTATTGGACTTGATCACCTTCCAGAAAGCTGTCCTCCTCCCCGTGTGCTCTCAGTGAAATGTTACAACCCACGTCTGTGCAATGCTTGGGTCTGCAGTCTGAAATGTCTCCCTGACTCTATCCTTCGAGATAGCTGGATAAAGAGGGGCAATATGTAACAGTGTCCACCACTTTGACAGGGACTGGCTCTTTTTAGTGTCTAAGAAGTGAGCCCCAGACAGGCTTGTAATAAGATTTGCTTACTAATCAGCAACAGCAACTGGCTGTGGTTAAGCTACCCCTCCTTACCTGTGCCCCAGTCTATTTTCTCTAAGGATGCTTAATGTTCTTTAATAATCTTCTTTTTCTTTTTTTTTTTGTATAAACTTTAAGTATATCTGAACGTCTTCTTGGGTCAGCACATTGGGGTAGAAATACTGCACCAGCAAGGGGACTCTTGAGAGCCTGAAACTGATTTTTTTTTTGTTGTGCTGGAAACACTGCCTTCAGGATTTCCACTTCTAATCCTAGCTGCAACCTCAAACTCAAAAACCAAAATGCAAAAAGGGAAATGAAGCTGCATTTGAATCCTTCTAAATCTCTGAAGAGATTTAATGTCTGTTTGCGGCTAGCTAGCTTGATCTAGATTTCATTCTAACCCAGCTATTTAACTCACAACAAACTAAAATGAAATGGGCTTGGCCTTCACTGTGGTATCAGGTCAGTCTGTCGTTAAGGCCCTGTGGAGACCTTGGCACAGACATTTAGTGCTGAGGTCTCCCATGGCTCCAATATAGAGGACCACAAGAGCAGGAGAGGAGCTGCGGGGGATACAGCTGCCTGCCCTTCAAGTGTGGATGGGCGGAGGAAAGTGGCTGGGGTTTCTACTAGCAAAGCCTCTGTCTGCTATGTCCGTGGAGCCAGGCACAAGGCTATTCCATCTAACTGCAGTTTTCCCAGCTGAAAACGGCTACTTATGGCCTGATGTTTGGGAGACAACTAGCCATTTGTCACAATGAGATATTAGGTCCTTACAGGAGATTACACAGGGCAGCACAGTGCTAGGCAAAGAGCCACAGGATTGCTGAGGCAAGCAGGGCCAGAAGTACTCAAACCTTATCCCTGACTAAGCTGATCTTTGATCACAGTGGCCAAGCCATGTTCCCTCACTTACTTCTAAAGAATGCTTGCCAGCATCTCATACAGGCTATTCCTGTCCACTAAAACTGGCTGGGAAGTCAGTGTGGCTGGTTTCCTGGCAGTTTCCCTGGGAATACCCACCAGATGCTACAGGCAGCTTGTCCCTGGCGGAGCCTGCCAAGGAGCAGCGGAGGTGAGAATTAATACACGAGAACCCCTGGGAAGGTTTGGGTC